>NW_026889782.1:8072500-8480000 GCF_033153115.1 Saccostrea echinata | reverse complement strand
AGCCTTTAAAAGGAATTGTTTTTTTAACAGGCATTGCCAACCACAGGAACAAAGATCATCTTAGTAATGCTATCACTCATATCCGTGCAATGAAAGAAAGAGGTCGTGTAAACACCAATGGATTTTTAGAGGAATTTTCCTTGCAGGAACTTGCAGAGATTCTTGTCAAAAGTGATGGTGACAATTCCATAAATGATATCAGAATTGCTGTGGATAAGTGTTGCAGTGAAGGTAATAAAAATCGTTTTATGATATATCAGAAGAAGACCTGAATGTCTTCCTTCTTTAAAACACATGATGCAGGGAAGTCCATTCAGCGTCTTACTGCGCACAAAGACTATGTGACTTCCTTTATCTTATTATTAGTCCCCTACCGGTGAAACCGGAGGGGACTATAGGTTTTCTCTGAGTCTGTCCGTCCGTCTGTCTGTCTGTCTGTCTGTCTGTCCGTCCGTCTGTCCAGCTGTCTGTCTGTCCCTCTGTCTGTCAGTCTGTCCCACTTGGTTTTCCGCACTTTTTTCCTAAACGCTTGCCGATATTGAGCTGATTTTTTGTATGCTAGTGTATCTTGATGAGTTACAGATCAAGTTTGCATTTCGTTCAGCTTCATTAATTTTTGACGGAATTACGACCTTTTCAATTTTTACGGGTTTTCCGCAATTTTCTTCTAAACGCTTGTAGATATTTAGCTGATTTTTAGTATGTGGCTTTATCTTGATTAGTTATAGATCAAGTTTGCATTTCGTCCCGCTTCATTAATTTTTGACGGAATTATGGCATTTTCAATTCTTAACGGGAACCAGATTACACTTGCCGGTAGGGGACTAGTATTGCTAATGCAATACTCTCAGAATGCTTGTTTTATTCCATATACAGTGTCCTAAATTTCGTAAAATAGGATACATTTTTTGGAAAATCGATGGACTTTATCCATTTGATTTGTTCAAATATTTGTTAAGTAATGCTAATATCTTAATACTTGTCATGGTTTCCTTACGACTTGAAGACAAGGAAATTGGGTAAGATGGTAAAAAAAAAAATCAGAGTACTAGAAGTACTGCAAAACGAAGAAATGTAGGCCACATGATGTTACATAATATTATGTTTTATTGCATATTTAAACGTATGTCAATTGTATAAGTAGATTATTTAATTACACATATTAGTTCCCATGACTATTCTGGCTTTTTAGGGGTTAAAGGAAATTTAGAAATATTTAGAGTAATGACCAGGGATGTTTAGGTTAATTCATTTAATTCATTTTGAAAGAATTATAAAGGTTTGAAATTACACAACTCACACAGCCTGTCAGGCAAGTTTCATCAGGCGTGTTATATTTACATTTTAAATCGAAAACTTTTCCACTTAAATACTCATTGAAATGCTGGGGATTTATTATCTCAGATCAGCTGGGGATGTTTGAATTATTTCTAAAGTTAAAAGCTCTAGTGACGTCTTTGCTAATTAGGGTTGTCTGCATAGAAGGAGGATAGTTCTGGTGAGTGTATGATACGAGAGAAAATGTTGTATTCCTGATAATTGGTCCTACTTCATAGATTATTTTTTTTAATTCTAACAAAAGAATCCTAATGAAAAAGCATTACTGATGTTAATCTTTAAAATAATGCATTGCTGTTTTTGCCTTTTTGTAAGAGAAATAACATTTTTTCTGCAATGATTGCAAGCATTAACTCCTCATACCAGGAAACACAATTTATTGTCTTTAAATCAACATGTTTACGAATACATTGATCTATACATCTCTCTTTTCACTAAATTTCTCTTTACTTCGCTACATTGGATATGTCTTAAAAAGTCAATTACTCAATGTACATTAACTGAGAGCTTGTTCATTATCCTTGTATTTATCATTTCATTGTTACATGAGAAGTAAATCTTACAGCCTTATATTCTCTCCACCATACTAAATGGTAAAGTAGATAGTACTGAAATGAATTCGATAATCAGTAAATAAAGAAAACTGTAAGAATACTCATGATTTAGAGTCCAATTAGACAAAGTGGTATCGAATTTTATCAATGTTACAGTTGTTGCAGAAAAAAAATGCTTGTAATTTTTTTTTCTGCAACAGCTGCAACATTAATTCTCATACTAACAAACAAAGAAAGACTTTTTATTGTTCATATTTATATCTGCATTAATATCTGTACAAATAATCATCTAAAGTAGGATTCAGCAGATTAAACATTGTATTATCAATATGAACGTCATTGTACGTTTTATTAATGAAAGAGCCATTGCTCAAGAAATCATTACAGGTGATATGCTTAGTGTCGTTTACTGACTGATTAACGGCAATGATTTTTTTAGAAACAAGTAGTCTGAGGGTATTGCATTAGCAAAACTAGTCCCCTTCCGGCAAGTGTAATCTGGTTCCCATTAATAATTAAAAATACCGTAATTCCGTCACAAAATTATTGAAGAGGAACATAATACAGTCAATCTTTATAACTTATCAAGGTAGACTCACATTACATAAATCAGCTCATTTTCTATCTACAAGCATTTAGAAAAAAAATGCGGAAAACCCTAAAAAAAAAAAGTTATAAAGGCCGTAATTCCCTTAAAAATCAATGAAGCGGAACGACATCAACAATTTGTCTTTAAGTCATGAAGATACAGTCAAAAACAAAAAAAATCAGCTCAATATCTGCAAGCGTTTAGAAATAAGAGCGGAAAACCCTTGAAAATTAAAAGGCCGTAATTCCTTCCAAAATGAATGAGGCAGAAGGAAATCCAATTTTTATCTGTAAATCATCAAAATTCAGTCACATACCAAAAAATCAGCTCATTATCTGCAAGCGTTTAGAAAAAAAATTGCGAAAAACCAAGTGGGACAGACTGACAGACAGACGGAAGGACAGACAGACAGCTAGACAGACAGACACACAGACGAGGAAACCTATAGTCCCCTCCTGTTTCACCGATAGGGAACTAATAAAAGAGAAACTATTCAGTGGATGTTAATACAATGGTATAAAAAAAGAAAAAATTGTTTAGAAATGGAAGTAAGAACATTAAATAAAAGAAGATAAATATTGTGGATAAAATAGAGTAACTAAAATAAGAACTAATGAAGTTGTGAAAACAATGTGGGGAGAATGGTCTTTGCTAGGTATTGTCACACATTTTTACCTAATTCAAGTTCACCCTGGTGATGTCGTTCATGCATTATATGATGCAAATTAAAAGTAACATTTGAGCTCTTTTATCAAGTACGTCAACGTCAAGTGATGTTGATAGCTGGAAGTCTACCGGGTAAAAACACTGATTACGAATCAAAACATTTAAAGAATATGTAAATTTTCGTTTAGATAGATTCCATAATCTAATCGGTTTGATGACGTTCTACATCTTCATAATTGATGCTATGGTTATTTTTTCTATGTTTTTGCTGCATTCCTGTGCATTTCTATGCTTGTACAAAATCATGGAGAGAGGAGCGGTGAACATTGTTTGAGCCCAATTTTTTTCATCATTAAAGGGTATTTTTACAGTATGAAACCTGCAATTTTAAAGAAGCCTTACATTTCAACAATTGAATACTAGTATGAGCCACGCAATTGATATGCAAAAAACCGCATGTAGTCTGTAAACATCAAGAGAATTCTAACTTATGAGCAGCAAGAGGCGCGTGGGTAACAGCGCTCACCTGAGTCAACATGGCCCTGCTGTTCTTCAGCAGATTTTTCCTATTATATATTCTTATTTTAAACTTTGATCCCTGTTGTGACCCTAAGCTAACTCAAGGTGTCATGATGTTAACAAATTTGAATCTTCACAATCTGAGGATGCTTCTAAATTAATACGACTAATTATGGCTTTGCTGCTCTTGAGAAGAAAAATTTTAAAGATGTGGCCTCACCTATCCCTTGTGGATCATGATTTGATCATGAGAAGATTTTTTTCCTACATATTACTACGTAAAACTTTGATCCCCCATACTATCCCACCTCACTCCTTGGGTCATAATTTGAACAAACTTGATTCTACACTACCTGAGGATGCAACCATAATAGTTTTGGCTAATCAAGGCATTGGTGTTCTTGAAAAGAAGAATTTGGAAGATTTTTCCCCATATATTCCTACCAAAAATTTGATCCCCCATTGTGGCCCGACCAAACCCCCTGGGGTCCTGATTTTAACAAACTTGAATATACAATATGTCTTGAAGGTTTCACCTAAGTATCAACTTTTTTGGGCGAATAGTTCTTGAGAAGACGATTTATCACTGATCCCATCAGATTTTTCACTTGCTCTTAATTATCTCCCATTGCAAGATGGCGTGGCCCTTCATTTGAAAAAAAGTAGAATTTCCTTAACCCATGGGCGCTGCTAGGATAAGGCTGTCCATAAAATATCAAACTGTTCAACTGTAGTGACTTCTCTGAACTACCTAGATTTGACATCATAATAGCATATGACGTCAAGTCACTGCATACTTGAGCTGAAATGACGGGAAATTGTCATAACTTTTACATTCCTTTCACACGACATGTTAAGATTTTTTAGAGTTTTTGTTTCATTCAAGTGTCATTATTGTTCTTTAAGCCTAAGTGTGCTGTTAAGATGTTGAACATTTGCAATTTAATATCGTCATTCCTTTTTACTTGTCCGATATGCATATATTCAAACAATAACAAAACATTGACTGTGAAATGCCTCCCCCCCACCTTTAATTCCGTGGACAGAGTAAGAATTTATAAATCGTGTATATATTTGACTGGCACAAGCGATTAATAAGGATAAATTGAAGATATTCTGTGTGAATCTACTAGAGAAGTATGTCCTCTTACTGAATTTTGCTGGGGGATTGTGTGTAATTTATCCTATATTGAATAAATTGCGATGAAGAGTGGAAAATGCCCCTTTGAATGTGGGTAAGTTGAATTTCTCCTGGCATATTTTCTCAAGAAGTAAAATTCAGACTTGCCCCCAGCAATTTATATGTACAAAAGATCTCGATGAATTTACTTATATGACAATTTTTTCTCGATGTTGTTTTGCACTTGTGCCGATGCGATTTTTTCTGCAAGTTTAGGGATATATATAATTGTCCGTCACGTGATCAACAAAGTCGTGTGACATCACAAAAATGTATATGCATTATTATAATACCTGAGGCCTGTTCAACAGAGCGAACGTTCGCGAGCGCTCTCCTAAATTCTTTATTTTTCCAACAGAAATGTTCGCAAGCGCTCGCGAAAGTTCGCTCTGTTGAACAGGCCTCTGATTACACTCTCATCACAAGTTGACTGCTAATTCATACATAGATTACAAATTGAAATTAAAATCTAGCTCAAAATAAAATGTATATATATTAATGCATATTAAGCCTTAGACAGCTTTAACATAGCTGTGGATGCTTTTTTGGTTGAAACTGGCCCAGTGGCTCTGGGGTAGAAGTCGAAAAAGATTACAGACTGACTTACAGACAAACAGAAGGAAGCTTTCAGCTCAGGTAAGCTAATAAAAAGAGCTTTTTTTCAAGTAGTATTTCTTTGTAGGGTATCTTCCTGAGCCATATGAATGTGCAGATAGGATCCACAGAATGAAAGGTATAGGTGAGAGTATTTTTATTCTTGATTTGAACACATTGATATCCTTTGAAATTATGTTAAGATATCATAATGTTAGCATCCAAATAACTAATATATAATCCTTTTAAATTAGTACACGTAATGATAACAGATTCTTGTCTATTTTCGTAACATTGGATAAAAAAGGAAATAAAAATATTCATCTGAGAAACACTACGGAAGTTCCAATAGTGCATACCAAAAAAAATTTAAAAAAAAAAACGAAATTATTAAATTAAGAAAACGAAATTATTAAATAAAAAAACGAAATTATAAAAAAAAAAAAAAGAAATTAACAAGAAATCTGTGAGCCAATGCTCACTAGTAATACCCCGCTTTGATGTGAATATACACTCTGATGTGAATGTACACAAGTTCAGTTATGGACAGACACAGGGATAAACAGAAAGTTGACATCAGATTGACATCGGATTCAAACAAACATAAATCCCACCATATGGAATGCCTAAACAAACAGTGTGCTAAAATTTCATACATCTGAGTAATTGCTGAGAAAAGTGCCACAAAAATTTGTTATGTATGGTACGGACAGACATTCGTATAAACAGGAAGTTGATATCGGACTCGTATAAAAATGAATCCAACTATATGGCATGCTTAAATAAAGAGTGTGCTAAAATTCAAAACCTCTGCAAAAAGTAGTTGCTTTGAAAAAAGTGAGTTATGTTTGGTACGGACAGACACATGGATAAACAGGACGTTGAAATCGGACTCGTACAAAAATGAATCCCACCATATGACATACCTAAACAAAGAGTGTGCTAAAATTCCAAGCCTCTGCAATAAGTATTTGCTGAGAAAAAAGGCGACAAAAATTAGTTTTGTGTTGTACGTACAGACACACAGATAAACAGAAAGTTGACAACAGATTCGTACAAAAATGAATCCCACCATATGGCATGCTTAAACAAAGAGTGCGCTAAGATTTCAAGTCTCTGCGATAAGTAGATGCTGAGAAGACTGCGACGAAAGTTAGTTATGTATGGTACGTACTGACACACAGAAAAACAGGAAGTTGACATCAGACTCGTACAAAAATGAATCCCACCATATGGCATGCCTAAAGAAAGAGTGTGCTAAATTTTCAAGCCTCTGCAATGAGTAGTTGCTGAAAAAACTGCCACCAAAATTTGTTATATATGGTACAGACAGACGCACGGATAAACAGGAAATTGACATCAAATTCATGCAAAAATTAATCCCACCATATGACATGCCTCAACAAAGTGTGTGCTGAAATTTCAAGCCTCTGCGATGAGTAGTTGCTGAGAAAACTGTGACGAAAAATTTGGTACGGACAGACAGACAGACAAACACATACACACACACACAGACACAGACAGACAGACAGACACACAAGGGCAAAACAGTATACCCCCTCTCCTTCGGAGCGGGGGTATAATAAATAAAAAGAACGAAATTATCAAATAAAAAACAAACGATTGTTGATTGATTGAATGTTGTTTTACGTCCCATTCGAGAATTTTTCACTCATATAGAGACGTCACCATATACCGGTGAAGGACTTCAAATTTTGACCTTTACTTGGCACTCAGGGCCATTGAGCAGTGAGGGATCTTTATCGTGCCAACGCCTTCCGTGACACGGGGCCTCGGTTTTTAAGGTCTCATCCGAAGGACCCGCAACTTTCACTTCAAAGTGCTGAGCGCATGGCGAGGAACAGTTGCTACCCATTTTTTATCGACTTAGGTCCGTAGCGGCCCAGATTCGAACTCACGACCTCCCGATCACGAAGCGAGCACTCTACCGACTGAGCTACCGTGAACGGTAAAAAAAACGAAATTATTAAATAAAGAAAACGAAATTATTAAATAAATAAAAAGAAATTATTAAATAAATAAAACGAAATAATTAAATAAAGAAAACGAAATTATTAAATAAAAACGAAATTATTAAATAAAAAACAAACGAAATAATTGAATAAAAAAACGCAATTATTAAATAAAGAAAACGAAATTATTAGATAAAAAACGGAAATATTAAATAAAAAACGGAAACTAAAATACTGAATTAATAGATGTGCATGGTAAGGGCCGGAACCCATGAATCATTCCATAAAGCGCACGTGTTATAAAGCATCACTTAGTAATTCTATAGACCTGATTTTGTTTCGACATAAAAACAAGCGTGGGGGAAATGAAAAAAAAAAACTTAGATAAATGTCAAATTGACAAGCGTAGAAAAACATTAAGTGCCCACAGCCTATAATTCGCATTTTTGAAGTAAATCATTCATAATTGTTCCATTTTGTTTACGGGAAATTGATGCTGTGTCGCATACCCACAACGTCAAAGTTTGAGCCTGTCAGCCTGGACGTAGCGAGGATGGCTGTTTCTGCTTACATAAAATTAATGACATTCCAAAAGAGCTGAATCGCTGAAAGGTCAAGACCTTGCGTATCGTATTGCTGAATTCCCTCCGAACTAAATATAGCGCCCTATCTGTGTACCCATAAATCTTAGGTTGTTGAGACAATAAAGAAATTTGTAGGATTTTTTTTTTTGCAAGTGTGTGCATTGTTTGTTCACAACTATCACTGACTTATAAATACAGATTGAGAATATGTGAGAACAAATAGTTAGTGCATCACTTCTAATTATGCCCTGATGAAATGACCAAGAAATTAGTGTTTTGCTTAATTTTTAAAGACATACACGCTATAACTTGCGTCAGTTAAAAATTAACTTGGAAATTTATTTATTTTTATTTTATTTTGTTTACCAAATAAAGTTACGAAAATGTTGTAAATTAACAATTGGAAATGAACGCATTATAAAGATCTCAAATTATAATTATTTATTGTCATACTAGGAAAGTAATGCCTCTATTTAAATTCATGCATCATGTGACACCGTCGCTACTTTTAGATTGATAAACAAAAATGGCGTCAAGAAAACGAGGTAGGCCGTTTGGTACACAAAATAACTTTTGACATGGATGGCATACGTTTTATGCTTAAAGATACTTATCTTTGAAAACAACCAGTATTAACCATCTACTCTGTAATGGCAGATATAAACTTTTTTCAAAATCGTAGTCAAAATGCAACGTACCTCATTGTCTATGATTTTCTTCGGACATGCGTGTCTACATACTGTTTACGCACTTCCTTTATAAATATTCATGAATAAGCTGAATTCTTAATTACAGATATTGCTTAACTGTTTTGTAATTACAACGACTTATTTAGTAAAGTTTTGTGGAAAGTAACTATTTTTTATTACACATCATGTTTTTCAAATCATTTAATCATTTTGTTTCAAATAAAAAATCGCGTTTATATATCGTGTATATCTTTAATAAAGTAAGCAATCATTAAAATCTACTCATTGTAACCACTTTGTCTTGTTGTCACTTTCACTCGCTTTCACTGAAAGTGGGGGATATTAATTTGGGTTTGTCTGTCCGTCCGTCCCTCTGTAACGCTTTCGTTTCGTTTCGTATCCGCGCGATATCTCGAGAACCCTTTGACCTTTTGCAATGAAATTTTGCATAGCAACTCCCTATGGCGGCATGAAGAAGAACCCAATTAATTTTTAGGTCAAAAGGTCAAAGGTCAAGGTCATAAATTCATAAATTCTGTCTGTTTTAACACTTTCGTTTCCACGCGATATCTTGAGAATCCTTTGAGCTTTTGCAATGAAATTTTACATAACAACTCCTGTGGACTTAGGAAGACCTCTATTGATTTTGAGGTCAAAAAGTCAGAGTTCAAGGTCGTAAATTTATACATTCCGTCTGTATGTAACACTTTTGTTTCCGGGCGATATCTCAAGAAGCTTTTGAGCTTTTGCAATGAAATTTTATACCATAACCCCCTAGGGCCTCTCTCACCCCTCTCAAAGTGTCCCGCCCCGTTTTTTAATTATTATTTACATGTATTGTATTAAAAGTCGCAAAGCACTATTTTTAGCACAGGGGCTTGTGGAGAGTTATTACGTATAATACAGGTTCTCGGCGGACATTATATTCTTATTACATCTATTAGAACTGTTTAGTAAAGTGTATTGATTAAAATTTTGACAATATCAAACGTCAATATAGACATTATAATTATTTGAGTTAATGTTTGCATATAATTTGCTGTATAATTAAGTGCCTCCGTGGTCTAGTGGTATGTTGGTCGCTTAGCAAGCGAGAGGCCGATTCTCTCTCTTTTTTTATTATTATTATTTTTTTTATTATTTATTTACATGTATTTACTAAATGATACTATTCAACATGTGAAATGAAAAAAATTATGAAGTCTGGCGTGTACAAACTCATAAAATCATTTTACAGCGTGATAAATATTCTGTATATTAAAAATAATCTTCTATACACATATTAAAGAATAAGCAATGAAATCTTTATATCCATATTGGCATTTTTTTTTAATTTGCTTCAGTATACATGTTAACATTTAATAATTCTACAAATACAGGGGGCAGTGTGACCCCCCCTCCCCGAACTGCGCATGCTCTTTTTTCCCTAAGCGGGGGACACAAATTCTCTAAATTAGCTTGTTTAATTTTTGCACTTGTTCTCTTCAAACAATTTTTTATAATGTCAAACAAACCCTCAAAATCCGATCGGTAGCATATCATTATACAGCATTTTTAGCTCACCTGAGCTGAAGCTCAAGTGAGCTTTTCTGATCACATTTTGTTTGTAGTCCGTCTGTCTGTCTGTCTGTCAGTCCGTCCGTCTGTAAACTTTTCACACTTTCGACTTCTTCTCCAGAACCACTGGGCCAATTTCAACCAAACTTGCCAGAAAGTATCCTTTGGTGAAGGGGGTTCAAGTTTGTTCAAATGAAGGGCAACGCCCTCTTCCAAGGGGAGATAATTAAGAATTGGTGAAAATTTGGTGTCATCTTTTAAAAATCTTCTTCTCAAGTACCATTGGGCCAGAAAAGTTTAAACTTATGTGAGACCTTCATTACATAGTGTAGATTCAAATTTGTTCAAATCATGACCCCCAGGGGTAGGGTGGGGCCACAATGGGTCATCAAAGTTTTACATAGGAATATATAGGAAAAATCTTTTAAAATCTTCTTCTCAATAACAACAAAGCCACAATTAGTCATATTGATATGGGATCATCCTCAGGTAGTGTAGATTCAAGTTTGTTCAAATCATGACTCCCGGGGATAGGATGGGGCCAGAATGGGGGATCAAAGTTTTACATAGGAATATATAGGACAAATTTTGAAAAATCTTCTTCTCAAGAACAACAAAGCCACAGTTAGTCATATTGATATAGAATCATCCTCAGGTAGTGTAGAATCATGACCCCAGGGGGTAGGGTGGGGCCACAATGGGTCATCAAAGTTTTACATAGGAATATATATTAAAAAAAATCTTTAAAATCTGTTTCTACAGAACAACAAAGCCACGATTAGTCATATTGAATATGGAATCATCCTTAGGTAGTGTAGATTCAATTTTTTTCAAATCATGACCCCTGAGGGTAGGGTGAGGCCACAATGGGGGATCAAAGTTTTACATAGGAATATATAGGAAAAATCTTTAAAAATCTTTTCAAGAACAGGAAAGCCATGATTAGTCACATTGATATGGAAGCATCCAGGTATTGTAGATTCAAGTTTGTTCAAGGCATCCTCCAGTAGTAGGGTGGGGTCATAATGGGGGATCAAAGTTTTACAATAGAACATATATAGGCAATATCTTTAAAAATCTTCTTCTCAAGAACAACAAAGCCATGATGAGTCATATTGATATGGAAGCATCCTCAGGTAGTATAGATTCAAGTTTGGTGACAGGCGATCAAAACTTTACATATGAATATATAGGAGAAAAATCTGCTGACGAAGAACAACAGGACCATATTGACTCAGGTGAGCGTTGTGTCCCATGGGCCTCTTGTTGTACTGTGCGATAATTGAAAAATGATGTATAGCCATGGGAATTTCCTAAATGTTATAAAGTTCAGCAGTTGTAAACAACGGAATCTTAAAGACATGTCTATCTTAAATATTTGTGCAATTTATTAGCATAAACTCTTTGATGTTTCATGTCCGGATTCATTGTCTGCTGATAATTAGACCTTCTGAGCTGAGGGTTTAAGAAAAGCTAATGTTATCGTAAACTTGGCCAATTCATCAGACTGGTCAAAGTTCACATTAATCATGTTAATGTACGATAAAAACATAGATCTAAGCATATTGGATAACCAAAGGTAAAATTCTCCCCTATTCAGGTACTGTGGTTGTTTACCCCAACTGGTTATGTTATCGTTAAGGGAATAGCTGAGTGTAAATACAAATATCACATGTGTTATAATGTCGAAACAAAATCAGGTTATAGAACACATGTGCTTTGTAAAATGATTCATGGGTTAAGACCCTTAACATGCACATCTATAATTTTAGTTTCAGTTTTTTTTTTTATTTTAAAGTGACACTGTGACGGACAAACGGGAAAATTGACGACAGTAGAATTTTTGCGTGACACATGCAAATTTTGTTCAGTTCTTGAAGATATTAGGTTTCAGAAAATTACAGGTTTCAGAACCTAAAAAATCTAATTTAATGGAGGAAAATAAAAGTAAAAAAAAATCTTTGTATAACCCATCACAAAAATTTTGCTTCACTTCTTCCTCTTTATTGTACGCATGCGCTGAAAAGTTGAAGAATTTCCCATGATTTCAATTCGATAGATATAAATGTCGAATGACTGAGAATTTTGATACAATCTTCAAAAAACAGATGATCAGAACTTATTCCTTACTTCTGCTTGCCCCAGTTGAATGTTGTTTACAAGTTTCACGCTAAAAATAAAGGACGCGTGACCTTGACATTGTTGACATTGACGATAAAAACAAAGCGATAGATACAACATTTGCTTTTCCGGCACTTATATTATGCAGTTTTTTTCTTGCTTTACAGTGCAGTTGAGTTGTCAAAACTTCGCTTTATTCATATTTCACAGAAATCTTTTGTTTTGTGATACAATTTTCTTAAAAGAAACACATGGTTTTGACTCATTATGCAACTTTAATAATTTCATTTTCTTTATTAAATAATTTCTTTTTCTATATTTAATAATTTCGTTTGATTTTTATTTAATAATTTCGTTTTCTTTATTTAATAATTTCATTTTTTATTTTTTATCTATTTCTGGTTTGCACTATTGAGCTTCCGTTGAACACAGATCGATGAAGTATAACAAATATGGTAAATCTGAGCTTTTACATTATAATTAAAGATGACCTATGGGATAAGTTAGAGGAGAAGGATGCCGAAATTTCGTATAGCAGGGATGTTTTTGCAAACAGGCAGAATGCAGTACTGGAAGAATTTGAAGATTTGAAATTGTCGCACAGAAAAGAAATTAAACGTCTGAAGAGTACCATTCAACAACAAGCTGACACCATCCAACATCAGGCTAATATCATTCATCAGAGGGATGACACTATCCAACAACAAGCTCGAGCCAATAAACAGAAGGATGATACAATCCGACAGCAAGCTAAAACCATTCAGAAGCAAGGTGAAGTAATTCAAATGCAAGTGATGCCATTCAACAGAAGGATGACATCATTCAGATATATGAAAGGTACATCAAAGAATTTGAAATAAAGCTTCCGGATCTGATGAACTTTTCACATTTTTGAAAACCAGTCATCCATTTGGTACTTGTTATTTAATTATTTTTCTTTGAAAAACATTTGAAGGAGATTCAAGTTGATGAAATTATTTTTTTGCATTTTCATTTTAAGTTCGATTAGTATTGTTTCAACTTTGATTTACAAAATTATGCCAGACCATTTGAAATTCCTTAAAGCTAAATATTAATTTTGAAGTTTCAGTTAGTAATATGAATATAAAAGAAACACATGCTTGTTCTTCTCTAGTCTTGCTAAAGTGAAACCAAGATGACCAAATATTTAATTTTTTTTTTTAATATATGTATCTTTACCAGAAAAAAATGGTTTTGCAGTTACATGTAAGTGTTTTTTATCAGCTTTTTTATACCAATATTTTTTAAAAAAACATAATTTTAGTGTATATTCACCTTCAGTAGATTGTATTGATTTGTATTATACATGTATGTTGTTTATCAATGTACGAGAGGAGATCACTCGTTATCCACTTTAAAATAACAACGTTTCAATATTTCTTTTATTCAATGAATAAATAACAATATTTCAGTGATGAAAATGTAGTATACATATTTATCTACTTTTTAAAATAGTTGACATGCTTCTTTTGCTAAGCATGAAAGTACATAAAACTATTGTCTCAATGAGATTTTTTGAGTAAAAGTATCTACTTTTTTAATAAATATGCTTGTCTTGTCAAGCATGAAACTATTGTCTCAATGAGAATATTTTGAGTAAAAGCATCTGCTTTCTTTAATAAATGCATGCTTGTATTGGCAGGCATGAAAGTATAGTCTCAATGAGAGTATTTTTTGTAAAAGAAACTACAGTGTACATGTATATAGTTGTTGATCATTTTGCACATTTTATAAGACAGCTGGTAGGCGTCTTTAACATGCGGTGTTTGTTTACTTATTTGTTACTGTATGTGTACTTATTTCGACTGATTCAAAATTATGCATTTCTGTCCGTCTTCAGTTATTTATTATTAGTATATATTGGGAAAAATGCCTTTTTGTATTATATGAAATTGAATTCATGATTTGCTTTAATTGGCCGTGAGTTAAAGCCAGTCACAAAAATAGTTTGTAAAATGCTAAAGTTTTAAATAAGTGCGCATACAATGTGTTTTTATGTTAAAAGATTAGTTTTGGTTTGCACTTTTTCCAGAATTGCGTGTTCTGATGTATACTCATATTTTGCCTGGTTAATTTAGCTTTTATATGTATTGTAATCACATTTTTCCCCATTTTTGAAACATTATCTGTATAGTGTTTTCTTTTTCCTTCATCATGATCCACTGCTATTGATACATGTACATGGAATTTCATTAACTTTCTTTTTTAATTGTATTTATAAAACTATTTCAGTGTTTGAATTGGTATCCATATTAATTTATAATCAAATTTTGAAAATTTAATCTAATATTATGTTTTACTTATATATAGTTTTTACTGATTTTTTTATAAATGGTTTGAATGTTTAATATTAGCCAGAAGTAATTGCTACTTAATTATGTAATGACTCACTTTGATAGTATAGTGGCAGATTTTTATGCAAAAAATACAAACACAAACTTAATATAACATTCATGCCAAACTAACGTTGGGTGTCAAGGAATTTAAAATTATTCCAATAAAGGGCTATATCCATGCCAATTCACCATAACCAAGAAAAGGCAAAAATAGGATTGGAACTTTCCAAGGAATTACTGGGCCAGAAAAAATTAACCTTATGTGAAAGCTTCAGAACAAAGTGTCAATTGAAATCTGTTTAATACTATTTTGTGTTTTCCCTCCAATTCAAATTACAGGAAGTCAAACGATGTCACGCATATAGCGATCTAGATCTTGTTTTTCTGATCACCCGTTGTCTGTCGTCCGTCCGTCTGTAAACTTTTCATATTTTCAAGTTCTTCTCAAGAACCACTGGGTCAATTTTAACCAAACTTGGTACAAAGCATCCTTGGGTGAAGGGAGGTTTAAATTGCTAGATTAAAGGGCCAAGACCCCTTCCAAGGGGAGATAAACAAGAAAATACAAAAAATCTTCTCAAGAACCACTGGACCAGAAAAGCGGAAACTTATGTAAAAGCATCCTGGGGTAGTGTAGATACTATATTTTTCAAATCATGACCCCCGGGGATAGGGCGGGTCCACAATAGGGAATCCAACTATTACATTGAAATATGTAGAAAAAATCTTTAAAATCTTCTCAATAACCACTGGGACAGAAAAGCTGAAACTTAGTGGAAGCATCCTGGGGAAGTGTAGATTCTAAAGTATTCAAAACATGACCCTTGGGGGTAGGGCGGGCCACAATAGGTATTACAAAGGGGGAAATAAGGTGAAAAACAGCAAGGCAAAAGTTACTCAGGTGAGCGTTGTGGCCCATGGGCCTCTTGTTATAATAGAACATAAACATGTTTATATTAAAAATATTGCACATTTTGTATAATAACTAATGTTTCTATGTTAATATTGTATTTAATACAAGATTATCACAGAAACATTGGTTATTATACACGATTATCTGAAGTAACACATATACAATATATAACAATTATAATTAATATATTTTCCTGTTTATGTATTACTTTAGATATGTAAATACTCATTGTAATGGTGACCTAGTTACTTAGGTGTTTACATCAAGGTCTTGAGAAAAGTAAATATTGAAGCCCGTTAGCATTAATTAGTTGAAAATAAGAAGTCTAGTTAAAAAAAACTGCCAGATCTGCTTATTGATATATCCAAATGTAAACAAGAGGGAACTGAGTCACGGAGATGTTAATAATTTGTTACTATTGATGTATTAAAAATAATAAATAGATTAGTTAATTTCTCAAAGCTTGTTCTTCCTTTATTATGTAGTAATATTCCGCTATCACCTGCATATGGTGTTTATGTCTATCAACTTAAATGGACGCTCTGAGTACGATCAATTTTTAAAGAGAGGTACGCTACTGACAGATAAGTTGATTTTACAGGGATTTCAGCAGGCTAATTTTAGGACATATGCAACATACCTTACCTACTGATAATTTTTCAAGGTATTCATAATTTAAGATCATAGTGCCATCAGATGTTCCTAGACAAAAAATCAGCATGCATTACCAAGGGTTTTGAAAAGAGATCAATTGATGAAAATTGATGTATAATTCAAAAAAATATATATACAAAAATTACTTAACATATATTTTAGTTGTTTTGTTTATCCAAACTTGTTTTAGAAGAAGTGCACAAGAGCATATATAGACATCAAAATGTAACACACAGTTCCTTTAACGTAGGTCGCGGGTTTGCTGACGTCGTTAAAACTGGGTACGCAATTTATATGATTTTGGCGACTTTCTTGTGCACATTTGATTATGACATCACAATGAAAAAGAAATCTGCGATGATTTTAGTTTCATTAAATTCTTCAGTATATCATTATTTAGCTATAACTTTTCTTGGAATTGGTAGTTTAGTGTTATATTATTTAAGCAACAACTTATCACAAATAATGAAGGCTTTCTACGATTTATATAGTCGATACAACACTCAGATATAACTTTTGTTGGAATTGGTAATTTAGTAAAGAAGGTTTATTACGATTCGAATGATCGACACTGAAAGTATTAAAAAACGTTTAATTATTTGTTATCAATCGCATCTTCTCGGGCCTTTCCTGCAAGCTTGGAGAAAGAAGTGGTTGTTTTTGGGCTTGACGGAAAGGCCCGAGAAGTTGCGATTGATTTGTTTTCACTTGATGTCGCGAAACGATATGGACACAAGGTTCATCTGACCTTTTTTCCTTTGATCGTGATTGAATTAACAGTTTGTTTTATTAATAAAGAAACCATTATTTTTTTTTTTTTTAAAATTGCAAATACACCGGTTACATCAAAAGATCAGACTTTATTTTTAAAAAGGATATTTTTTAAATATATAGATCTGCAAGTTTATCATAGATTAACTACTGCTAAGGTACGATGAAACATAAAGAAAATTTTTTAGCGACACTGACCTCCTGTTAGGGGACAACTATTTGATTCTGAGTGAGAGGGGGTGGCAAATTATTTTCCAAAAAAAAACAAGGACAGATTATTTACATGTATTTCTTCTTCACTGAAAAAAGTCTTACAAGCAAAATAAAAAAAAAATCAAAGTAGAAAACTCCCGGGGGGGGGGGGGGGGAGGGGGTGCTCGAACCAGTCTAGGACAGATTATTTATTTTCAACATTATCGAGGACAGATTATTTATTTCCAAAATCTGCAAGCTCCCCTCCCCCTCCCCCCACCAACCCCACCCCCGAATGAAACGATCGTCCCCTAAGCAACAGCTTGCAATGCTGTTATCTACAGATTTTATTCGCTATTTTTCCTTTCAATGTCCAGCAAGTAGAATTAATGTTCTAAAAAACTGGCTGTTGATTACGTCATATAAAATTATTTTTTTTTTTTAATTCTCGTCACATTTACTCCTCTGAAAATGTGGCACAATGTATGTAAAAATAAATATTTTGTTTAAACATATACTGAAAATATATTGTATTTAGCCGGGACGATATTTGGCAGAAATTCGTAGATTTGAGCGCCTTGCTGAATGGTCTAAATAAAAAAAATATATATATACTTGAATTACTTGATTAGAGGATACCGTTTTCCGCCGAAAAATACACAGCAAAATGTAAGGATAAGTCTAATCTACGAAAAAAAAGCAAAAAAAAAAAAAGAAACAGAAAAGAAACGGTAAGAAAACAACACATAAAGAAAGTAAATTGGAAGAAAGAAACTAAAGGATTGATTGTTGTTTTACGTCCCTTGCGAGAATTTTCACTAATATAAGACGTACAAAAAACATTATCTGAAGAGAAACATATCTAATAATCATTTCATTGATATTGAATTATAATGATACGGTTCACTGGTCACTTGAAAGCAGATAGACGTGAATTTCTTTTTTATAAAAATTATTTTATCTTATTTTTCTGCACTGAATACCGGAAAGATATCCACGACGTCAAGCATGACGTGGCGATATTTTATGACGTCGTTCTTAAAAATGTTACATTTTGCGATACAAAAGATATTATCCACATTTAAATTACGCGAAAACTTACCCGGAGACATATTAATTTTTTCACATTGATTTATTTCAAATCAATTTTTTGTCAAAATACCAAAGGGGAAACAATTTTGTATGCACTATTTAAAAGTTATTGATATTTTTAAAAACAAAATTTTGCCTCAAAACGAGTCGAAAACGACGTTTTTCTTATATGATTCAATAGAATAACGTCGAAAATGTAACGACAACAATGGCATGTTTGGTATTTAATTACACAAAAACGATGCAGACGAATTTTGTAAAATTTTCAAAGAATATAAAAAGAAGGTAGAGGATTCATATAACTAATTTTCATGGTATGTTTTCGGACACCTTTAAATGGCCAGCAAACCCGCGACCTACGTTAAGTATTGGAACTCTTCAACTCCAGTGAAGAAGACAATAAAGTTCAAACTATGTTGCGTATGTCCTTAATGTCAGCATTTCGAAAATTCTATGGTCATTATAATGACCTTGTTAACAAATATAACCTATCACTGGGTGGTTTTATGGCTGACGTGTTTCATAACAATTGCTAGGCCTTTATTAATATTTGATTAATTTGTTAATTTGACTACAGACTGCTCTGTCTACTTGATCAATCAGAGGACTCTTGGCGAGTGTGACCGGTCAAAAGAGGATGCTTCATTCTCGTAAGAACCTGATCCCACCTCTGGAATAATCGGGATTCCGTGCTTAATGCCCTGTTCACAGATTTTTATCGTTTGTAGTTTGTTTTTTTTTTTTAGATCGATCACTGTTCGTTACCTTTTTCATTTTCTTTAAAGTGTTAATTCATAACAAAACGTCCTTGTTTCAAATGAATAAATTCAGCTTAATATATCCAGCTTTTGTAAACATTGATATCTGTTTATTACATTTTCTTCTTTTTTTCACCCTTGCCTCTGTCTTTTAAGTAACAGTGACATATCCTGTGACGTCATAGTCATACCTTTAAACTTCATAGCTTAGCGGTTGCTAGTTGAAAAAAAAAATGTTAATATATTGGAGCGATTTGCCTTTGACCCGCTTATAAGTCAGTAGAAGTTTTTGCCAGAAACGGTTGACATTATTTTAGGTCAATGCTCTAATGTTTTAATACGTTTCAAATAATATTTTTGAGAAATGAATATATAAATATATATCCGTATTTACAAGCTAGTACTGAAGTACTTAGCTAATGGGCTGTAGAGACCCTTGGCGACTAACAGTGTGAAATGTGACATTTTGTGAAGGGCATTCAAAACTTCAGGGATCTCTTCATACCACAGAAATATAAAAAAAAAAAAAACCAAGTGATTCCAATTTAACTGAACTACCTTGGATAAATGGATTGAACTGAAGTCGTATTGCGTATATTGCTGGATACTTTACCGAAGCTTCATCCCAAGTTCCTCCTGTTTCATTGAAATAATAACAATGGCCGCCAAAGGGAGTTCATCAATCCTGACAAGCTACAATGAAATAAATAGATTCATCAGACTTTGTCTATTTCATATAGATGAAATTCTTAAAAGGCTTTATTCCATATTTATAAAAGTACCCGGTACCCCTATATCGCAAAACAGCCATAACAGGTGCAAATTAAATAAAAGAACATTTTGATAATACTTGTAATGAACATTGCAGATGATAATAAACATTTATTTACTGGGTTCTAGGGCAACATGTGTTTTGTCGGACACAAGAACCAAACTAACGGCCCGATGCAAACAATTCGGTTCGTAGGATCGAAAAAACGCATTTTTCCCAAGAACGCAGTCAATAATTGTTTTGTTATCCCTTTTATTTTGACATATTTTGTGCTGGCTCAATAATTGATGAGATAAAGGTGAACCTGCCTATAGTTTGACGTAAAAAAAAAAGTCAAAGTATTCCAATATCTTATCGACAGGTCCAATACACAGTGGTTCAAAAGCAGTTCTTTTTTAAGTATAGTTTTATATAGGAAACAATTTTTAAAGGTATAAGAATGAGGACTGTCGATTGATTAATGAATATTGATTAATTGTTAAAAATTAATGATAAAAATAATGAATATTGAATTATTATTAAATATTAATGCCAATAATAATGTATATTCATTCACGTAAATTATTTCTTTTCATACAAATAAAAGAAAAATTACCTTGATAATTTGCCCAGTATTCTGAAGCATCTGTCAATGTGCTGTTGCTTTGAACGTCTACCATGTTTACGTTTAGGTGGACCTCAAGTAGCCGACATGAACGCAGGCTTTCGTCATACAAAATGCTCATACATTCGGGTGAGTGCATTAAACAAAAAAAAAAAAACACAACAGATGAGTGATTTCCTCTTTTATTGATAGATAGAACTGTGTGTCCGTCGGTGATGATCCATCATATGAAGAGTCTCGTTTTAGAATAAGTTCCTTAACTTCTGATCTAAGACAGGTACTTCCTTCAGGCAATGTAGAAAGATGAAGAAAAAAAACTATGAAAACAAGGTACTGCATTTTTCCCTGTAACTGCCAGGAGATCCTCTACACAACATAGGAATGTGCTGACTATCTATTGTATCTTCGAGAAAATGTCAGATGAAAGTATCTTTGTCCTTTGACATTATATTATAACCAAAGCTTTTAATTCAAGTCAACTCTTTTGTGTTATTAGACCTTTATATTTCATACTTTAAAACAAAATGTCTTATATTGATCACTTCCTTTTACAAGAGCAATTACAATATTTGAAATTTCATCCCATGATGTTTTGAATTATATTATAGACGGACTAGATAATCTTAATTAAACATTAGACAAAAGTCAGTCCTTTACTTTCAAAATTTATATCCAATATGTGGAGATATGTATTGTTCTGTAAGCCATTATGGGTATTGATTCGTAGGTCATGGTGTTTGTTTGTTACTTATGAAAGCCAATGTGTAATATTATAATGAACTGTGAAATAAGTACAATTTATCGTTATTTAATGTGCGAAGTAAAAGGTAAAAAAAGCACTGAAAAAATACTTGGGTTACTGAGAAATGTAAAGATCAGAACACCTTAAACCAAAAGCTTAGGTTGAACGTTTGCTGGACAAACTTCTTGAGTTTTTTTAAAGATATTCTAAACCTTGCCATTAGGTGTAACTATTTCGATTTATAGACAACTGCAGCTTGCATCCATAATTATATATTACATTATTTTAAGACTTTTTCTGCCAACTGTGTCGGACACTATAAATCTTGCTTTTACGTTCAGCAATATTCCTTTTGGTTTAAACATCTCATTTGTTTATCATATGGCTACAACTTGTTTCCAAAAGATACTTAATTGGAAAGAAATTAATAGTTTTAGTCTGTTTACGAAATTATTATCTTTTTAAAAACAAGAACAAAAACATCAATAGTGTTAATTTCTTATGAACGTAATTTGAATCTTGTCATGCCAGTACATTTTCATAGATAAAACGCTTGTTAAACTAAATCGTAAAATCTTATATTCTGAGGGGGTTTTTCTTCAGAATTCTGCGAAAAGCTTAACTATGAAGAGAGAAAAAATTATGTTACATAAATAAATTTCTAGAGGTGTAAAAAAAATAAATAAATAAATAAACCTAGACCGATTTGTGTTTTGAAAGAAAACATTTACACTCAATGACCAACGACAATTGCAATTCAGGATTGCCTGAAAATAGAAAGTTTTATTCAGTGAGGTCCCTGGTGACGGCAGTGTCCCCGGATCAAGTATTTTCTTACTTGTATGAAAACTGATTGTGCGTGGTTATCTCATTTTAACAAAGCACATACCTACCAACATGCAATAAATGCTTTACTTATGTGTTCACTGTATTATACAAGTATTTTAATTCATGAAGAATACCAAAATTATAAACTATATCAATTCCATTTATTATCATATATGAAAGAAAACAGAAAAATGAAATGAATTATGCATTTTCAAAATTTCATGAAAAATTTTTTCCTCCTGATGTATGGCATCTCTATTTATATAAACATTCCAATTTTTCATCTGAATGCGCGGTAAAGTCAGCAGTCACCTAAAAATTCAGTTACATTCATTTCTATTCTATAGCTTTTTATAGGCTATAAGTTCACTCATATTCATGCATGAAAGATGAAAAGGTATATAAAATAGAAGATACGACTATGACTTTATGTAAGTAGGGTCATTGGTATACGTACTGTTCCATAGACTTTTCATTTACGGTGAACTGAAAATGAGTATTACCAGAATGCCTTAATTGAAAAATCTCTACAATATCAAGTGTACAAGGTGGTATTTGTACCATAAAGTTTTTCAAGCAATGATACCAAAAAAAAAAACAGCTTGAGAATTGAATTGACCAAATAGTACGGATTAGCTTTAATTCAAATAAAAAGCAAGTAAAATATGACAAACACAAGCCATTTTGTTATATGTCTACAAATACACATGTTCAGCAAAATGGCGAAGTTATGTCAAAAACTAATATACACACATGTATATAACTACACATATATTATCTTTTTGTAAGAAAAAAATGACTGTATTTGGAACATGACTGTCAAAATAAAGGCATTGAATCATGTAAAATTTAGGATCTTGCAAGTGCCTCAAAAATCTATTTATCAGCCCCTGCACCTCAAAGAATGCGTATATAATTTCTCTCAGAATAATGCTTTTTTGATGTTTATATTTGAATTAAGTGAATATGAATGAACAGGAGATATTTAAATAGAAAGGATATCACCAAAGGGTCTTATCCCAAAATATGCCACTTTTATAAATAAAGTAGTAGCCAGTTATACTAAGGGCTGTCTACATTGTATATATCAGATCAAGCACAATCTCTTGATTTAGCTATATAACTTGAATTAGCTATTTAGCTTTATTAAGCTATTCAGAATAGCTTGAAAAATATATTTAAATGCAATTTTTTGCAAAAATGTTTTTTTGTGAGAAATAGACACTGAAATGTAATGATCTGGCTTAAACACAAATATGATATAATACTTCATGATACATAGATTACAAATAAATAGAAAATGCTATTTGGAAAACATCAATTACTTTTACTCTTTTCCTTAAGGAACTGTACATTTTTGTGTTATTCTTTTTCACAAATAAACTGAGACTTTTCGTCGCATTCTCTATCGTTTGCCTTTCCTCCCCGCATGAGGACTACACAATCCTGGTTTCCGCCGACGTTATTGGGTTGATTCTTAGCCCATTCAGGATATACCATTTCCTTTCCGCCGTGACTCCATACAAATTTTCTTGGGGAAGTTCGAGTTGTTGCACCAATCCAAACAGAACAACTATAGAACTTTGGGCACTGATCTTTGACTTAAGATACAATATGAAACTTTTTTGATTTGTCAGTGATAGGAAAAAAATCACAATTTGGCAATTAATATTAATTTTAGTCAATTATTAGACGATTTAGCTATTTTTATTGTTATCTCTCGGAAAATTACATCTCACCTCCATTAACAGGAAGCAAAAACGTATCTGTGATCCAGGAGTTTTCCAGCGCGGAATTCATTTCGATCAAGTAAGAGTCATTTTGGTAGCAAAAAGTCTGAAATACTAGAGCAATGTTAAATTGCTACACGCAGACTTAAATACTCTTTTATATAATAAACATACATCATTGGAAAATCATAAACGATAATTATTAAATGTTCTTTTGTGTATGAAACCACAAATTGGGTGAGTTCACTATGCATCGGACATCCTGATCCTTGAAGTTCTAGCGATATCGCTACTGACCGAATATTACCAAAATGGAGCTTAACATGTATTATGTGATTAAAACACGAATTGGTGAAACAATTTTATGCTTTTTACTGAGAAAATGTCAAAAAAAAAATTTATGCAATGAGCCAGAATTCACCGTGGATCTGACAATATTCACCGTGCATCGGACACACGGTATATTAAACCGAAAATACTGTCTAACTTTATTGATTTGGCATTCAAAATACCCGAAATGCTTATAAATTAGTGACATGAAAATATTTTAATGCTTCATTTAAAAATTAACTCTTTATTTTATCTGACTTTATACATCCACAAATATGGAGAGATTTCAGTTGCATCACATTGCTCTAGCCAGGCATTGCAATACCTTTCAATATGCAGACTCGCGCCTTGTCTTAGGGGTTAAGTTGCTCAAAGCAAGGTATGTTTATGAACTCTCCCTACAGCTAAGGGAAAGAAAAAAATGTCTTTTTGTAGCTTTTTTCATATTATTACACACTTGAATCCCTCCTTGGGTTATCTCAGATCCACGAATCATGTTTTTTTTATCAAAATTTTACTTGAATTTGTACAATCGGTATCTTAACACAGGTTCTATACATTGTGATATACCTTGACACAAACATTCCTTAAAAATTAACTTATCTATTAAAACTTTTACTCTAAAGTAAACCCTTCAAGCATAAGATGGTAAATATACATATGTATTTGTTATTAAGAAAAAACGTTATGATAATAGTTATTTTTTATATGAATGGAAGTGCATTAAGGCACTTGCTTCGCAGATTGATTGTCATATATTTAAATACTGTACCCTAGCATTATCCAGCGTTGCCTCCATTTGACTTAAATAATAACAATGGCTGCCAAAGGCCACCCAACCAGCCTCACAAGCTGAAATGAACAGAGATTTGCTTGTAGCAAATTGAGTAAGATTTTTAGTAAAGGAAATCAAAGTACAAAAAAATCCTTCAACAGTGATAAAATTATTTGCCGGATAGTCTTTTCCCATATAAAATTAAAAAAGAATGTCAATGTAAGTTTTCTATAGGACATCAAAGTAAAATACTACAATGCTAGTAAATCTACAAGCAGCAAAAATGCTTAACTTTAGTAATTCGGGGTATTAATTTTTTTAAGGCCAAAATAAAAAATACCTTTGTTTCCCCTAACGCGACCGATCCAATTAAAACGCGCCGACTGGAGTTTTTATTCATAAGATTATTTAAATATTTTTTTTATGTTTATCAACTTCTATAAAATAAATTTCCATCAAATCTGTTTTTTATCAGAACGACTGATTTTGTTCTGTGATTTTCAAGCGTTTATAGGAAACAAAATAGCGCCTACAACATGTGGTCACGGAGGGTTAGTTCGTGTTTTAAAAGAAAGGCAACTTATCAACCTTATGTCTTAAGCATATTAGAATCTTGCACTCTTGAAACACTTTGTTTATAAAATATAATATCCAATGACTAATTAAAAGCGTTTGAATTGTATTTACTAGCCTGTCTTAAAATTAATGTACGTAGAGAGCATGCTTAGGCCCATATGTCCTCCTCATGATACCCCTCATGAGCAGACAAGGGGCCCACCTTGTGGAAACACCAATCAATTTCATTGCATTTTATTTCATTTGAGTTTTGATCTTATACACAGTTCATCAATATTCCAATGTTTACTACATATGGGACCATAGGGGTTGTAAATAAGTCTGCATATTTCATCCTAATGAATAGAATTCAAATGTCCTTTCTTCATGCCTTTTAATCATGAGTTAAACTTCGTAACTTTGAAATTGTGTATGACATGTTATCATATTTAGATATTGTTTGCCTCAATTAAATATTGTTAATATGCTTTTTCCAAATAGATTTGAAATTATGATAGAAGCTTCCTGACACGTCCGTGTATTTTTCTTTAATAAGGTCCTGGAAGATTGGTTGTTTCTTTGATTTGAATCCCTTTGATAATTGTTGGGACAACATTTATCTAAACACTTGTCTGGTGAAGGACTCCAAATTTAGACGTGTACGCGGCACTTAGGCCATGAGCAGTGAGGATTTTTTTTCGTGCCAGTATCTGCTGTGTAACTGGACCTAAGTTTTCACTGTGCCATTCGAAGTACCGGTCGGTCTCAACGTCCCGCATTTGAGATTGCAACTTAGAAATAGCTCCTTACTTCGAGACTCTAAAACGAAATGCTCTAGAAGCACTGCACAATTCGAAGCCCTTGAAAAAGTACAAAGTACAAAGCAACAAAAGCTGTTAGTAGGTATAAAAAATATACTCTGGTGTCCAGTTTTTGCGTACTCGGGAATCTTTTAAACAGATGTATTCGATTTCAACAAATTTACTCTGGTATGAGATATTTCGATTGAATAATAGTTGTGAATTAATTTACCTTAAATGTTGAGTTTAAACTGCATTTGTATGGTATTCTAGCTGTTTACAAATCACTTTCTTTTGTACTTAACTTATTTATAAAGATATCATTCTATTAAATTTTAAGAATGTATTTCCAAAACTGATGTCAAAAAAAAAAATTATTTGCATACCTACCTACCCATCTTCAGATTTTAGGGTCGGGTTAGGGGAAACAAAGATATTTTTAATGATGGCCTAATATACATGTAGTCATGTAGTTTTGACTATAGTAAATTAAAGTATAAAGGTTCTTACTATAGTTTATACAAATGTACTTAAGTTTTTCTCTTAGTCAATCGGCGTATCAATGTCTTAATTATTTTTAATTTTGGTATATCATAGTATAAAAATTTCTACATTAGAAAAATCTAAAAACCATGTTTCTACCAGAGCAAATTGTTCAATGTTTTATACATGTATATAGTAAGTCAAAGTATTAAAATATTCTTACTTCATGAAACCAGGGTATTTTTTTCCATAGTTTTCACTCCTGTTTTAATTCTCAAATGGAATATTTATCCTATAAGGAACTTTTTGAAAAAAAGGAATTTATGTCAACATTTAAAAATATTCAAGTAAATCAAAGTATTAATGTATTACTATTATGTAATTAGCATGATAGAAATATTGCATTTTTTTTTTTAAGTTTTAACGTATTAACATGCAAACATAAATGGATCTTAAAGCAAAAGTCTGCAACATTTTTATTCAACTGTTTATCCTAGAAGTATCATCATATAAAGAAATTTGAAATCAACCGTATAAGCTTTCTGATTGGCGAAAAAAAATTAGGTTTAATCTAGTATGTTTCTGTTTAATGTCTACTTCGTACAGGTTTGCATATCGATATGTAGAACAATTTTTTTAAAGTTCCATATTATCTTTTCTATCAATATCCTTGCAAAACAAAAAAATTATTGATTTGGAGTAGTAATTATATTATACACTGTTATGAAAGGTTCCTTTTTGACAATCTAGTGAAAAAAATTTTAATAAATCACCTTGGAAATTCGCCCAATATTCCCACTCGTCAGTCACTACCATGTTGCTTTGAAGATCCACTATATTCTCGTTGAGCCAAACTCTAAGAAGTCGACAGGATCTCGAGCTATTATCGAACAGAAGACTCACGCATTCTGGTGAGTACAATAAACAGAGTTGTACACACATGGAACGACAAACTCTCTCTAGAACCGTAATGTAGAATTCAGAGTTTATTGGTGTAAAACTGTCGAATGTTTGGTCTCGATCTAGAATTATTTCTGTGTTATTTGAGTTCCATAGAGACAGTGATTTATTTTCCATGAAAAATAGTAGAAAAATCATATTAAACACAAAAATGTAAAAAGGACTTAAACGTTTTTCAATCATAATTCTGGTAATTTTTTTCCCTTGTTTTTCACGAGTGATAAGAAAACATCTAATTAAACGGTTTACATTCCTTATATAACGGTGTATTTCATTTTATTTGCATGGTATGTTATTTACACTGTTTAACCCCTCATAATGAGAACAAATTAAAAGAAAGAATTATTAAATGCATTATGTTGTTTTAGTGATGCATCAGCCGGTTAAATAAAATAGTTAAATGGTTGTGAACCATTAAACGGTGATAATCAAATTGATCTCTGCTAAAGACAAACATCCTTGTAAATCACATGTGAGAGTTTTGAATTAGTGCAAAGTTATTCACATTTCGCCAGAGTTTATTAAGGACCTATTCGGAGTAAGAGACAAATGAAAATGGTTTTGTTGCATAATGGGAGTTTCTCTTAGAAATTTGAAAAATTGTTTACAGAATGTTTAAAGCACTGCTTAAATTAAATCCAGTTCGAATATGTGGAAAAAAAGAGGAGTGCATTGCGTTGCCGATTCATGTTTAGAAATTCATACTGAACCTTACCCGCTTATGGCTATTAATAAACACTTAGGTCACATGCCGTTACTTCAAAAATGTTATTTTAATGTTTAATTAAATCTCAGCTGTTCATGCGGCAATACCTATTGTGTAGTTATGCAAGTCCTATATTCTCCTTTAAAATGATAGTTTTCATGAAGTAATGTTCAATTCCTGGTTAGAGAAGAGTTCCTGTCTGTTTTTCAAGTAAACCTCTGTCATAGGTTAATGTGCAATACGTATTACGCATACCTATTTACCATACATTACATAAACAAAGTATTACAACTATTCAGTATCAAATGATAAAGAATGATGTTATGATAGCTCTCCTTTGAACAAAAATTCCTTCCGTTTTTCCTGAAAATACCTTACTCGAATCTTTCTCTCTTATTTATCTAAATTTCAAATATAAGTTTTAAATGTTGTGTTACGGAAAACAATAGAAAATAATTCAGCTTTTCGATACCTTGTCTCTATGATAACATATGAGATAGGGGTTTCCCAAACATTCTTAACATTCGAATAAAATATCAAGTCTTTGACTTTTGGACACATAAGCTTAATTTGACTCTGAACATGTTTTGATGTGTTTTAAAAATTGTTGGCATGTAACCGTGGTGCAACAATGCATATCAATAAATTTTGGTCTGAATCAATACTTTTATCGTAGTGGGTTTTAAGAAAACTGTGACTTATGCCATTGGCAATGCATATATAATTACAGAGAGCTTGCAGGATCAATGACCTGCATTGTAAATAAGACAACATATCAGCAAGGATGGGACAAGTACTTAACATAGTCTATGTTGATTTCTATGTTGATACACGCATAGTACTTATTAAATATTAAATGTTGATTAATAGCTTTATATTAAGTTGTGACGTAATAAAAAAAAATCTTAGCTTTAGTGCACTAGTGTGTTACTTTCGTATTTTAGTATTGTGTCGAAGTCGATGCAATTATTGCAGAGTCGATAAAAGAAAGGGAATTCTAAGTGCGTGATTTTTACTCTCCAACAAAATTTCCAGATTGTGGGGTATTTTTTTCAACTATTCCAAGGATAAGGGATTTATTTCTACACTGCTTAGGTCGATTTTTAGTTTCCTTTAAAGAGAGATTTCCGTAAACAGAACTTCACCTCGTTCGTTTGCACTTCAAGCTTTGAATCCAATCTAATTAAAATCAGACGTCTTAGATCCGCGCCGTATACACTCTGCGTAAAAGTGTATACGACGCCGATCTAAGAAGTGTAATTTTAGTTAGATTTGAACCTAATCCTAAGTAAACTTTTTTTTTCATACAATTTGCATCACAATCAAAAGAGGAGATGAAATTTGAGGAAACATTATTTAAAGTAACTGATAATTTTTTGTTGACGTATGTGATTTATTTGTAATGGCCACCGCATTTCTTTGATTTTTCCGAGATGATTTTAATGATCAATTTATATTACTGATTAGCGTCAAATTAGATTGATTACACTTTGAAGGCTGAATTGTTTATTGTATTTTCAATGTTAAATGATTCTTATTTAATTCGTATCAAACACGATCTACTATCGAGTGGACTACGGGTATCCACAGTATCCTAGTAATAGGGCACTCGCTTCATTTTTGTGAGCACGCCCTAACAAAAAAGTACTATCATAATAGTTAACTATAGGTTACTATAGTTAACAATAGTTTACTATAGTATCAAAGTTTTTTCACTGTAGTAAATCAAAGTATTTTTACTATGGATTTCAGATCGTTATATTTTTTGTTCTTCAATTTATACCTACATATTTTTTTTTATATTAAATTGAAATATTATTTGAATATTCACACATTATTTCCAAATTTTACATTACTGTTATCGGGTTTTAGAGATTTTAAGACTTGAAATCTCAAAAAAAGTTCTAGAGTAAAGTTTCATAGTAAATCAAAGTATCAAAGTTTTCACTATAGTTAACTATAGTAAACTATAGTTAGCTGTAGTAAATTTTTGTTAGGGCGTGTTCGATTCTCAACGCATAACTTAAGACGAAAACATAGGTATTGACTGTTCCTTCGCCAAAGCCCGGATTAGAAATGAAATTCAGTTACAGGTCTTTCAGATGAGACCTTTTGATATATGTATAAAAAATATGCATACATGCATTTAAAAGATATTGCCTTTTCATTTACATGAACGGTGAAAGTTCTCTAATCCGGACGTTGTTTAATCCGAAATGTTGTCTAATATTGTGTAAACTTTAAGTCCAAGTTGCAGTAAATTCAGTTGTTTTATATGTGTCTAATCCGGATGTTGTCTAATCCGGCCAATTTCTTTGGAACCAGTGGTATTCGGATTAGACAAGTTTCACTGTATTATGATCAATGTATTACGGTATGAATTTGTCCGTCAAATTCTAATTCTGGGCCAACCGTGAGTTTTCCTCTTATTGTTGAACCCAGATTCATAAAACCTCCAATAAGCCAACACGCGTTATAGTTTTAGTACTTTTATATAGAATCAGCATGGAATATACTTTCACATGAGTTTGGGATGTATCAGCACCGAAGGTCTGATTCCAACTGACTATAATTTTTAACAACAAAACATACATATTGAACAATGATAGAACAAAATAAAAGGATTAACAATAAGTATTAAGAAATCAAGCATTAAACAATTATTGAGCGAATGATGACATCTTAGCGACATGTATATAATAGAATTAAAGTAGATGAAAGATTAAGTGTCAATAAATATAAACAAGTCAATTAAGGGATTAAGTGTCCATTTCTAATTGTGCCTCGGGTGGGATTACCGCTGTGCGGAATTTATAGAATTTAACACATTTGCGGAAATATACGAAAAGTTTTAATAACAATTTACACAAAGTCCGAAAAGTTAATTCACATAGTAATTGATGATAATTCCAAAAATGTCATATTTTACACCGTAACAAATGTTCTTTGTATATATATATATATATATATATATATATATATATATATATATATATATATATATATATATATATATATATATATATATATATATATATATATCTATACAACCTTATTACATCACATCTCTAAACATCAACTGAAAGGTAAGCATACTGACCATTTGATTTAAATACCAGGTAAAATTTGCTTTTCCATTAGCTACGCATTGAAATACCAGCACTCAAAAACAAGACGAAAGCCATTCTAAAACGTTAATTTGGTTCAATCTGTGCTTTGGCCTAGGGTAATCCTGGACTATACTGCATCTGATTTCCTATGCTCGAAAAAAGCGATGATATGTTGAACAGTAAATCGTCCATTATCTCAAAAATGGTCATATCGAAGTTTGGGGTGATGGAATTCAACATACGTAATACAGGAAATACCAAATGATTAAAAAAAACTTTATTGCAAGTTAGAAAATTTTATTCATTACGTCCCTTAGTCAAATCACAAAAAATCAAGCCCATAATGTTGAATTACTTTAAGTACACCCTATTACACAAGAAATATATAGCAAGGGTAAAGACACTGTGACAAATTAAAGTCATATATGGCGTAATTTTTTAAGTTCAGACTAACTAAAATTGAAAAGATCTTTCTATTTGTTTAAATACTTTATATAAAGATAGGTTTTTCCTGTAAATTACACAGTTTAAATCAATCATGTTTCAAAGATATTAGACATTTAAAACAATGTCTGATTTATTTAGCGACTCCGCATTTAATTTATAGACAGTTTATAATCAGTCTAACTATGAAAACCTGAGGTATTCAAGTTCAAAATCGGTGAAAATTTTAATTTGAACGTAAATAACATATATCATGTTTATCTACACTCAGTCTCGTATTTTTATTTTTTAAACCAGATACACCATATATGGCTTTAAACAATTTTTTAGCTTTTTATTTACATAAAATATATTCTAATTTTTTTAAACGAATTTTTGAATTAAAGTAATGTTTAATAAAATTCAATAACTTTAAGTGACATTTAAAGATCATCAAATACGTAGAATATGATAGCTTTATAATTCCATAAACAATCCTTGCAGATTAAATACTGATAAAGAAAACACACATTTCTTTTCCGAAAAAAAATTGTAAAGGCCTTAAAATGAAAACAACAAAAAATTTGAACCCCATTCATGCTTTAGGTTTTCAAGTTTTTTCCCTCTCACAAATGAACTGATACTGCTCTGAACAGTCAACGTCGTTCGCTGTACCTCCCCGCATAAGAACAACACATTGTTGATTCCCACCAAGATTATTCGGCTGATCTTGATGCCATTCCGGAAAAACAATTTCCTTGCCGCTGTGTGTCCATGTAAAGTTGTTAGTGGTGGTGCGGTTTCTTGCCCCAATCCAAAGAGAACAGTCATGAAATGAAGGACACTGGACATCAACTTGTACAAAAAACGTATTGATGTCATTATTCAGATCGATACAAAATCAAACCGATTAAGAATGGAAATATATATCTATACATTTATTTCTTTGTATATCTGTGTTTTGTAGGTGTTACAGAATCTATACAAATATATGTATCAGTCCCGTAGAACGCCTCCCTCCCCCCCCCCTTTTTTTTCTGAGTAGTATAGTATTCCAGGATTTGGACAGTAAATTAGCTTATTTTTTTATTTTCTTGTCAGATAATTTTGAGAAATTGCCCCTCCCCCCACTTTTCGTCAGTAAAATGTTTTTTTTTTTGGCACGTCAGATTTTTTTGGGAAGTTGCCCCCCCCCCCCCACTTTTGAAACCCTTCCTACGGGCCTGTGTATCAAGGGATAAATATACTTGCTTTTAATAACACCAATTCTACATAAAACAACATTAATGTAAATAATGACATGTATATAATTTGTGATATGTATTCCAATCTTCTTTCTTTGGTTATTAGTATAATGCTAGGTTTTTCAAGTCTTTGGTGTTTTTAGCTAGATCCTTAAGTGAAAGAGCGATTATACAATCAAATCGCAAGGCCGTGGCACGTGATATTTAGATAGCGTCGGTTCAAAGAATTTTAGTGTAAACAAGGAGGAATTTTGTTGACTTACCCACCCTCCTTCCCCATCTTTCACCTGTATATCTGTTAGCAGCATCGACAAAATATGAATGTTTATATAGAAAAGTAAAGTATGGATTACATACAAGGACTGCTGTTTTTTGTCTTGTATGTATTATCATTGCTGCTCTTTTTCGTTTTAAATTTGCTCTTTTTTGTTTTGTTTATATTAAAATATCAGTTTTGGATAGTTTGGGGGAAATTTTTCTGTTGTATTTTATTTTGTCAAGGTTCTGTAAAGTTGTGTAACAGGGGAATTCACTTTGTCATATTCAGGGATTTTTATAAAAGCAACTTGTGATGACAGAATTGTCTGGTTCTCCCTTAGCTTGTTTTTGCTATCATTATATAGAATGATAATATTTGATGTATTTTCATCTAATAAATTACAATATTCAAACAATACATGTGTTATGTTTGGATGGTTAATCTGTAGGATATGGAACTTTGTCAGATCACCAATATTACACAAATAACATTAAAAATAATTATTCTAAAAAAGATTATTCTAAATAGGGAAGGTTTTCTTACCACCGCTTACGGGTAGGAGGAATGAAGCAGTGATCCAGCTACTTTCCAGAGAAGTCTGCATTTCAATCAAATAAGAACCTTTCTGCTCGCACATTTTCTACAGTTCCGAAAAAAAGTCACAGAAATAATAATATAATCCAATTTACTATTGATAGGCACTTCATTTGTTTAACATGCGTACCAGTAGCACAGAAAAAATGCCCCCCCCCCTCCTAAAAATTAACCCTTGCATAAAATGTTAAGTAGTATTTATTTAATAACATAAGTCATGCAAATCCGTTCTAGGGTTAGCTATGTCGATATTTTATGTAAAACTGTTACATTGTATGTATTTCTTGCCCTTCGTGGGTTGAATAATCGATAAGTATTAGTCGATTCTTGTCTCAGGTTTCTGACAAAATAAAATATTCAGTATTTAATGCATTTTCATAAATGTCCTTTATTTTGAAGTGTTACGAAGTTAAAAGACCATGATTTTCCTTCCTTCTTACAGTCTTGCAACTTTACATGAAAGGGTTAAACTGAGTGCAAAATCTAGCGGAGACTTTATCCGCAGAATAGAAATTAAGTTTACAATTTAAAAAAAAGTCTTATAAGTCTTCTTATCCAAAGCGAAATCATATCTAGTGACTTAAGTTTTAAAATATATTGAAAAATTGAGATTTTACAAACAAAAATCTGGGAAGTTTTAATAGATTTTCAATCGGTACTTAGATTGGAGTAAAACAGTCAGTGAAAAACTGTTCTTTCCAATTTTATTAAACTCTCAATTTTTTCTGTCATTTTGTATTTCTGTATAAGCTCTTCATCACATGTCAAAATAACATAATTTTGCGGGATATTGCATAACTATTATATAACTCTGACCAGTAGAGCTAAAAAACGTCAAAGTGGTCCAGTATCTCACTCAGCGATCTAAGAGCGATTTTTTGGGGGGTGAGAGATGGCTCGAATTAGACTTTTTAAGTATAGCTTTATATAGGAAACAATTTTAAAGAAAAAAAAAAGATGAATGTCGATTGATTAATGGATATAGATTGATTGATAAATATTGATGATAATAATAATGAATAGTGATTGATTTTTAAATATTGATGCAAATAAGGATGAATATTGATTAATTAAAATAATTGTTGATAATAACGAAGAATTATTTTTTTTTCATACAAATACAAGACTAAATACCTTGATAATTAGCCCAGTATTCTGAAGCATTTGTCAATGTGCTGTTGTTTTGACCGTCTATTATGCTTATGTTTAGGTGGACCTTAAGAAGCCGACATGAACGCAGGCTTTCGTCAAACAAAATGCTCACACATTCAGGTGAATGCATTAAACAAAAAGAAACACACAACAGATAAGTGATTTCCTCTTTTGTTGACAGATAGTACTGTGTGTCTATCGTAGATGAGCCATCGTACAAGGAGCCTCGTTTTAGAATAAGTTGCTTAACTCCTGAGCATAGACAAGCTTTTCCTACAAGCAATGTAGAAAGATGAAGAACACAAACACCGTAAACAAGGTAATGCATTTTTTCCTTCAGCCTCTAGGAATTCCTGTACACAATGTAGGGATATGCTAACTATCTATTGTATCTTCGAAAAATGTCAAATGCGCGTATCTTTGTCCTTTGACATTATATTATAACCAAAGCTTTTAATTCAAGTTATCCATTTTGTGTTATTAAGCCTTTATATTTCATACTTTAAAACAAAGTGTCTTATATTGATCACTTCCTTTTACAAGAGCAATTACAATATTTGAAAACTCATCCCTTGATGTCTTGAATTATACTATGGATAGACTAAATAATCACAATTAAAGTCTATCATTTACTTTTAAATTTGATATCAAATATTGTAGGAGATATGTATTGTTCTGTAAGCCATTACGGGTATTGATTCGTAGGTCATGGTGTTTGTTGGGTACTTATGGAAGGCAAAAAGTAATATCAGAATGACCTGTGAAACAGGAAAGGAGACATCAATACCATTTATCATCATTCAATGTTCGAAGTTAAAGTAAAAAAAAATAACTCTTAAAAAATAAGCGGTGGTACAGAGAGATGTCAAGATCAGAACATCTGTAAAGCAATGTCCTTTGTTAAACTTTTGCAGGGAAAAAAAATATTTCATGTTCGAATTCTTTAAAAATTAGTCGAAACCTTACCATTAGGTATTAACTATATTTAGATTTATAGACAACTGCGGCTTGCTCCATTAATATTTAGCACATTGTTTTAAGACTTTTTTAAGCCACCTGTGTCAAACACTATAAATCTTCCTTTGAATTTTAGCAATTGTGCTTTTGGTTTAAACATCTCAGGTATTTATTATATGGCTACAACTTGTTTCCAAAAGATACTGAATGTAAAAGAAAAAATAGTTTCAGTTGTTATTATTTTTTTTTTTAACTTATCATTATTTTTAGTTACTTATGAATGTAATTTGAATCTTGTCGTGTCATTAAATTGTTCATAGATAAGACTCTATAAATTCACTCGTTAAGTTTAATATTCTCATTTTTTTTTCCCCTTCAGAATTCTGCGTATGGCTCATGGTGACAGCAGTGTCCCCAGATCAAGCATTACCCTACCTGTATGAAAACTGAATGTGCTTGATTATCTCATTTTATCAAAACACATACCTGTACCTGCCAACATACAATAAATGCTTTATTTATGTGTTCGTTGTATTATAAAATAATTAATGAAGAATACGAAATACATAGACTATGTGAATTCCATTTAATAAAATATATAAGAAAGAGAAAAACTAAAAGTCATTGTGCATTTTTAAGATTTCATAATATATAACCTGCTGATACGTTCATCTTCGTTATCATATAAACAATCCAATTTTTCAATGACGTCATCAGTCACCTAAAACGTTGACGTCAGTAACATGCCTTTCTGTTCAATGTTTCTGCATTGGATATTTTTTCACTATTTTTTTTTTTAAACTAATATTTTTATTTACATTTTTTACATTATGATTGGAGGTTTAAGCTTTTTTAGCTACAGTATATCAAAGTATCATTTTTTTAGTACTATATCGTAAGTAAAAATACGTTTGCGCTACCATTCTCTTAGTGAATAATTTACATTTCTGAAATGTGATTTTTTTTATATCAAAAAGAAATATTACTTGCATTTTCGAGATATTCAAAATCCTTTATCAAAAATGCTTGTACCAACATTTATATTGAGATCAATTTGAGTCAACCATTCAAACAATTCATAGTTCCGACTTTTCTCCCGAAGCCCCGCCCACCTTAGTTACTGTAACCAAGTCCCACATGATGGCGACACCGGCTTCATCATCCTCGGTGGCGACCGACAGTTTAAAGTCGATTCCGGACGATTTCTGTGTGAAATACCTACCCAATAGTTCAAAATTATCTGAAAAAGTTTTATAAAAGGGTTTGAATTACTTTACCCAAGGATACATCCATAATATTAAGATTTTCAGTTTGGATAACTCCGTACAAGTTGCAGCACGATGCTGGAGATCCATGCGAAAAAATCAATCGCCGCACCAACTTAGTTTGGAAATAAAGAATAGTTCGATAACCGAGTCTCATTGCTCCTGTAAAATTGGGTATGTGTATAAATCACCCAAATCTTTGCGTATTTTTCAAGAAAATCTTGATAAATCAGGGTTTATGTAGGTTAGGCCTAGGCACCTAGAATGTAAACATTTGTGACCTAATTAATTTGGCTCAGGATTTTTTTTTTAAAAGTATATATAGGGCCTAATGAATAAATTCAGACAAAATACACATAAATATTATTGGCCAACTTCTCTATTTACTAGGCCAAATTCCTTTCAAGTTGGCAATTTATTTTTTTATTTTATTTATTTATTTATTTATTTTTTTGGATAGGCCTAGGTCTAAATAATTTAAAAATCCTCAGGTATGCATACATGTACATTAGAAATAATGCTGGTCAATTTTCCTTACAGCTTAAATGTCCACTGTTCCCATGTACTTGGGCTAATAAAAAGTCTGCAAGGGTTCAAACTCCATAATTTTTCAAATGTACCTGGTCAAAGATCAAGCCTGTCCCTATAAATCATGTGGTGGTAGCAAGACCAACTGAATCAAGAAAAAGGAAACCTGCGACATGCCAGTTAGACTTAAATCAAGAGTATGTGAAAAAGACAAAGACTTTCCTCTTTTAGAAATATAACCATTGCATTTTTAATAATACAATATTCTTCATGGCTACAATTAATTGGCTATAAATATGAGATCAGATTTTATAACAGTCTTAATAATAAGATTAAAATTATCCACTTGACAAAATCTTAATTCATACATCATATTTTAATATCAGTCCACCCAAAGTGTCCAAAAATGACATAATGCAGCTGAGTTCATTAAAAGGAACCCCTCTGGAATACACAGTATCAGCAGAGCATCCATTAGTAAACACTCCCCTTGGTGATGTGCAGATAGGCTCAATATTGTCATATCAGGTACATGTTCACAATTACCACAATAAATATTTATTTTAAAAATATAAATACAGTTGGGGAACTGCCTATAGTTTAAAAATACAGTAAGTGTATATATAAATTATCCACTGAACAATGCTAAATGCAAAAATCAATGACATGGATCACAACTAGCATGAATAAAGTAGACCATTTACTATGTTTATTGTCTGTTACAAACACATCATGGAATAATGTCAAGTGACAACATACAGACCAAATTTTGTTAATATTTTTAAATAATGATGTTGGAATGCGCACAGACAGTATCTTGTAGGTTTTAACTTTAGCAATAAGTCTTTCAATGTGCACACGATGCTTTGAAATTTTTCAGTAAGGATGGTATCTGAAACTGACATCTGAGATGTTGATGAAGCCATTGGTGGAATATTCAGCAGCAAATTAAGTTTACATAATTCTTCCTTAATAGTAAAACCTTTATCAGCCATAGTGGACTTTTGCGAGAAGCACTGACTTTTACAGTTGACGGCTTACTTGGACATTTAAACCTGCGTCATGTACGGAGATACGGAATTGATAATAGATAAGAAAACCTTAATAGTGGTTATATCTATGGAATTAGGGACACTAACATTATTTACCAACACAAAAGATGATTGGAGGTAGAATAAAATAACTTAAAATACCCTATTCATGAGAGATACTTGTAGTATCTCATTTTATTTTCATTTTCTAAAAGGAATTACATGTAAATAAAGAAGAAAAACATTCCGGAAGAAATGATTAGGCAGGAGTTAGTCAAGGTGGAAGGGGAGGGTTGAGGGTAGGATTGTTTTGCCGTTTCCTTTCTTGACAACGTAATATAGGTTTTTGATCGGTCCATTATTATCGTTTTATTAACTGTTAAGCTAAATATTTATATCACAAAAGAGTTTCCGTATATTTTCCTGGTGTAAAAGTAAGTCGTCAATTATAAAAGTCAGCGCTTCTCGCAAAAGTCCAATAGCATCACCATCTTTAACATAACCCTTCAACTTTAGTGTTTCAAGAACATCATAAAACCCAGACTGTTCACATATTTGTTTATCTGAAATACATCTTGTAAACAATTCGGATGCAAAAATCACTGAACCATTTGGATCACAACCAATTAATGCCTTTAAAGTAGTACTAGACTTATAATCAAAATAAAGCTGACTTTGCAAACCAAGTGCACATGGTGCTTGTGTTCTAAATTCAGTCCCATCAATTATTATTAAAGTTGTGGGGTAATCATGTTTAAAATCTTTTGGCATGTTATTAATAATAATATCACGATGTGGCCAAATACAAAGTTGCCCTAACTTTAAGTACATAAGTGAAATCCAAGTATTGAATACAATTCCTGATGACTGTAGTGAAAGTCTAAACCTTACTGATATATCTTTAAGACCAAAGTTATGTCTTAGTCTACATAAAGTTGAAAACAGTCCATCTTGCAGTGACAATTTCCTAATGTCTTTGCGACCCTTTCATAATTTATCGAGGATCCATCAGATACCAAAAATGCCAGAAGACTAGCAAATCTAATGTACACAATACCAGTGTAATATTTAAATATATTTTTCAACTTTCCCTCTCTTCTTAATACTTCATCAACTCCAAATGTTAGCTTCTGATTTTCAGATTTCTGTTGATCTTTAAGCTCTTTTATTTCTGTTTCCAGTTTGCAGATGGTGTCTTTATACTGCTTCTCTTTTTCTCTTAACATGTGTAGTTCAGCAGCCATTGCAAACATATCAATCCCAGAAACCCCTAGAAAAGAAATTAATATATTTGTACTTCAATTGCTGATACTGTGAAATATTTTTCAGACAAAAAATATTAAGGAAGTTGAGCCAGCAATGTCAAATGGTTGTGGCAATACAGATGTGTTTCACCAAGCCCCTGTTTCTTTGCCACTGCAGTTTACAGATTTAAATGAAGATTACAAAGAATGTGAACCTATTGAAATTGAAATCAATACTCGCGAACATAGCGAGTCTGCACTGTGGTATAATGAACGAAAAAAGCGACTAACTGCTTCTAATTTTGGCAAAATCTTACAAAGAAAATCAACACCTAATGATAAATTTTTAAAAAGCTTGTTTAGTTTAAAAAAGATTACAGCCCCCTCTTTGGATTATGGTAAAATTCACGAAAAAGATGCGAAGTCCAGATACTTAAAAGACTACCCGTCTAGACATATTCATTCATGCGGCCTTGTTATAAATAAGGAGTTTGCTTTCTTAGGGGCAAGTCCAGATGGTAAGGTTTGTGACAATGGCCAATGTGGCCTTTTGGAAATTAAGTGTCCTTACTCTGCTAGGAACATGACAATCACAGAAGCATGTGACAATATTAGAGATTTTTTTTGTCTGCTAACAATGACATAAATACACTGAAAAACACTCATGCATATTATGCACAAGTTCAGGGTCAACTCCTGATCACAGGTTGTACATTTTGTGATTTTATTGTTTTCACACAAAAGGATATTTTTGTAGAAAGAATACAGCCTGACCTGCCATTCATGGCCACTATGCTTCAAAAATTATGTGTTTTCTTCAAAACCTATGCAAAACCATTTCTTGCAAATCAAAATGTACAATACTGAATTAAATAGAGAAACATTTTGCTTACAAGGTTCTTCTGTTTGTACAGCAATGTTGCTACTGTTGTTAATTTTGATTGGGACTTCATTCTCCATTGAAATTGAATCCACACTGCCTTCTCCATCCACGGTACTGTAATAAACAAAGCATTTTTTTAACCATACTAGTTCATTAAAAAAATGAACTTTCAATGATCTGTGTGCATACAGTTTACATGTGGGATTCTACCTTACAATTCTCTTTTTTGATGACACTGTGTGATTTTCAGAATAAGTCCGTTTGAGAGGTGGTCTTGTTGGCCGAAGAACTGAGCCATCAGCTGGTATTGGATCTGGAAACTGCACAGTTGGTCCATTACCTCCAACGAAATGCTGTAAATGATTTTAAGAAAATAATTAAACTTAATATTTTGTCCGAAATTTTCTGCTACCGTACTGGTATATTAAATGCATGACAATTTTTTAAAAGATTTTTCGTAGTCAAAGAAATACAAAACGCACGATCAGTCCTAGTCTGAATCATATTCTGTACACAGTTATCTTTATAAATAAAATCATTCCCTTTTTTTCTCTCTTTCAACATAAAAGAAGCCTAAAGCTATCCTCACTTTAATGCCACCCGAATTTGCACGAAAATGTAGCATAATCTTGTACATCATGAATAGCGATTTACCTCGTTCTTGCATGTTTTTTAAATAAAATTTAATACTTATTACCCTTTGAACATGAAAATATCAACAGTCATACAGTCCCTGAAACGTTCTACTTTCCCATTTTTCCGTTCGCTCATCGTTCGTTCACCGTTCGTTCACCGTGCGTTCACCGTTCGCTCTCCGTTCACAGTTTTGCGTTCACCGTTCACCGTGCGCTCGCGTTCACCGTTCACAAAGCGTTCAGCGTTCGCTCTTCGTTCGTTCACTTTGCGTTCACCTTGCGTTCAGCGTTCACTTATCGTTCAGTCTTTACTGTCATTCGGAACTCCGAAGTGAATGGACTTATCTTTATTGCCTGACGCCACGTGCGTCAGGCAGTATAAGGATTAATTTTTTCAAGATTCGAAACTAAGCGATCATTCTTAATGAACTAGATTTTCTGGAAGCTGATTTACACTGGAATTTGTTACCTGCATTTAAACAAATACAGTTTGCAGAAGAAAGAATCATATTACTGATGCAAAATAATGTTGTGTTTAATTCCTTCAGTTTTTTTGCATGCACATGTTTATTCTTTGCGATTCTTTGTACGGGCATGTCCGTGTAACATTTTTTCTGCGTTTCTAAACTACTGGATCAGTCCATTTGCCTTCTACGAAAGGGGTGACACAATCATTTCGCGCCAAATGTCACATGTAAATTATCTTCGCGCCTTTTTCTTGGATTGTTCTGTTGAATGGGTGTGATAACGTCTATGGAAATAAATAACGTTCAATCTTTTAACCCTATTCTTAAGCTTTTTATTAACAGTAAATTTTATATCATTTTTAAAAGAACACATTGTATATGGGCAGGCAACACTAAAGCAATGGATTTGCTGATTATTCTTACTATTTATTCCATAAGTGAACTAGTCCAATCATAAACAAACTCCCTCGAACTAGTAAATGGGACATCCCTTCTTGATTTAGTCTGTTTCCCACCTTTTCTTTCAATATTACATTTATTAATAATGTACGTTACAAGGTTAGGTTTTTAAAAAAGCTTAGAAAGTCAGCCAGTAGCATATTATTTCATGCTTTGTGATGAACAAGGATAGTGACAAGAGTAGGTCAGTACCCATAGAGGAATGGGCTTAACTCCCGTAAGGTTCTTAGCAAAGAATCGGAAAAATGAAGAAGACATCATGAACTGTACTAGTTTTCATTTCATATAAAAGCACGTTATTATAATTATGAGAAAGGTCCTGAAATCGATTGAAAAGAAAAACTAACAATTTTAAAAATGCACATAATGATGTATTTTTAAACTCATTTATAATACATGTACATGTATATGGTAAGACCATCAGCGGGTGAGTTTCGTCCGGGGGGGGGGGGGGGTGTTATTGGTATCTTGTTTTCCTCTTGCTATAAAGTGTACAGTCCATTTACTTTGAGTTCTAGAGCAGCATTGAAACATTTTTGTCTCAAACACTTCAAGAAAAGGCAGTTAAAACTGTTCATAATTTACTTCGACGTCGAGAACGACGGAAAACAGACCAGTCTATAAAAAGAGGCCGTCTCATCAATCTATCACTGACCAGACAAGCGCGCCCTCTAGTAAGAGAGTACATGTAATATGAATTTCTTTGGAATCATCTATATAACTATTTTCCCCAAAATTATAATATACACTTATCCACTGGTGTTGAGTGGGATAGCTCTTTTATCAAACCCGCGACAGGAACTATTCCCCGAGGGCTTGCCCGAGGGGAATAGTTTCTGTCAAGGGTTTGATGAAAGAGCTATCCCACTCAACACCAGTGGATAGACGTTTTATTATACTGATGTATATCATAATTTCTGAGGGTTGAATTACCTGATACTACAGTTTCATAGGCAAAACATGAAAAAATTAATTATAAAAGTTTTGAACAAATGTTTGGAATAAGATAACAGTGCTAGAATGAGCTGAAATCCTGATGACACCACAATGCTACTGAAGTCAGGATGACATAAGATTGTTTACAGGAAATCAAAATTGGCGGCAAAAATTGCATGAAAATTTTCCGAGGGGTGGGTAGCAAAAACTTTACCCCGGGGTATAGCTTTGTTATGCGTGGAAATTTTCAGACTATAAAAGATAGTTATTTTACCTTCTTAACTTTATATAGGAAACAATTTAACAGAAGTATAATAATCTACGCTATCGCACTTTGAGTTTCATTCCAACGTAGCTTGTCAGCCCGTGGGCTAACTAACAAATGATTGAATAGTGGCATAGATATTCGTTAATCTGTAGTATTTGGTTATGAGATTTGAGAAAGTCAACTGTACATCTTGTGTAATGACGTATCGCAACTATGTCGTTCCTTGATGACGGAAACGTTTAGCACCTCTATTGCTTATACGTTCCATAGATATTGATTGAATAGTCAGGCAAGCTTTTTGAAAAGCTATTACTTGTTTAAGTAAGGATTTACAAATTTAATACTTAACATATCGTGTTTAAAGAAAAAATTATCTACAATATTTGTTTTTATTATTCTAACTTAGCTGTTAGGTTATTTATTAAATTTATCTGGAAAATAAATGTTGTTATAAGTACATGTATGTACCTATGTAGAACGATGCTGAAAAATGAAATTTAAATACGGGCAATATGCAGATGCTTCAAGCACTGCAACATTTTGTTATGTTAAAGACGACAAATCATTAATTGATAGATAATAACCGAAGTCAATTAATTTACCAACTTCAGCAGAAATACGAAAATATTTATTTCTAACACATTTTTTTTTTTCAAATAATACAGAAATACATGTTAGAACTAATTCTGAGGATTATAAACAGTACTGCGGATATCCAGTTGATTAAATATCTTTAGAGCGAATTAAATTGATAGTGTGGTTTGAAAAAAAAATATTTTTTAAAAATGTAATACATTATAGAATTTTTTTCTACTTTACATATATAAAGTCTTTAATTAGAGAGAGAGAAATGCCTTTATAACATGATTATCGTTAATATAACGAAAGTGATTCTCCAGTAATGTTATTTATATGTTTGCCATTCGATATAATTAAGAGCCCCCCCCCCCCCCCTTCCCGTAAATCGGTTACTTAGTTAGTATTTTCGGTATATTTTAATTAACATTTAAATAGACGTTAACGTATTTTGTAGCACATAAACTTCAGTCTCAAAACAAACATGCATCTAAACAAAGTCATTAAACAGTAGTAGTTCAAATATACATGTGCCGGTGGTGATATGTTAAATTGGCAGGGAGTAGGTTTCAAATTCAAGCGGCTTAATCATTCCAAGTGTTTATTCCCAATGTATTTTATTCATTTATTTTTTTTTTCAGAAATGTTGGAATCAGATCTAGAAATGATAAGAAAAAATGTTAAAACTTCTTAGAAATACTGAACACTTTGCCTTCGGTGTGACGAGACTTTCACACCTGTACAGTGTCGAATGATTTTGATTGACAGGTCAAGCACGTGGACTTCGTGTGATCTTGAAGCAGGAAAATAAAAACCGATTACGACTGTAAAACAAATGGATTTGTTTGTTTCATTGCCTGGTATATTTAGGAAAAAAAAATTAAGAATTTTTATTTGATATACATGTAGGTACAAACATTTGAGAAGGGGGGGGGCTAAAACCGAATATCTTTCTCTCTCTCTTATTTGTCTGTTTTATAAAAACTATGACAGCATATTACTTAAATATCAAGTTGTGAAAATTTAATATATAACAAATAATATGAATGCCTCTTTGTATCATCTTATCCGAGTATAATCACGGCCGGGAAATGTCTACAGATACATGTAGAATATGTAAAACATGCTCAATAAATCATCATAAGAAAAAATAAAACTGACTCATTAATACATGTATATTATTGCATAAAAGTTTTAAAATACGGGTGTATTTATGCAATACGTCCACATACCTTTGTAAAATATTTTAATTTTTTTCTCATTATTTTACACAGAATCGTCTTGGCACGGAAATGTATGTATGGTTGTTACAACCGTTGTAATTCATTCTATAAGTCCGTAGTTTGCTCTTCTAAAAATCCATATTATTTGTAATGATTTTATATATCAAATAGGAATAAACATATTTATTTTACAACAAGATTGATTTTATCTTTAATACTACAGCGTTCGGTAACAATTACAATGTTTTACGGCGATAAAAATCGTCTTATTAAAAAGTTTAATTTAAACATCGTACATATGTGCATAAAATATTGTAAGAAATTTAAATTAATAATTTTACTTATTGTGCATGTATCGTCTTTCTTAGGACACTTTTCATTGATTTGTTTATTTATTTATTATTCATTTATTTTTTTAGCACCAGGTATACATACACTAGAATAGTTTCAATGCAAGGAAAAGATCAGAGGCATTCCGAATAAATCGTTCATCTTGCGTTCACCGTTCGTTCACCGTTCACTTTGCGTTCGCGTTTGCGCTCCGTTCGCGTTCTGCGTTCGCTCACCGTTCAGCGTTCACACATCGTTCACCAAGTTGCGTTCAGCGTTCACACATCGTTCACTCACCGTTCGCTCTGCGTTCGTTCACCGTTCGTTCAGCGTTCGCTCACCGTTCAAGTGGGAAAGTAGAACGTTTCAGGGACTGTACCTTTGAACAAACTGTTTTATGTTTATTTATCCGCTGGACGTTCAGCTGGTCGTGTGGGCGCCCGCATGCCTTGATCCAACGAAGGCATTTCTCAAGATTAGTCTTAGGTTTGGGGAACAAAATAAGCTTTACCCCATTCTCTAACCTCTCTGGGTACCTCTCATCAACATTACAGGTCCCCCAAGCGCATCGCAAAACCATTTCGCCCAAAAGTTTGGTCTGCCTTACAGACTTCCCACAAGTTTATTTGTGGGACAACATGGCCGCCGATCGAAGTGTCTCTGTGCCTAATTATGCGTAACGATCTGATTGGCTGATAAAAAGCATTTGATTGACAGCCCGGAACTATGAATTTAAGTGGATACAAACTACGAGTGACTAAATGTATCTCAACCACTAAACGATGGCTATCAAATTGATCTTTTAAGTGTCAATGTTCGGAATTAGTGCACTGTATACTTTTCATCGATTCAATGAATGAAGATCCGATATGGATTTAAGGACAGGAATACAGGGATTGTTTGATTAGCTAATGGAAGTTTAAAAGTGGAAATGAAATGTTTCACAGAAAACATGAAGATTGATAAAAATACTACTGAGGCACAAATAATATCGTTTGCAATTTGTCTTCTATGACAAATAAAAATTTGCCAAGCGATTTCGAAAGAGGTAAAAAAAAATCTAATTTGTGCACAAATTTTTCGAAAACAAAGTAATCAAGTGAAGAACGCTTACTACAAGTTGCAAAAAAATATTTTGCTTAAACATACGAAAGGTATTTCTGCCCTATCAGAAAAACAGAATTAATGTCTTATTTATGACCCTGTATTCAGACATTACAGGACACGAGACACTCAAAATGTAGCACACGTGGTTATATTCATTTGTAAAATAGTTTCTACAGGCTTTCGTTTTGATAAGACGCATATTTATCGAAAAGGTTTTTCCTCTTAAAATCTCGTTATTCTTGCATTCTCCCCAAATTTTTTAGTACCTAATTTCAAATTTTATATGAAAACATGAAACATTAAATACTTGCAAATTGTCTGGATTTTTTCAAGTGTTTTTTTTTTCAAATTTAAATTTATATTGATGTTCAATCATTAGTCTATTCATAAAAAGTCGCAATTTATTAATTTCCTTAGGTGGCCTAATGATATTTGTTTTTGTCCATTGTCATCCATATTTTGAAAACTTTAACATTTTCAAAGAAAGATAATAAAGAAATAGCAAAAATGTAGAAGCATCTTTTAGATACACGAAAACTGCTGTTTTACAAAAAACAAGATCAACAACATACGGTTTGAAGTCTTTTAGATATGAATCCACAAAACTCTGGAATTCTTTACCAGAATCTTTTAGAAATATTACTGCTTTTAACCAATTCAAATCAAACATAAGTAGTTGGTACGGAAGTAGTTGTAATTGCTGTGCTTGTCGCTAAATTTTATTTTTAGATAATAGTAAACAAGGTTTATTTCAGTTTGTTGGTCTTATTGTGATGAATACTATGCCATATGTCATTGTATTGCATCATGGGGTGTATTGATATTTTAGTAGTGTGATTTTTAAGTACCGTTTCTTGTTTATTCTGTATTGTTGTATTATATGTAATATTATTATGTAGTCGGAAAATAGCTCTTCAGAGCTAATGTTTTTTGTTTGATTTACCCGACTTGAAATAAATATTATCTTATCTATCTTATCTTATCTTTTAAAAATCTATAAGAACGATAATGAAACTGTGGATTTAATTTTGTTCAAATCATCGGGGTAGATTGGGGCACAGGAGGGGACAAAGTTTTGCAAAGGAAAATACAGTGAAAAAATATTTTGAAAACTCTTCCTCAAGGACAGAAGTGACAAAAATATAGTCATAAATTATATGCAAGTTTTCGCAGGTAGTGCAGATCAAAGGCCGTTCAAATCATGCCCCTGAAAGAAGGCAGGTTCTACATTGACGTATCAAAGTTATTTAGAGAAATATTTAAGAAGAAATCTTTAAAAATCTTCTCAAGAAAAAAGTCTATGATTAGTATTTTAATGAATATGTGAGTATCCTCGGGTTGTAAGATTAAAGTTTCTTTTTTTTTTACATTGGCCCTGGTATAGGGTGGGGTTACAATAAGAGATCAAAACTTTTAAGAGGGGAGGGGTGGGGGGGTGTCACAATAAGAGATCGGTATTTAATATTGGAATATGCACGGAATAAGGTCATTTTTTAAAAAAAAAGTTTGTTTGCCCTCTCCTGACTCGGGATAAAAAAAAATGGGTCGGTTACGGTAGGTAGGTGTGGAATTTTTTTTCCTAGAAAATTTCAGAATACATATTGACAGGATGAGAAAACCAAGGATTAAAAAGAAAAAAAAAACTATCCTTTTCTGGAGGTTAAACAAAGTTTCGAGTCGGGTCATTTTTAGGCAGTCGGTCGAGAGAGGGCAAAAAGAACATTATTTTTTTTTTTAAATGGCCTAACCATTATTTTTTTTTTTTAAAGAACACCAAGGCCATGCTTACTCGTATTGATATGCAAGTATCCTCAGGTAGTGTAGGTTTTAGTTTGTCCATATCATGGCCCCGGGATTAAGGTAAGACCTAACCCAGGGAATCTAATGGGTATACACAGGAAAAAAATCTTTTAAAGAACAGCTAGTTGATGATTAATCATTTCATTACATGTAATCAAGCAGCTCCTTTTATTGCATATTCATGTTCCCCGGGAGTAGGGTTTTGCCACAGTAGCGGGAAAAGCTTTATACAGAAAAACTTGTCTATTCCGGACACCACTGGTTCCAAAGAAATTGGCCGGATTATAGGCAACATTCCGGATTAGACAACATTTTAAACAATTGAATTTACTGCAAGGGACTTAAAGTGTACACCGTGTTAGACAAGATTTTGGATTACACAACATCCGGATTACATAAGTTTCATTGTATAAATGTTTGTATATTAATAATAATATGTCTTTAAAACGTTCAATGTAAACTTGTCACGGTATCGTTTACTCGTTGTTTATTAAGTATTGGATATACCCTGGAGGAAAGGGTATGTTGTATAATAACTAGGAATGATTCTTGTTTCTTACTGAAAACAAGACACCCATGGACCTTCAAGGTCACCGAAGTGTCACGAGTTTCTCAGACTAAAACCACGTTTGGTCCACTTGGAACAAAAATTCATTTGAAAGTTACTCCTTTTCACAAATAAATTGATAGCGTAAATTGCAAGTCACATCGTTTGCTTTACCATTTCGCATAATGACAATACAATGCTGGTTTCCTCCATAGTTATTTGGCTGATTTGAGCTCCACATTGGAAAAACCATGTCCGTTCCGCTATAAGTCCATATAAATATAGATGTGGTGTTGTAGTCCGTAGCACCCGTCCACACAGAACAGCTATAGAATGCAGGACAGTGGTCATCAACTGATACAAAAAATGATGTAATTTACTGTGATTGCAGCATCAAATTGACGTGCAAAAAAAATAAAAATAAATACAACATAAACAAAACAGAACAAAACAAAACGATGCATGTGTATTTTGTTATTTTTCATTAGCATTGTGAAATCAATATTATGATTTACAAGTAGTCAATGCTTGATTATTTGTTGGGGTTTTTTTTTCTGTGCTGTATTTTATTACTAAGTATGTAATAAACATAATAAAACATACCCTTTTCTATATCACATCCTGTATCAGAGGCCCTCGGCCCTCTGTCTGATATTGGTGTCTCGGGCTGATACAGGATGTGATATGGAAGAGGGTATTATTCTTCTCTCTCTCTCTCTCTCTCTCTCTATATATATATATATATATATATATATCTGACATAAAATTACTGTTTTCTCACCACCACTAACGGGAAGAAGAAATGAGTCTACGATCCAGTTATTTTCTAGAGAAGTCTGTATTTCCATTAAATAGGACCCTTTCTGTTTGCAAAAATCCTACAAGAAAGAAAACAACCCTATAGAAATTTAATTCATTTATTTCTTTACGTTTTTAGTTTCGGTACTTTCCGCGAATCTTCGTATCTTATGAAAACTGGTTTTCCCTGCACGAGCGCTTTAGCGCTCAGTATAAAATTTATACATTTAACGGGGAATATTCGATTAATGCGACTTTCGTTACAAAGAATATAGCAGGTTGTTTTGTGTCTTTGGCTTTCCCTGCCCACCCAGTTTATTGTTTATTTTGTACAATTTTTATAATTGTGTATATTGAATAAAAATGCAATTTGTAACGAACGCAATAATCCTATAAAATATTCCTTTTATTTGTTTTTCTATAAATTAGTCAAGAAAGTATTTACATGTATTTTCGGAGGAGTGAAATGAGGGAGAAAATCAAGCAATTTTCATAAAACTCTTTTTTCATAATTCAATTTTTTTTTTTCAAATAAGCAATGAATGAACCCTCCTTATTACATTTCGAAGGATTTTGACACCCATTTTTGGAATTATTTAGATTTTTACAGTGCCTTTGTCAATATTTTATTCGAAGTATTTATCCCTCTCAAAATAGCGATTCAGCACTGACGCATTTTATAAAATTATCTATTTAACAAACTCAATGTTTGTGCAGTTGTGTCCTTACCAAGGCGTCATCCCAAGTTCCTCCAATTTCATTGAAATAATAACAATGGCCGTCAAAGGGAGACCATCCATCCTCACAGGCTAAAATTAAACAAATTGTTTATACATTGTTGGGTTTATTGCCCCAAGTCCAAAAACCACGCTCTAACCACAATATGGTGAGTAAAGAACTACTTTTAAAAATGAATACTCAGGTTAAAAGATTTCATAACATTTAACATAAAAAACATAGTAAAACGAGATATAACAACTAAATATTAAACTGAATGTAATATTCAAGATATATATAACACATCCTCTGATTTCATCCATTCGGTATGAGTGTAGTGTATGAAAGTTCTCGACATTTATAATTACAGTCCTTTTCTCCAATTCAAAAAAAGAAGAAAAAAAAATTAAACAACACAATGTTTATATCTTTTTTTTTTTTTGATGTAAAAGAATAAAATACCTTGATATTTTGCCCAGTATTGTGAACGATCCGTCACTGTGTTTAGAGTGTGAAAGTTGGTTATTTTTAAGCTGAGAAGTACTCTAAGAAGCCGACAGGATTGTAGACCTTCATCATACAAAAGACTCACGCATTCGGGTGAGTGCATTAAACAGAAAACAACACACATCGAACGAGTAATTTCCTCTAAATTTGTCAAAAAGTACTGTGTGTCTGTTGGTGTTGAACCATCGAATGAAGAGACTCGCCCTAAAATAGCTTCTTTACATGCTGTAGCTAATAGGCAAGTACTTCCTACATGTAATGTGGAAAGTTGAAGAATTCAGACTACGTAAACAAAAAGCTGCATTTCCCTTTGCACAGCTGGCAATCGTCTTTAATTCATGGGTTATATACATGTAGTTCTCTCGTATTTTATTTTATTATTTTTTTTTTTTTTGCCCTAGAAATAAACTATAAACATTGCAGTTTTTTCACGTCATATATTTAAAATCATTAGGCCTGTGATAATCAACAATTTTAACAAAAAAATCAGACTGTTGACTGATATTTAAGATTTTATCCCTTGTTTCTTGCAGTATTTGACATATAAACACTGATCATATATGTAGCACATCGCAATTTAAAGTCAATACACATATTTCAGTTAAATTCTATACTTTTGGAAACTTGTATTGTCTGTTCGCCATTAAGGATATTGAATTTCATGAAAAATTTAATGATTAACTTTAAAAGCTAATGTGTTTTTTTTTCAATTTGTTGCCTTTACCCTACTTATGTTAGAGCTAACTCTGTACAATAAATTGCTAGCTAATATTTCTTTCAGTATTAGGGTACATGTAACTTTCACTTGCGCTGTTAATAAGGGGAGTCTTGGTATATAGACATGTATACATAAGCGAGACATGGACTCCATAGTAATCCACCTTAAGTGTAGTGATTGTTTCCTTTAACTCGCGTTTGATTTTTTAATGGCCCTGTAATCGGAGATTCGGGGGCACACAATGTTTGTCTATTAATCGATTGGAGCTTGGGCTCTTCTATTTCATACGTGTGTTTCTTGTAACAAGAATTCTTTGGGTACCAACATTTTTTGACCTCATGTCCTTGACCTTGGAGTATGACCCTCTTTTTTAAAGTAAATTAATATTAACCTTTGCCTTAATTTTTTAGGGGTTCGTCTAAGAGCTTTCGTACTTTGCATGTTCATTTCTTGTAACAAAATGGTTTTTCTTTGGGTACCAACATTTTTGGACCTCATCGATTTACTAAGTTTAAAAACACGAAAATATATTAATTGTGTAAATTAAAAACACTTCTAGAAACAAAAATTAAGCTAGTCTTGAAAATGTCTGTTTTTCAAAGATATTAGGTGTTAAATGTCGGATTATATTCTATGACGAATGAATAATGCGTGATGCTCCTCAGACGCAATAGTTTCTCTACAGAGATTTTCGCGCTTTCTCCTGCGCAGTTTTCTTACAACATTAACCGTCAATGCGTGGACGAGTTCATTGGATACTCTGAAAGGTAAGATAGGTTAACCCTCCGTTAAGATCTGACTACTTTGAGTGATAGTTCTGTTAAATTCTTTCCCCGGTAGGCCTATAGTTTTGTTTTCAAAAAAGCCTATCTACAAAAACGATGCGACAGGTCTGTAACAAGCTTTTCTGGATTGCTGCATATCAATTTTCGTGATAGTATTTAATACATAAATATGGACAAAAATTTAATAAATATAGAATTTACTGCCTCTATGCTTCATGAAACATTCCTAAAAATGAGTTACGTATTGAATACAATTTATTTTAAAAGTGGAACGTTTAATTATATTAATTCTAAGTTCTATTTGATTTTTAGATAAAATAATCAAAAATATATGTATCTATTTCTTTTTATACAAGCGCTGCTTCGTGATAAGGCCACAACATGCGCGTAAATTGTATATGTCTATGAATTTTGTTTTCTAGTACATGTATTTATTTATTTTTCAACAGAAGTTGTTAAAACTCAAACGCCTATATCCCATATTATTTTAGCATATTTATAGCACATTATTATTTACTTTCTACAGCTTGAGTATTTCTGACGTTTTGTCAATACTTGTCAACTTTACAATATGTTGTAATAGATATAATTACACATGTACATTATACAACATACATCTACTGTTCATACAGTATTTACAAAACTTACTAATTTAATCAAAATAATAATGTATTTTTTTTTCTTTAAAAAAGACTCCAACTGTGTATCAAAACAAACAAATGAAGTCATTTAGCTTTTTATTAAAAAGAAAAAAAAGTTTCAACAATATTTTTAAGTTGATGTTTATATGGGGTATGTACATGTATTTTCAAGAAAGTGTAGGAAGATTTTTAAAAAGCCTGTGAAATACATTATATTTATTAGCTTTTTGAACCGAATAGATTAAAATCTAATATTTTAAAGAGAAGATGTTTAACCATGAAATGCTGCAAATATCTACATAAATGTTAGATTTTGAGGTTATTTAGATTTCTTATATATATTCAATAATAATAAAGTATTTTACATACTATCAACCTTTACGTACTATCAACCTATCGTAGATAGCATTTTGTTGTTTAAATAAGTATTCTGACATCTCATAATCAACACTGGATTCTTCAATTTTTCTTCATAGAAAATTAATATTTTTTAAAAAAGGTTAAAGACCTAAAATGCCTTTAAATATATAGAGGATATTCAATGTTTTGTAGATGAATATGTAATTTATTTTACGAATGGAACATTATTTTTTTAAATATATTTTCACGAGTGCGAAGCCGACAGGTATGTAGGCTTTCATCATACAAAATACTCACACACTCGGGTGAGTGCATTATAAAAAAGCAATACACACGAGTAATTTCTTCTATAGTTTTTAAATAATACCGTGTGTCTGTTGGTGTTAAGCCGTCGTATGAAGAGTCTCTCTCTATAATGGCTTCTTTACATGCTGACATTAACAGACGGGGGTTTCCTACATGAAATGTAGAAAGATGATAAAAGAAGGCTAGTACGTAAACAAACAAATGCATTTCACCTTAAACAACTGGTATCTTCAAACAAAGTAAAATCCAAGTATTTTCTGTCATTTTCCGTGAAGACGTCTAAGATTTACTTCTTATCGAAAGAACAATAACTTGAAATTCATCCCTGAATATTTTGGTGTACTGGACTGATTAGTCTATTATGAATATTAAATGTAGCACATAGCAACTTGAAAGTCAGAGCAGCTTCAAATGTAATTGAAGGAGATGGGCGAACATAGCGCGCAGAAAGCCTATAGCTTCAGATATATAAAAATCATGTTGTTTGTGAATTTAGTATTTAGAGAAAAGTTCTCATTATTGAAATTAATGAAATTATGATAAACAAAACTTTTCCGAGGAAATTTTTCTCGGCAAAAATTTATTCTTTTATTAAAAAATAATGTGGTATTCTTGGGGTTCAAACCCTAGCAATAACAAGAGGCCCAAGGGCCTTAACGGTCACCTGAGTACAACAATTTAAAGGATCCATAAACTGATAAATGAAGCTTTGTTGCTCAATAGCAAGGAAAACAGTATGATGAAGATCAACAAAATAATTGTTCTAGTATCTTTCTATTTTCCCCCCATTTATCACTATTACCATGCAGACTTTTAACAAAATGTCTTTATTATTACCTCTCACACTGGCCTCATTTGGCCTTTGAAGAACATTTAAAAAGATATGTTATTTTTGTTTCATTTTTATTCATCTATTATTTCCAAGTCCACCTGATTATTAAAACTATGAAAGTACTTTTTGTATTATACGATAAATGTTCTTGCATAATTCTCTTATTTTATTAACCTTTCAAATACACTATCTACAGTGATTAATTATCAAAGGTGAATAGCAAAGGGGAATAACTTCACTCAGTAGAATACAAATTAATAGAGCCCTGGCCAGGACCAGAACACTTGACTAAACGGTTCAGATGTTCAAAATTCTGGTAAAAATACCTTGCTTATAAAAACTTTTACTCTGTTTGCTTCCAATATGCCCAGGAGCAGAGGAGATTTTCAAAGAAATAATGCATTATCACTATTTAACACAGCCCTACCCTAACACCAGAACCCATGACCAAGGGTCATGAAAATTTACAAATTTGGAAGAAGTGCCCTCATCATCATAACTATTAGTTGAAGATTTTCAAAGAATTCACACATTTTCACTATATAATCAAATAGAGCCCCCCCCCCCCCCACTTCAGAGAAACAACAGAACCCCTGGGACAACAAGTTTTAAAAATTTTGTAAAAGCATCCTTGCTCATCATAACTATACACTTGTTTCTTTGCTTCATACCAGGAGTAGAAAAAATATTTTGAAAGAAATTATGAATTTTCACTATATAATCAATAGAGCCCCCCCCCCTTTCACCAGAACCCCTGACCCAGGGGCCATGAAATTCATAATTTTGGAAGAGGCAGCCATTATCATAATAACTATGTACTTAAGTTAGTATATTATTTCATACCCAGGAGCAGAGAAGAAGATTTTCAAAGATTTAATGCACTTTCACTATATAATCAATAGAGCCCCGCCCTAACATCAGAACCCCTGACCCAGGGGCCATGAAATTCATAATTTTGGAAGAGGCAGCCATGCTCATCATAACTATATACTTAGTCAGTTTATTTCATGCCCAGGAGCAGAGAAGATTCTCAAAGATTTAATGCATTTTCACTATATGATGTATATAGCCCCACCCTAGCACCACAACCCCTGTCCCTGGGGCCATGAATTTCACAATTTTGGTAGAGGCCTCAATCCTTATTACAATCATGCCAACAGTTTGACTCCATGAGTAAAGAAGAAGATTTTTAAAGATTGCATTAATTTTGGTGGTTTTAGCCCCATCCCTCAGGCCCCAGGGGGGCAGGGATCATGAAATTCACAATTTTTGTTCCCCTTCACCCATAGGTGCTATATGCCAAAATTGGTTGAAATTGGTTGAGCGGTGTCAGAGAAGAAGCTAAAAATGTTCAAATGTTAACGCACGACGAACGCCGACGGACAAAAACGGATAGCAATAGGTCACCTGAGTGACTCAGGTGACCTAAAAATCCTGAGTATCATTTTCTTTCGAGACTAGCACGCTAACCACTAGACTACACAAGTCCTGATGAATAGTGGCATTTAAATCATGTTTGTGATATGACCCTTGACTTAATGGACTTCAAGTATTTCTCGAAAAGATGCAAACGTTATGTCATAAAAGTATATTTTTAAGGTATAGTGTGTCTTTGCTCCATATTTTTGGTAACCAAAAAATGTCTATTTTTATGCAATCTTCAAGGATCAACTCTCAAAAAATGGAGCGAAGACCCACTCATATCGAAAGATAGTGTTATTGTATGAGAAAATGACTCTTTTTGCCCTCTTTAGTGTGTGTATGATATTTCATAAGCAAATAATTTTAATCTTTGTGGGATTTTTGCAAATTGTACAGATTTTACATAAAGTATATTTTAATGTCCCACTGCGGGACTTGGAGACCGGTCCTTCGTATGAGACCGTATAACCTAGGTCCCGTGTCGCAGTAAGTGTTGGCAAGAAAAAGATCCCTAACTGCTCAATGGCCCGAGTGCCGAGTATAGGTATAAATTCGCAGCCCGCAAGTGGTGGCGTCTCCATATGAGTGAAAAATTCTCGAGGTGGAGGTTAAACAACAATCAATAACGATCATAAATTTTAGAATTCAAAGTAGTCTTTATTAGCTCACCTGAGCCGAAGGCTCAAGTGAGCTTTTCTGATCAAAATTTGTCCGTTGTCTGTCGTCGGCGTCGTCGTTGTTGTCGTAAACTTTTCACATTTTCATCTTCTTCTCCAGAACTATTGGGCCAAATTCAACCAAACTTGGCACAAAGTATCCTTGGGTGAAGGGAATTCAAGTTTGTTCAAATGAAGGGCCACTCTCTCCTCCAAGGGGAGATAATTACGAAATAGCAAAAAAATTAATGGCATTATTGAAAAATCTTCTTCTCAAGAACCAATGGGCCAGGAAAGATGAAACTCATGTGGAATTATTGTCTGGTAGTGTAGATTCAAATTTGTTCAAATCATGACCCCCGGGGGTAGGGTGGGGCCACAATGGACGATCAAAGTTTTCATAGAGTATATAGGAAAAATCTTCAAAAATCTTCTCAAGAACAGTAAAGCTATGATTGGTCATATTTACTTGGTAGCATCCTCAGGTGGTGTAGATTCAAGTTTGTTCAAATCATGACCCCCGGGGGTAGGGTGGGGCCACAATAAGCGATCAAAGTTTTACATAGCAATATATAGGGAAAATCTTTAAAAATCTTCTTAACAACAGCAAAGCCACTGTTTGTCATATTTATATGGAAGCATCCTCAGTTAGTGTAGATTCAAGTTTGTTCAAATCATGACCTCCAGGGGTAGGGTGGGGCCACAGTGAAAGTTTAAACTTGTAGAGAAAAAAGTCGCAGTTAGTCAAAAAATTATGTAAGCATCCTTAGTTAGTGTAGAATTAATTTTGTTCAAATGAAACCCCCACTCCCTTTTAGGGGTAGGTTGGGACCACTTATGCATTTAAGCATCCTTAAGGACCCTTAAGTTATTTAAAGTCTGGTCCAAATAGGTTTGGAACGATAACTCTGAAATTAAGCAAAGAGATGGGCTAAGTTAAAGATACATGTACCTTCACATTATGGATTAGGCTTCAATATAAGGGTGCAGCGACGTTTTCTGAACACAAGTTAGTTGGTATATTTCTACAAACACCGGGGAGAGTTTATTTTTTTTTTTAATAAAAGTCTTGGATTTGCCTATGGAGTTCATTTATGGACGCTGAACGAGGGAAAATATTTAAGCACAATTGTTAAAAGAAAATGATACTAATCGGGGAATAAATTATGATTATCTTTTTTTTGAAATTTAGGAAAGTTGGGTATATGTAACTTGTGAAACTGTAAACCATATTTCAATACAATGCAACATTTTAAGTTTTCATCTGTTTAATAGTGTAATATTAATGAATCTATATTCTTATTATACAGGTACATGCTTTACCAAACCATTTAGGCTTGATCCCAGAGTCTAAATTTTTTTTAAAATCATATACCATATTTACAAGAGTTCCCTTTTCCAAGAAAAGAGCTATAGCTGCTTTAGCGACGACACGGTCGGCTCAAGAATTAAAAAGGAAATCACCTGTTCCTATTTATAGATATACCTTTTCAATTCAAGATCAACCTATATAATATCATGTGTGAACGAGTGTTATATTTTCATAGTTGCAAGTACTACGTATGTCATATGTCAAATTTGAACATGCTCATTACTCTAATTCAATAATCATAATATTAACGATTCTATTTATACCAATGTCCGACATCATCAGAGATATAAACACTCTGTCTGGAGGCATCTTTGAAAAACAAACAAGTCAGAATTGAGAGCCTAAGTAAAGACAATGCCATCTGCAAAAATGAAACTTGGTCAGGCCAGACTGGAGGTGAATGAGATGACCTCAGAGTGGAATAAGTTAGGGAATATTGATTGAATATGTTGTTTTATGTCCCATTCGATAATTTTTCACTCATACAGAGACGTCACCATATACCGGTGAAGGGCTTCAAATTTTGACCTTTACTCGGCACTCAGGGCCATTGAGCAGTGAGGGGTCTTTATCGTGCCAACGCACGCCGTGACACGGGGCTTCGTTTTTTAAGGTCTCATCCAAAGGACCCGCAACTTCACTTCAAAGTGCCGAGCGCACGGCGAAGGAACAGTTGCTTCCCATTTTTTATCAACTTTGGTCACTCACGACCTCCCGATCAAGGAGCGAGCGCTCTACCGACTGAGCTACCGTGAACGGTAATTAAGGAAGATTCTATCATCAATCCAGTCGTTCTTCAGCTTTCTGGAAAACAACTTGGAAAAGGAAGCGGAGAAAAATTCACAAAACAAAAACAACACTTTCAATCAACAGGAATAGGGAGCTGATACATTGAGTCAATTCCAAAAAGTCTTGTCAGAAACATATGATATTAATGTTACTAATTAGTTATACAACTGAAAAAATGTTTTAATTTGCATTGTTGATCCCAGCTTTTGTTACTGTAACTCGTGCAGATATAAATAATAATATGTTACATGTAGTGGAATACTCTTATCTTTTTTTCTTTATTTTAGTATTGAAAAGAATGTTCTGAATAGTAGATATATGGAACAGTAATGATTAACTCATCAGATTTATATCATTTTCAGTTGAGTACTGTATTTATCATAACATTCAAATCAATGTGGTTCTCAAAAGTCTTATGTACCTATGTGGGTACTATATACTAAATTGAACAGTTTCATATCTGTGTTTAAAATATAATCAGGATTAAGTGTTTTGATAATTTTTTATTTCAATGAAATGGTTTGCTTCCTTCTTTGATATCCTGTAACAGAATCTTTGATAATAATTATTGTTCATGCCAAGAACAAAGTAAAGATCATATAGGCAGATAAAACACAAGGCCCGAGTGGAAAAGAGAAATACCGGTTAACTTAACATTGCAGTGCAAAAGAATTATTTCTTGCATTTGAAAAAAAAACAAACAAAACAAATGATACTATCAATACATAGAACAGATGAACAAAATATTCCACTTTTCAGGAAAATAATGAACCTCCCGTTACATTATACCGGTAAATTAAACAAGACTCAATCTTAGATCCAAAGCAGACTCCTATACTCATTGGAGATGATAATACAGAAATTCCTGATGATGTGATTGAGTTTGCTATAAATTCAAAGAGAGCATATACCGAAACAGCATAAACTGAGTATATTGGGTTATAAACCCAGCAGAATTGCAATTCGTTATTAGCTCGAATTAAAATCTGGTTCCTAAAGAACTTGCATCTCTCTCGATCAATTTGCAATAAATTTTCACCCTCATCCACTGAAAAATTTAGACAAGCCAATTGAAACAAAAACAGAAAAACAAAAACAAAAAACTCTTGGATTCAGAAACTCTATTTTTCGGGTTGGGAGGGGGAAGGGGGCACTGGTTAAGGACAGATTATTTATTTTCTTGCCTGTCGAGGACACATTATTTCTTTTCAACTTTTTCGAGGACAGATTATTTATTTCCAAAATCTCATAGCCTCTTCTCAGAATCAAATGGTCGTCCCCTAAACATATTTCAAACAAGTGCTTCCTCAGCTGCTACTGCCGTATGGTCATCTAGATACATATAGTTTCTTTTTTATCAAAGCGTCATCCAGCATTCAGTTTTAGCAATATGTGGCTTTGTGGGCATAGCATTTGCAATTAATTTCCTAGGTGAAGATTGCACTGAAATGCGTTTCGATACAAAACAAGTGAACATCAAACTCCTTCAGAAATTGAAGTTGAATTTCATTTCTTGTAATCCACTGTGATCCATTGTGAAACTCCTTCATCCATAGCAACCCCCATGCAAATGGAAATATATTTTGCTAATCAGGCACATGCACAGAAAGTTTTTAAATCCATATCAACAATTTTCAAAGTAAACCATATCCCACAGATAAAACAGCCCGCAAAGATAGGTCAAATATATATCAAAATTCTATTCAAGAAAACAAAGTACACCAACCGAACAAAGAATATCGAGGCAAGCGACAAGAATTGCAAAAAATATATTAATACTGTTGTACATGCTAAAGAAAAAAAGTTTCCAAGATTGTTTATACCTCAAAGTGTGACATAACCTTGACCAAGATCATTCTGGCAAGTTCGAGGTTTACGGTAGAAAAGTATAGTAAGGTGCAAAAAAATCCGGATTTTTCTGTGCATATCTTTCACATGCATATTTAATTAAATATATAATTTACAAACATTATTTTCATATTAAAAATAAAAGGGCTACTTGAAATTGACAACAGAAAACATCTCCGAAATTTATATGAAAGTGGAATCACTTCGACGTAAATTTTGTGTGAAATAACAAACATACCTAAGTTTACAGTATATGATAATTTGAAAAGATTTCGTGAAGGGAAGTCCGAGATTCGGTGTAAAGTACCTGGTCGAAAGAAAATTTTTGACGTGAATGACAGCAGACGGGCTGCACAACTTGGTGCTTCTCATCCGCAATGGTAGGCACAGCAAATTGCTAATGAATGTGCAAGATTGATTGATTGATTGTTGTTTAACGTCTCTCTCGAGAATTTTTCACTCATATGGAGACGCCACCACTTGCCGGTGGGGAGCTGCAAATTTTGTCCTATACTCGGCACTTACGGCCATTGAGCAGTGAGGGATCTTTTTCGTGCCAGCACCTACTGCGACACGGGACCTCGGTTTATACGGTCTCATCCGAAGGACCGGTTTCCACGTCCCACAGTGGGATTCGAACCCGCGACGTAAAGATCAACTCCTTACTCCGTGACTCTAGAGCATACGCTCTATCCACTGCGCCACGCAAGCGACGAATGTGCAAGAAGATCAGTTTTACTTTAAGATGGACTATGGGTAGCAGTAATTATTTTAAATCGTTGCCTCAAAAGGTGCCACTAATGACCGCAGAACATAAGCGTAAAAGAGAGGCATGGTGCATTGTTCATCAGATTGACAATTTTGACAACGTGATTTTTACAGACGAAAATCGATTTCAGTTCTAAAGATGTACCCGAAAAAGGTGGGCAAAATTTGGACATTGTCAAAAAATGGTGCCGAAGTTCTCACCAGAATTCCGGTATGAGGTGGAATATGCAAGTTGGGTTTAACTCCGCTTGTTTCTGTGAGTGGAAATATTTCCGCAGTGAAGTACTGTGGAATTCTGGAGGAGGGATTGTTGTCGTCGGTTCAATATTGTGACAAACGATCTACCTTATGTTTGTACAACAGGACAACGCTAGACCGCACACTGCAAGCTATACCCGTGAATGGTTTACACAGAATCACGTGACCATAATGGAATGGCCTGCCGCTTCACCGGATTTAAATCCGATAGAAAATGTTTGGCAGATCATGAAAGATCGTGTGGAAAAAATTCAGCCAGATAATATCACAGACTGGAAAGTTACAATCATGGAAACATGGATGGGTTTGGATCAGAATTATATAGACAGTCTGGTAGAGAGTATGCAAGGGCGCATCGCTCAGTGTATAGTGAGACACGGGGGTCTGAATGACTATTAACTTCATGCATCGTAAATTCAGTGGTTCTATATTCATTAATTTGCTTCCATTTGAAAATATTGTTGCAAATATAAAAAAAAAAACTTTAGTTGAAATGCGGATTTTTTGCACCATACAATATAAAATTATCGTCCAGAGTAACTTTGTAATGGAGAAATTAAATGGAATGGGATCTTAAGAAATGCAGGTTTTCATTTTGCGATCCCGCTCACAGTATCTCTTTTTTTTTTAATTCTTGAAGCTTTCAATTAAACCTTGGTCTTGAATCTCCATATAAACTTGAAAAAATACACTTTCAAAAGCTGATCTTATTTTTCCTTTCTTCATTTCCATTTCTTTCTCTGGTCTTCCACTCTCTTTTTTCGGTAAGCGGGAAACACAAATTCGTTGAATTAACTTGTTAAGTTCATTTTCAGTGTGATCAATCAGAATGTCTTTAACATTTTGAAATAATTTTGCAAAAGAATTATGACAATGTACGTTAATTAACGATTTCCATTTTTTATTTGAAGAATTAGGCGACTGTCTTTGATGTCAAAAAAGCCTCATCTTAATTTTCGTAGAGAATGGTTGTATAAAATGTCAGAAAGATGATGATTTGATTTTGGTAAAATTTTGCAATTTCAAATTTTCTAAAAGTTTCTTGGAGATTTTTAGTGTATTGTTGTACAGTACTGCTGATGTTTCTCCTTCAATGCTGTTAATATTTTAGTGATGAGTATGGAAAGAGGCACTTTCTGGAACCCACTATGTATAGGAATGATAATTCAAATTCAATTTAATTGTTGGGAATATTAAAAATATTTAAAACTGACATGATTTCCTCCTTAGAGTCTTTAGAAGGGAAACTATGAGTATAAGTTGGATTACCACTTGCAGAATTTAAACCAAATTCTTATAAAATACAATTAAAATAATGAGACTTCAAAACAAAGACACTGTTGTTATCTGCTTTGTCAGCTGGGCACGGTAACATTTATACATATTGATCGTAAAATATATCTTCTTTTTTTTTCACTCTGATTTATTGAAAACAGAAGGATAGATAGTTTTCATGCCCCTCAGGCGCTTTCATCGAAGTGTTTGTTTTAATGTTCGGACCATCCCACAGATTTCATATTTATAAAATTATGACGCCATTTGATTGATTGTATGTTGTTTTACGTCCCATTCGAGAATTTTTCACTCATACTGAGACGTTACCATATACCGATGAAAGGCTTCAAATTTAGGTTTTACTCAGCACTCGGGGCCATTGAGCAGTGATGGATCTTTATCGTGCCAACGCCTACCGTGACACGGGGCCTCAGTTTTTGAAGGTCTCATCCAAAAGACCCACAACTTTTACTTCAAAATGCCGAGCGCTTGGCGAAGGAACAGTTATCGACTAAGGTCAGTTGAGGCTGTGATTGGAACACACGACCTTCCGATTACGGAGCTAGCGCTCTTCCGACTGAGCTACCGTGAAGGTTGACGCCATTTGAAAGATCGGGGTTTCCTAATACTTGACCCTTTTAAAATAAGTAAATTTGTTACCCCTGCATGTATATTTCCATGCATTAAATATGGATTGTTAATGTTTACTATGATAAAATGATATAAAATAACATCTGTAATGTACGGAATAGGGGTTTATGATAATCAAAAGATATTGTACCCATTCGCGGTAGGAGCGCGAAGTGTCGCAATGTTTCTATACATATGATTTGAAATGAATATTTCATGATTTGCCATGGTTGGGGACACTTTCTTAAAACACGATGCAAGTCTTACTTTTTCGTTGCTTTGTCGTAAGCGAAAATTTTGTTCTTAAATTGTTCCTAAATTCTTTTTTTTTCATGCCTAAGGTACTTGCTGATTTTTTTTTTTTTTTTTTGGGGGGGGGGGGGGGTCAAAAGTGTTCTCGTGTACACCATTAGCGTTAAACGTGCTGTTTGTTGCTGGTTGTCAAAACACTGAATATTTTAGTTTTAATGCTTCCATTTCATTTAAGTAAACTTGATAATTAAAACAAGAGGCCCATGGGCCACAACGCTCACCTGAGTCAATATTGCCCTGCTGTTCCTCGTCAGCAGACTTCTTCTCCTATATATTCATAATTATATAAAGCTTTGATCGCCTGTACCCTACCCCAAGGTGCCATGTTTTGAATGAAATTGAATACAAACCTTCTGAAGATGCTGCTACAGTACTGGCCACGAGTTTTCCCCGTCGCACGGTGGAAAACACCGTGTGAAATGCTCTGTGTCACACCGTGTACACGGTGTAGCACGGTGTGTGTGGATTTGAAAAACACAGGTAGGCACACCGTGTCGCACCGTGTCTTGAAAAATGCCAGCTAATGCTCCCCGTGTCGCACCGTGCCCAGAAAATTCCCTCCGTGCCGCACCGTGTCCATAACATTACAGAGAAAATCGTTTGGTTCAGATGAACACTTTAAAATTTAAAAACAATTAATCACTTTGATTTATATATGTATAATTATCGTTTTAAAATCTAGAAGACGTTGAATGTGCTCTGAATCGTACTAATGACACATGTAGTATTTATTTTTATATTTAAATTTATATAAATGTCTATTTAAAAAATGGTTTTGAATTTATCGTGCGCCCAGAAGTTTGTATTTCGTAAAGTTATTTAGTTACATGTACTTTTTAAAATTATCATTTGGATTGAAATTTTTAATGTCCGAAGAATTTAATTCCATGAGCTCATTCATGCAACGAAGAAAGGCTATAAATAGCATGATCCATCGAGCTGCATTACATGTAGTATACGATCCGAGCTGCAGTTGTTTTAGTATACAATCAAAGCATTAATTTTATATTCCTGAGTAGAGCACATCTATTTTGTTACTCTTATATCATTCTGAATTTATAAGCGAGAATCGACAGCAAAAACACGAAATCCCTGTGTACAATAATGTGCGTATTTCTCGTAGCAGATTTTCATAAACTAGTATTTTGAAAATCCTTCCAGTGTAAGTATGTAATAATTTTTTCTTTAATTGAAAAGTGTTTATAGAAACAATGTCAGAGAGAGAGAGAGACCCCCTTTCGCATAAATCTAAAAATAAAAAATCTCCGTTTTATAATGTCCAAGAGTATTTCTCGTAACAGACGATTGTCTTTATCTTTTCATAAACTAGTATTTATGCTTTTGTTTTAAAATCCTTTCAGTGTAAGTATTTAATACGGTAAGTTTTTATTTAAATGGAAAGTGTGTAAAGAAACAGTGTCTCAGAGAGAGAGAGAGAGAGAGAGAGAGAGACATTCTTATAAATTTAATTCTTCGTTTTATTTACATTACCAAAGTCACAATTAATCATTCTATAATACTATTTAAATTCCGTAACTTCGTTTCATATTCAACTCAGTTACAACTGGGTTCAATCAATTTGTTCTCCGTACATGTAACACCCGAAATCCTCGTGCTCTATCTGTCAATCAAAATCGCAGCTAGCTATAGATGGCCCTGAAAGTTTGTTTACGCGGAAAGTATTTCTCTTGTGATTTGAAACATTCTTATCGTCAGTTCCGAGTTTACACCTTTCTTTAAAATATATTGGGATACAGCCGGAGGGCCGGGGCGCTGTGTGTTTATCACACCTTTCAAATTCTTTCGTCCTGACCATATCATGTGTAAAACACACTCAAGTGACTTCCAGCCGAATTCATATACCGGGTTACACCACCAGTCCACCAAACGTGTACTTTGACTTGATTTTAAACTTACTTGTAAATTATCCTTTTCAGACACATATAAACATGTAATCAGTTAGATTATGACTGTTTTATTTTCACAATAACGTAACATATAAATCCACAGACTTTCGATTAATTTTTAATTAGCTGGATTATATCGCTTTCTGCAAGCGGAAAGGGGGGGGGGGAATAAACATAATGCATGTAGCTTGAAAGAGGCTAGGTATTTTTTTTTTATTTATTTATTTTTTTTTTTTTTTTTTGTTGTTATAACTACACATTTTCTTCCTTAACACCATAATAATACTTTGACCATGAGAAGCTTAATTTGCTCTACACATCCCCGCTCTACATTCGCTAATTGATTTTTTTTCTCGCAAACCTTACGAGACATTTTTCATAAAATAATCTCAGAATAAGGTTATATTTGTACAGTAGTTGAAAAGCAGATTTGAGTTACCAAAAGTCGGATTTGTGTGTGTGTGATATTTACCTCCATGTTTTACATGATTACAGATTGCAATAATCCTTAATCGAAAGTACATGTATAATTCGCAGAGTAATAATCAGGGAATAGAGTTCATGTGTGTGTATTTAACACGTTTTTTGATTTTATTTATTTAGATGCATATATTTTTTTTAAAATAAAAATCTTTTTACGTAGAAAATTATTTATGAAATAAACTATGCATCTGATAAATACCACATATGAATGCATATGTACGGTAAAAGAGATCCTGTTAGGAAAATGACTGTAATTTAAATGAACACAGTTATAATCGAGAGAAAAGACAACCAGGTAATTAATTTACGAAAGTGTATTCCTTCGTAGTATGATAATAGTATGACTATTGAACATATTTTTTCTCTCGTATAGTTAGGTTTTTGAAACGCGACTTACATGGATGTATGTACACATTTTGAGGAGTTTGTATTTTGCTGTACAAGAGCACGTGGATCTTCGATTTTATTGTATCTTATTTGTTCAAATATCTGTTACAGTATATCGGTGAAGAAGTAGTAATATTTAAGAAAAACGTGAAAAAATCTGATTTCAAAGGAATTGATATAATTGATTAAATAAAGAAATGAAAAGTTTTTATTATAAGTTCTGCGTGATATCGTAATGGGGCACTGTGATACACCGCGCGTTCACACCGTGTTACACGGTGCGCAGACACCCTCACTTCAAAGACGCCGACATTGATCGAGGCCCACGCTAAAGCGTGGACTTTCGGTCCACGGGGCCCCGTGTTTTTCGGGGAAAACTCGTGGCCTGTACTGTATATTCATGTAACTAATCATGTTTTGCAGTTCTTTAAAACGGAATTTTAAAGATGTCTGACACCCTACCCGGGGGGGGGGGGGGGGGGTGCTTCCATATCAATATGACTAATCATGGTTTTGTTAATCTTGAGAAGAAGATTTTTAAAAAATTTTCCTATATGTTTTTTTAATAAAACTTTGATCCCCCATTATGGCCCCACCCTACTACATGAGGATGCCTTGAACAAACTTGAATCTACAATACTTGGGGATGCTTCCATATCAATATGATTAATCATAGCTTTTTTGTTCTTGAAAAGATTTTTAGGGATTTTTCCTATATATTCCTATGTAAAACTTTGATCCCCCATTGTAGCCCCACCCTACCTTCGGGGGTCATGATTCGAACACGCTTGAATCTACACTACCTGAGGATGTCAGTATGACTAATTGTGGCTTTGTTGTACTTCATCAGAAGATTTTTAAAGAATTTTTTTCTATATATTCCAAGTAAAACTTTGATCCACCATTGTGGCCCCACCCTACCCCTGGGGGTAATGATTTGAACAAACTTGAATCTACACTACTTTAGGATGATTCCATATCAATATGACTAATTGTGGCTTTGTTGTTTATGAGAAGATTTTTAAAGAATTTTCCTATATATTCCTATGTTAAACTTTTATCCCCTATTGTGGCCCCACCCTACCCCCGGGGGTCATGATTTGAACAAACTTGAATCTACACTATGTACTGAAGGTTTCACATAAGTTTCAACTTTCTGGCCCAGTGGTTCTTGAGAAAAAGATTTTAAAAAGATGACACCAAATTTTCACCAATTCTTAATTATCTCCCCTACGAAGAGGGCGTGGCCCTTCATTTGAACAAACTTAAACTCCCTTTACCCAAGGATGCTTTGTTTGAAATTGGCCCAGTGGTTCTGGAGAAGAAGTCGAAAATGTGAAAAGTTTACGGACAGACAGACAGACGGACTGCAGACAAAATGTGATCATAAAAGCTCACTTGAGCTTTCAGCTAAGGTGAGCTAAATATAGATCAGCTTTTTTTTTTACAAGTCGTGTAGCTGCATTATCATCATGGAGAAGTATATGTTAGCTTGTTTGTTTGAAATCACTATCTTTGTGTCGCCTGCAGAGCAGATCGACACATAGGGGTCACTTTTACCACTTGTCTGTCCGCCTGTCACACCTTATATCTCGAGAACTGTAAGAGGTATGGATTTGATATTTTGCACATATATTCCTTGGCTTTATGGCTTTTGTAAATTACCATAGTTAGAGACCTCGTGACTTTTGATCTTGACCTTGTAATACCAGCATTACAATCCACTTGACCTTGAGTTTTGATCTACTTTGCAAAAAGATACCCCGTAAAGGCAGACATAAATCTCTTTTGGGGGACTGTTAGAAGCACCTGTTATAAAATGACAAATAATTATTATCCCCCGCTCCGAAGGAGAGGAGGGTATACTGTTTTACCCTTGTGTGTCTGTCTGTCCGTAACAAATTTTTGTCGCAGTTTTCTCAGCAACTACTTATCACAGATAAGTGAAATTTTTGCACATACTCTGTTTAGACATACCGTATGGTGGGATTCATTTTTTTGCGAATCCGATGTCAACTTCCTGTTTATCCGTGCGTCTGTCCGTACCATACATAATAAATTTTGGTCGCAGTTTTCTCAGGAATTACTCATCGCAAATGTTTGAAATTTTAGCACACTCTTTCTTTAGGCATGCCACATGGTGTGATTTATTTTTGTGCGAATTCGATGTCAATTTCCTGTCTCTCCGGATCCGTACCATACATAACAAAGTTTGGTCGCAGTTTTCTCAGCAATTACTTATTGCAGATGCTTGAAAGTTTAGCATACTCTTCGTTTAAGCATGTCATATGGTGAAATTCATTTTTATGCGAATCCGTTGTAAACTTCCTGTTAATCCGTGCGTTTGTCCGTACCATACATAACAAATTTTAGTCCCCGTTTTCTCAGCATCTACTTATCGCAGATGCTTGAGAGTTTAGCACCATCTTTGTTTAGGCATGTCATATGGCGGAATTTATTTTTGTACGAATCTGATGACAACTTACTGTTTATTCCTGTGTCTCTCCAAATATGAACTTGTGTATTTACATCAAAGCGGTGGTATTATTAGTGAGCATTGGCTCACAGACTTCTTGTTTCTACTAATTTCAATTTAATTATTCATTTGAGAGTTGGGGAAACATAATTATATATTTTCTTTGATTGTCAGATCCTATCGCAGTTTTTTACTATCCTGGATGGGTTTTTTTTTTTTCATTTCAAGCACATGCATGGCATGAACTATCATGCTACATGTAGTAATAAAATAAATGGTTGACCACTCTTAGATTTATTTGCATCTTTAATGAAGCTACAAAACAGGCGACACGTGCGTTCCTTGGAACAACTCTAGTTTAAATAAACATGATGGTAATTTTTTGAAAAAAAAAAAACATGTTCCCCTTGCCCCCCAGACAAAGGCGATACATGTATATTTTTCTGTCTTTGCAGTAAAACTTTTTCAACCGTATAAATAATGATGTACATGTATAAACAAACATGTTGCTAAATGTTTTACCCCTACCTGCTTGGCAGCATTTGCAACTTCTTAGCCATGATTTTTTTTAACTATTAAGATTCGTGTAGTTTTAACTACGCATTGGCTCCTGGTTAGAAAGGAGATGATTAATTTAAAGTAATAAGCAGTTTTCAGGTTAGGTGTTTACTAACCTTGCTTGGTCTACAAAAATAAAAGTACTTTATATTGCGATGACTTACACGTAACTTAACGGAACTTTTTTGCAGTGGAGGTAGGAAACGTCTGTTTACTGGGGACATTGTGCTGTTGAATACTACGCGAGATCATTCTGGATTTTATAAGGACAGATAATAAAGAAGTCTTTGTGAAATATCTTGCTGAACATTTGCTGCATCACACGAACAACTTTGAGAGGACTAGCCCTCATGTGTTACGTTTTTTTAAAAATGATACTTTTCAGTACGCCGCTCTTTAATAAAATGAACCAATCCTTTTTGAAAATCGTTACGTTTGGAAGCTCCTTAAATACTTTGAACATTCCTTATTATTCAACCTAATATGGAGTTCAACCCTCGGCAATACTTTGTACTTTAATTTTGACATAATGATTGTTCAAATCATTCAATTGCCACTACTGTAAACAATTTTAAGCACCGGGAATCTTGCGAGACTTAGAGCTTCCTCGACTCAGCCGCAAAAGACCAGCAGTAAGTTAAACAGTGGGACGGACAACTTCGGAATGGACATTTTTCCGAACTTGCGCACCCTTTTCCTTTAAAGCTATTATCTTAGGATTTTTTTTAAATGGTGGGGTTTTTATATTTAAATTGATTTATGAAATAAAAAATCCAACATTTTTAGCTAGTTTTTGAGATATTAAGTGGCAAAGATAAAAATCCCATGGGGAAACATGTACTTAAAATTACCCCATAAAAAACCCCACAAAAACCCCATGGGGTTTTAAATTTTCCCCATGGGGAAAATTTACCCATACAATTCAGTGTGGGGTTTTTTAACCCATGTGTTGCTTATATTGTAATGTGGGGTTTTTTCCCCCACATTTCTTCATCAAGGGGTTAAAAAACCCATATATCAATATTTATTTTCTCTAAGATAATTCCTAAAGACTGTCTTTTTAAATGCATCATTTTCTTCTTTGTCTTTCTATAATAGTTAATAGTTATTACAAATATATATTTTCATTTATTTGTGTATTTATTCCTTAATTTCATGGGAACGTGTTTAAAAAAGTTTCATATGAAATAGTCAAGAAAATAGTTAACTCTTTTTAATCATTTCTAGCTGTTGGCAAATTTTCATCCCCACTCCCCTTACATCCACCACTCATAAGTTTGGATCATGGTCATCCATTTCTAGTAAGCTAAATGTTTTATATCTAAACCTAAACAGTTATATACCCTGAAATAAAATATAAAAATCCTTTGATCCACCACATATATTTAAAATTTTTAATGTCCACTCCCCTTGGATCCACCATTCATAAGTTTGGATCTTGTTCACACATGACTTTGAAGTCAATTAGACATAATTATTAAAGAAAAAGAAATTATCCCAAGATCCACCTACCAATATTTTGGATCCCAGTCACTCATTAAAAATATTCATATTGATTTAAAGTCTTGATATTTGACGTTACATTTAAAATAAATAGGCTAATCAATAAATATCTTCAAAATCTTGAATCCCATTCCCTTTGGATCCACCATCAATTTCTGGATCTTGATCATCTATTAAACTTGCCTCGGGTAAGACAGAAACCTAATATAAATTACACCCCTCCCCTAATATTCACCTCATAAAATACTGATCAGAGTCAATCATGCAACTGTACAATAAACAAAGTGTTTTACAGTTTAATTTAAAATGCTCACAACCTAATGTACTATATTATCAACAAATTGTACATACATGTGTCAAAAATAAACCAAATATTTTTTGTCATGTTCCATTCAGGTATATACAGGCCTAAATAAAGTTATATAGGTCCCCATTCAACTTGCCAGGATTTATAGCATGCCAATAACTTACATCAGTTACATGTAAACAAAGTTGCTTGTCTGTAATGACAGCAGAATGGACAGGTCAACTGGTGATGTTAGTGGAGTAATTCACACATGCTAAATCAAATAGATTGATTTAAAACTTGCATGAATTAATCCTTGTTACAATAGACTTCTACGATAGGGATAGCCGACAGGTGATGTTTCTATTCTGTTCATAAAGCGCTCTTCTGACTTGGACCAAGTGTTGACTAAAACATGAACAACACAGAGAAATCTTAAATCGGAATCCAAAGTATTTTTTTCTGGTACCTTTTTTTTTTATTTAGAATAATGACAATTATTTAGTACGTTTTTTTTTACTTATAATATGATACTTGCGAAATCGTTCTCTGTGTTTTGTTTTGTTTTGTTTTTTTTTTTTGTTTTTTTGTTTATTTTGTTTTTTTTTTTTTTTTGTCTGATCAGCTAAATAAAACGCAATGAAAGCTACATGCTGAAATGTTATATAAGTGGAAAACCTGGGCGGTCTTGCATGGCTATATAATTATCTGATTATTCAGTAGCTGCGTGGGCTATTACGATGATGTTTTGGGTGACTTTGCTTATAACACGGAATGAAGTCCCACGGAATAAAGAACTGAATTAACACGTTCATAACACAGTTTTATCGTAGCTCTGATTTTACTTCTTAGTTTTATTTGCAATTAATAAGTTTCGAGAAAACAATTATATCGTTTATAGTTAGATCGAAATTTTTCCGTCCCTCCTTTTCCCTCTTTTCCCCTAAAATAAAAGTGATATGTTGTTAATTTGACATAAATGATACATCCAATTTTTTCTATACAAACATCATTTCCTATCAATTAATTACCTTGATTTATTCACGTTTACACGCACGTACCGCATACATGGCTATTTAGCCCAAAGAAGTTAACCACCCCCCCCTTTTTTGATTATCTTTCTTAAATAGATTTTTGCTTTCAGAATCTTTTATTATACGGGGTTGAATCCTCGAGAGCTCCTAATTACATGTAGAACAATTAGCAATTAGCAAACATAACAATATAGAAGGGGTTCGGATATTTTCTAACCTTTTCATATTATCGTAGACTGTGACTATATATATAACAGAAAAACTGGACCCTTTATAGTTCTGGTCTATATTTGCTTATTTTTATTCTTTCAGCAAACCAAAGTACACAAACAAAAACTTAATCAGTGAATTCTTTTGTAATCATTGTTTTTACAACACATTTGTTCTAGACATCTATATCTTTCGAAGAAACCTGAAAACTATGCAAAATGACGTCCGAAAATTAATGTGAAAATAAAGAAAAAATAATTAATTCAGCATGGCAAACGCATTAGATCGCATAAAGCACCCCTTCCCCTATAGCATGTATAGTCCTATCCTATATGAACACATCCGCTACACATCGATGAACTTACAATGTGTATATATCTGCTATCGATGTTCACCTCTGTTTACACCCGATAATCAGCCATTGTCACAGTTCACGAAAGCGTGACTGTGATCCGCCACCCCTTCCCAATCGGATCATTAATTTTATTTGTAACTTTGAGACAAGGAAATCGGACTTCCAAAAGACTTTGGATTTAATCATTTAATTGTTTGTAAATGATAGAAATATCAAATTTCTAAACACATCAAACATTAAACAAAATTGTACATGTTTTAAAAAAATAATCTAGCTATGTTTAAAATTCTTATTCGAGAAACTTTGAATGAAAAATTAAACTATTAATTTAATCAGTATTTTATTATGTAAAGTCAGTTTACATAATTGGATTGGACATCAGATTGGACATCAGGCATGACCTATATAAGTCCTCTCCAAGAAGGTCAGGGTTACAAATGTTAAGAATTGACAATGATTTACAATCATGATGAAATAATTCATAACAAGTTACATTAATTTCTTTTGTTAACTAGAAAAATTAAACTATATGGCTAAACTGATTCATTAATACATAAAGCCATTGATTTTTTTTTTTTAATCTTTTTTTTTTTTGGGGGGGGGGGGGGATCTGCCTTTAATAAATGTTGTTCTAAGAGGAACTTACGAAGTTATATAAATTTGTTTCCAATCCATTTAATGTATTCAAAACAAATCTTTTGTGGTACGGGATATGCAAACTATATGACATGGTACAATGTACGTACATGTATACTGGCATTTCGGTAGATTAATTTGTATTTTATTCTTGAAACCGTTAAATACTATTTCATCCCATGCAAATGCACGGATATCATGTAATAGGGGGTACAATTAATCAGTGATTTAAAATACTGCATGCTATCGATCTTTCAATTCACACCTTTGATTGAAAATCGATTGCAAAATTCACCCGCAGGGCTGAATTCACACCTTATAGAATTACCGGCTAATAGCGGCATATCGAAACCAAGACATATATTCAAGAATTCGGCTTCACACCAATCGATATCTGTCATTACATAATATTGACAGGATTGTCCCTAAGACCCGGGAGCCGGGGAATTTCCCCGCCTTTAAAGACATAATGTCCCGCGCGGTTAATCTGGCATTCCCACTCAAATCCCTGTTACATGTAGAGGAGGAACCCGAGACCCCCATCAGTGTTCCCTGCTATTTTAATTCTTGGGGACAACCCTGATATTGGTAGTCCTGTATTCATGCAAGTGCATGGTAGCATTGCAAAAATAATGAAGGCTGTGTAATATAAGAGAGTACATGTGAACTCAAAATTAATGTTGTATATTTCAGACTTTGAAAATCACGGTCATACTACATAAAAATAACCAACGATTAAACTTACACATAATTTATAATTAGTAATGATTATCCAAGCTTATCAATGGTTGGATTAAATTTTCTGAGTTCGAAGCATCTATATATTTGTCATTGAAATGCTCTTTTTTCTGTAATGTTAACATTTGTTTTTAGAACCTTTACGAACTCCTTAATATCAGAGACATATTAACCCGATTTAAAAATTTCACGGCTAGCAGACATGCCAGAAGTGAAAAAGAAGACAAGCCCTGAAGGGGGCTTGGCAGGGTGGCCATTGTCCTTTTGTTCATGTCAAAACTTCTACTTCTTTAAAGGTAGTAAATATTCTTCGGATCCGTACTAATGTTTCTTTTTAAAAGGGGCGCCTCCCAAAAATACTTACCCCCCCTAAAATCTAAATCCTATTGAGGGGGGGGGGGGGCTGGACCTTTCTCTTACTTCTTGGTACCTTGTTTTTCAAATCCTGAAAATTTGCCAGTGTTTGGGCTTACACAGCAAGAAGTGTGTGTGTGTTGTGGGGGGGGGGGGGGGCTAACCAGCATCTGAATGAAAATTTACCAAACCGAAAGACTATAATAGTGGCGGTGGGGGGGAGGGGGGTTCAACATCTAATTATAGGTTTCTCTTAATCATTTCATTAACATTATTAAAGCTTTAGCCAGTAGAATTAAAATAATTGCATGATATTTGTGGTTTTCTTTAATCCAATGATCACTTGCATGTCTTCAAAGCGAGAGTTTTTTTTTTTTTTTTTTTTTTTTTTTTGTAAAGTTATTTTTTCTTCATTATAAGATAATTGGCAGTGACGTAACATTTTTAAAATAACATAGTTGTAGTATCGTATTGTTTTCACAGTAAATAAGATAATTGGCATGCAGTGACGTAACGTTTTTAAAATAACATATCTATAGTAGTATCGTATTGTTTTTACAGTAAATGGTTAAATGGTAGGCCTCCTTTGAGCAGTTAGGACCAGGTGAACTACAAATGGTTCAGTTAATGATAATGATTACAAACTTGTATCAGTGTTTTCACTGTCAGTCTTGAGGTCATCGGGTCATTGTACAGCACAAAGGCCAAACGTCAAAAGTTAAAAAAAAAGAGTTAGGTGTCAGTCGCATACAGGCTGTTAAGCTAATATGTCCGCTAAGTAACAACGATAATTGTTAATTACACACATTTGTAAATAACATACACATAGCATAATTTTTATTCCTGTGTGATGGAATATTATTTTATTTATTTGTTAGGAATTGTTTTCAGATGTGACACGGTGTAATGCTTGTGGTGATCATGGTGATAAAAAGGTTGAAGTGGTAAAATTAACAAAAAATTGCATTGAGTAACAATATGGTGACTATGGTGTTGTATCAGGGACTTATATACTAGTATATAGGTCCCTGGTTGTATTATAGTAATACAACTAATTTCAATTGCATTTTAAACAAGCACTGCACCTTTGCCCCCGTTAAGTTATCAAAATTATCAGTCTCACTCAAATTTGCTCATATTTATATAAATATAGTAGTAGATACTACTTTATATCTGTATGCTTTATCCATCAAATTAAAACATGTGAAAGTGTCTGTTTGAAAGAAAGAATGGGAGATTCAGTTCAAGATTGCCCTTTTCAGTGTTTCGGCCGTAATGAATTGGACCGTGTATACATCTTCAGACTACCCTCTATTGTTATCGATTGGAACTGTATACCGTGGTATATACATAGTACAAACACACAGGAGTACTGTATCTAGCGGTTGCAGGTGCCCGAACAGAGGCGGATCCAGTACATATTTCCTGTCATTCGAAATACGTTTACAAGGGGGTGAATCCGAAAAAAGATCTTATGATCATGCACTCCCAAAATGCCCATAATCAATTAATTGCAATTATATGATAATAAGCACAATGTATTGTCATATTCACCACTTATTCAGTAATTAGATACCTGACAGGCGTACAAAACTCTCATTCACTCGAATTAAAATATAGCCCTCCGTTTTCTCCGTTTTAATTTTTGTTATGGCACAACAATAAAAAAAAACGTATTGGGCGGGCTAATTTTAATTAGACTGTGGCATAACAATTAAAATGTTAAATAATTAAAAAAAAACAACGTAAGGGCTAATTTTAATTAGTCTAAGACTGAAATCTCATTTCACAAAAAAAGAAAATAATTGTGTGAGGAGGGGAGTTGACTTTTTAAAAAAAACTTATTCCAGCACGTTCAATATTACCTGAAAACAACGTCAAGAACGTAAAATTTATAATAATATGATGAAGTTTGCCTTCGCAGATCTAAAGGGGGGGGGGGGTTAAGGAAATGTTGAAACCCCAGTCTAATTAAACTGTTGGAAACCCCCTCCTTATAGAAAACACAGACCCCTTGTGAAATAGTAAGGAAAGTTGTTTGCTTGAAAAAATAATTTGTATCTGTGCCTGCGGATATTTCCTGGATCCGCGCATATATTTATGCCCGAAGGAAGCAATTTTAATTTGGAAAAGAGGGGGGAATCCAAACATTTTCAGGGCACTACCGACCAAAAATACCTTGTCGAGAAGCAAAATGAATATATATATATAATAAATAAAATAATATATGTAATATTATTGTCATATAATGAGGGGCATATCCATAAAGTAGCTTTGTTTTCTAGTATACAATAAATTCTATAGACCTGGTCAGTATTTTAGGAACTGTCATCAAATAGTATGAAGTCTACAGTAACATATATTCATAAATCGTTCATTCAAAATGTAATCTTACAATTGCATTAAATCAAACGCACCCGGGAATCGGACAATTAAAAGCACGTGCACCGACTACCAAGATCGGCGACTAAGCATGCAAAATTTAGACTGCTTAGTGTTTTCTCAGTGGATTAAATACGAAGCTGTAACTTGTGATTTATGTGATGTATGTGATTAAGAACTTTTTATTGGTTGGTATACTAGGGAACTAAGTCCTAACTTCGACGCCGTCATAGGCGACTGTTCAGTGATCAGCTGTTCCATTCCAAGATATATTTCGCGTGCGCATTCACCAGCTGTCCACGATGTAAGTATCAGTGAGTATATACACATAAACAAACTTTATCTGTTACATGTAGAACTGTACACGCGGTCCTCAGCCACAGATATACATACATGTACATGTAGTACATTGTCACGCACAACCTATTAAATGTAAATATTTATAAAATACAAAATATCTACATGTATACTATAAAATTAGTTTGTTCATGCACCAATTAAACATGCATGTTGCTTTAAACGAACGCAGGCGTGGGTTCCTCTACTTTTAAAGAAAGCCAAGGGCCCGTTAAAGAGAGAGAGAGAGAGGATGTACAAATCAGACATGATTTTAGACATATGGTCAATTGACTGCTCCTACTGACAGTACATGTAATGTAGGGGGCCTACCTATAAAAATATATTTCTAAAGGCAGTTATATAGTGCAGATTATTAAACATGATTAAATGGTCGATAATTAATATCATGGTGAAATTATACCAATACATGAGGCAAGACAATGTGATTTATGTGACATTCACTGTCATTTTCATTGGTAAGAGGCTTAGGGTTGTTGACGAAATTTATTCTACTGAAATAAAAGCAAATTTCATACTTATCAGATGATTTCATAGATATAAAAATGATTTCAAAGAAAAGTCCATCTATAACATGTATAAGGAAAGATTTGTGTGTCCTTTAGTTAACACATAATGTCGCACATGGATTAAGCCTTATAATTCTGTATCAAAAGTTAAGTTATTAAAAAAAATATATTATTGACTGCTTAACCCAACAACTCTAATTAACCTGTTACTGAAATAATTGATGAGTAAGAAGAAAAATAAGTGAAAGTAAATTGAAATAAGGAGAAGAAACAGGGTCTAGATGGCTAATTTAGTTGATCTTTGATATCCCGAACACCAATATCTTGAATACCAGGGATATGTCAAAGCAAGTTGTCTGTCCCAACCATGTTCTTAATGTTTTTTACATTTAGTTATCTCAAATCTTTGGATACTTTTAGGTTTGATTTTAATTTGGTCCTATCAAGTTTGAGATAACATTTAGGTTTGACTGCAGGTATATCAAGTAACTCGACAGCTCACTCTGCTACATGCAAGACAATTTCCTTGATTGGATATTGCTATTATAATACCTGGGTATCTACATTAACTAAGAACTGCATGTTGATCTAATTTTTTACCAAGATTTAATTGACAATTTTTAGTACAAATTAAATCCTATACCATTTCAATTAGAATTTTAGATTAAAAAAGTTGACAAATGGAGAAATATTGACATCTTGTACAAGTTGCAACTTTCACCCCCCAATTTAGGCTCACTGAGAGTCTTAAATTTTGTAATGTATGTTATTAATATATGTTATTTTTGTAAACTGATGGGCTGTATTGCCCAAAGTTATATCCTGAATAAGCTTATATACATTCTACTGCAAAGTAAAGACTCTAAAAATAGATTGAAAGTTTATCCTAATTTTTAATATTCACATCTCATTTAATAAATTAAGTATTACAATACAAAAATTTAGATTTCTGATGAATTACACAGTGCTTGTCAGTGAATTTTCATCTTGATTTTGGGGTAATTTTAAAAGGATTTGTTTGGGACTGGGTCCTAGCTGGCTTCTAATGGACCTACATGCATCAGATATATACACATGTATACATAGCAATAGATACATGCAATCTCTATAATACAATGAAATTAATGGTGTTTACTAGTTAGGTCAACTGTCATTAGGTGTGTTGGGTTTCATGTTTTTTTTTTTGCTTTTTTTTTATGTACATGTACAAAGATTGCTGTTGAGGTTTGGTCAGTTAAAAAAATGTAATATACAAGGGATATTTTAAAATGATTAATACATACAAGTTTTGGAATTAAAGATATGATTGTCATCTTCATTATCTCAAACCCTCAAAAGTTTCAGAAATCAAGCAACAGCTATACTTTTTAAGAAGGCTGGGGGGTCGACAAATTGACCATCAGATATATAACTTAATTTTTTTAGATATGATATCTTAAGCTGTCAACTATCATTTGGCAAACAAAAATTTCATACATTTTATTTTTAAAATTTGATCAGTTTTGTATATCTTTATATGGAGCTCTTCTTCTAAAGGAGATCAATATAGTCTGAAAATGGCCACAACCACCCAGCCCTCTTAACTGCATTCAGTCAATATGCTTTAATTTCTTTGAAGTAGTATACTTTATTATTTTGTGATATTTAGGGCCTTTCATGGAATGCGGGAAAACAATTAGAATCGCATTGTCCATCCATCAACACTTTGTTTTTACACGATAAGTCAAACAATTTTTAAATTTTGTACAGAAGTTAATTCTTTACAATGAAAGGAGAACCTATATCATACAATCAGATTATACTTGTGAACAGTCTGGGTAATTGGGAGTGATCCAGTTGTTGATAGCAGATTTAATTTTATTCAAATTTTTTTTAATAATACAAATTGTTTGAAAGTTAGCATTAATAAAATATTATCAGGTGGAGATGTAAATGGAAGGATTATTAGTAGGTTGTACATGTATGAACATCTCCACTGACAGAACCAGAAATTAATCTTTTTTTTTTTTTTTTTTTTTACAAATTGTTTTGTTGTTCCCCTTGATTTCTTCTGCTGCCATTTTCAACATACACTCATTTAGGTGCTGGTTCCAAGGAAACAACTGAATCAACGCTGTTGGCTTAGATGTGATTTTTAAGTTAACCTAATTTTTTTTATTCTGCTCTCAAATTTTATGCTATTGTCAGTGCATAACGAACAAGTGTAGATGCTGGAATTAATGAGAGTACATGATAATGAATTCTTTCATCTGCCTTTTTAAAATTTCTAATTTTATTTCCTTATAATATTTAAAATAAAAAATACATTACATGTGTTTACAATTTAATAACAGGTATTAGGGATAAAAATCTTAAGTTGTGGATCCAAAGGAAGAGGAACTTTTTCTAATCACATACAATGTATGTATTGATTTAATTTGAAGAAAAAATATTCAAATATAGATCCAGAGAATTTTGTGGTGGATCCAAGGGTCTAATCTTTTGAGAGGGGGATCCAAGGGGAGTGGGAAATATATTATGAATTAAAAAGTTTGAGATATTAAAAGTATTTTATATTTAAGAATAAATGATTTTTGATATATATGTTAAACCTATGAATAATTGAGAACATCAGGCATGTCTAATGTTCATGGCTCTTTATCGAAAGGGAGAGGAATGTAGCTTTATCTTATAATATGAAGTTTTGTTTTAAGCATAATGTCAAAGTTACATAACTTTAAGCTCAATATAAGTGAATTATATAGATCCAAAGAATTAAGTGATGGATCATAGGATCCAGGTTTTTGAATGAGGGATCCAAGGGGAGTGGGGAATAATTTATCAATTTAAAAAAAAAGAAAGAGATATTCATGAAAAAAAATTTGAAATATAGCTATGTAACTCTTCTGTATGGTAGATAAGAAAATTTATCCTTTATATGAATGAGTCATATATTATATATAGGTTTGAATTATATATAGATTCAAAGAATTTAGTGGTTACTAGATCCAAGGGTCTATTCTTTTGAGTGGGGGATCCAAGGGGAATGGGACCTAATTTTTTAATTAATTTATAAACAGCATTTGCATATCCTTATATTTGAAAAAAAATATATTACATGTGTTTACAATTTGATAACAAATAATAGGATCAATTAAATTTTAATTAAGTTGTGGATCCAAAGGAAGAAGAACTTTATCTAATCACATATGTATTGATTTAATTTGAAGAAAAAAATATTCAAACATAGATCCAGAGAATTTTGTGGTGGATCCAGGAGTCTAATCTTTTGAGAGGGGGATCCAAGGGGAGTGGGAATATTTTATGAATTAAAAAGTTTGAGATATTAAAAGTATATTTATTTTAAAGTAAATGATTTCAATATGTTAATCAGGTCTCAAGAATAAATGTTTTATGTTCAGGCTGTTGATTGAAAGTGAGAGGAACATACTTTTATCTGATAATATAAATTATTTTTTGATTTCAACAAAATGATATCAAGCACACGTACATAACTTAATTAAGCTTAACATGAATGAGTTAAATAGCTCCATAGAATTAAGTGATGGATCCAAGGATCCAGTTTATTTGGGGATCCAAGGGGAAATTTGAAGGAAAAAAAGAAATATGAAATAAATATTGAAATATATATAGCAATGGTACTCTTCTGTATGGGAGATAAGAAAGTTTATTCTTTATATGAATAAGTCATATAGAAAATATATCTATGTATAGAAAAAAGAATTTATTGGTGGATTCAACGGTCTCTTCTTATGAGTTGGGGATCCAAGGGAAGTGGGACATACCAAGATAATTTATGAATTAATTAATAAACAGAATTTGTTATCTCTAAGAACAAATGATTTTGCTACTAACAAGGTTTCAAAAATATTGAAAAAAAAAATGAGGAGAAGACATGTCTGAAATTATTATTTCTTGGAAATAAGTTTGAAAATAAGACAAGACAATAATTAATGTCTCCATTCCAATTTTCATGAAATCAAAGATATATAATGAAGATTACATGGGTTTTTTTACCCTAAGTAACAAAAACGTGGGGGAAAAAACCCACATGTAATTTTTAGTCGTATATGGGTTTAAAAACCCCACGAAAGATTATATGGGTTTTTTTCCCCCATGGGGAAAATTTTAAACCCCATGGGGTTTTTGTGGGGTTTTTCATGGGGTAATTTTCAGTACATGTTTCCCCATGGGATTTTTATCTTTGCCACTTAATATCTCAAAAACTAGCTAAAAATGTTGGATTTTTTATTTCATAAATCAATTTAAATATAAAAACCCCACCATTTAAAAAAAATCCTAAGATAATAGCTTTAAAGGAAAAGGGTGCGCAAGTTCGGAAAAATGTCCATTCCGAAGTTGTCCGTCCCACTGTTGTTAGATAACCGCGATGCTAGGTATTATAGCGCGCCCGTGAACGTTGAAATTTTTATTTAAATCTTTGTATAAAAGTAGTTGGAGTATTTTCTGAAAATCAAATTGATTTAATCATTAATTCATATCTTAAATAATTGACAGTATAAAATACAACATTTATAGCAGATTCCTTCGTCACATAGAAAAACAATATTTGTCGAGTTAGTAAAATGTATGACTGGGATCTATTCGAGATTTTCTTGCATCACTCTTTCTCACAGATGAACTGAAAAGTTTTAGTACAATACATGTCATTTCCGGTTCCGGCCCGCTGAAGGACGACACAGGCTGGTACTCCACGACCACTGTTTGGTTGGTTCGCAGCCCATTGAGGAAACACTATTTCTGTTCCGCTTTGGTTCCACAGAAACTTGTCCGGAGGCAATTCGCATCTTGCACCAACCCAGACTGAACAGCTAAAGAAGTGAGGGCATATTGCTTCAACTACAATACGAAAGCATATTTATCGTAACATGCCTTTGACAGATTGGGAAAATACTTTTAAATATAAGAATTAAATAGACGGAACCTTGAAATGTAGAGAAAAAAACAAACGGCTATATATTTGTCATAAACTAAAAGTTTTACGGCTCAAGTATCAAATATACCGTTTTTCATCTTTTGTCTTTTTTTCTCTCTTAAATGATGGAGGGGTACGGTTTTCTATTTTGAAAATGAATGAAAACAGGATTCGCATCTTCACCCAAATATTTTGAAATACAATATTGTTTGCCATTTTATTTAAAAATTTTTAAATAAAATTATACAATTTACTTGCATAATGGTATCATTATATCATTCGCAAATAAAAAAAAAATTCAAGGCTTCTCAAAATAAAAGAAACACTCACCACCGCTTACTGGCAGAAGAAATGACTCTGTGATCCAAGTGCTTTCCAAATCGGAGTTCAGCTCGATCAAGTACGAGTCTCTCTGTTCACACTGAGCCTTTGATGTCAGAGAGAAGGAAGAATATTTTTGTATATGTCAGTATCATATATTTGTGTGAAAAGGAATATAGATGGGATTAAAATAATTATATATGTTGTAAGTAAACGAAGTTCGAAGGAAATATGCATTTACATAAAAGCTGATAGAAACCAACGACGCTAGTAGGGCTGTATGAATAATACAATTTCAAATTTAAACTTGAAACCATACCCGCTACTAAAAAAAAAAATTAAAATTCCGAAAATATAAGTATAAACATTTTGAATTCATGGAAATGGTTTGCGTCATTGGTTCACTCAATTTAGGTTTCCCTTTTTATTACATAATCAGTTGAGATTTATAGTTAAATGTTTTGGTATATATGGTGACTTCTTGTGAAAACATAATATTTGCATTAATTATGGCACTATTAGATTTAAAAAAAAAAATACAAAGGTATGTTTAAAGAATACATATATAAATATTTTTAGCTCATTTTAAACAGAATTTGATAGAGTACCACAGCCTCATCCCAAGTTGCCTCTGTTTCATTGAAGTAATAACAATGGCCGCTGAAAGGAACCCAGCCGTTATCACAAGCTGAAATGAAGGCAATTAGATTAGCTTTTATATTGAAAGGTTGTCGTTAATTTCATTTACAACAAAAAAATTACCTTTTACTCCATTATGTAACAATATTTTTACAAAATTTCACAACATCATGGAAAATATAATACATGTATATAGCGCAAAAGACTTTATACATGTAAAATGAAAACAACTTGACGAACAAAAGATAAAACGTAAAAAGAAACAATAAAAAAGAGAGAAACAGAAACATGATGTACATGAAAAGAAAAAGTACATTATTATTATTTTGATTAGCGTCTTGAGACTATTTCTCTGATATTTCATTTATCGCACAAAATTGAAAACAGCTATAACGAAAACGTTTTACATATTAACTTAAGCTTTTTGCGACCTCTTTTTTCTTTTAAATTCATAATTTTTATAATAAATGGAATAAAATAAATACAATGTAAAAAAAAAAATAATAATAATAATTGTGAAAGTAGAAAACTTTACCTTGAACATTTGCCCAGTATTCCCATTGGCCCTCCTCTGAGCTGTTGCTAATTAAACTCACTATTTTTTCGTTCAGATGAAGTTTCAGAAGCTTGCATAATGTTAGATTTTTACTGTACAAAAGACTCGCGCATCCAGGTGATTGCATCAAGCAGATGTAAGAACACATTGCCCGATCTATTTCATTCACAGTTGAAACATATAATTCTGATTTATTTGGTGTTAAATAGTCAAATAAAGGTACCCGCTTTAAAAGTTGCTCCTTATGATTCAAAGTTCCTGAAGCATAAGATATCCAAAGGGTTGTTGAAAGACAAATAACACTAACCGCACAAAGCATCCTTTTCACTATTTCTTTTGAGTAAATCATTTTAAATCGCACTTGATCATAAAAAATAGTGTATAATAAGTAGCCAGGGATGACGAAAAAAGATGTTTTTCAAATACTTGTTATTAAACCAAATGACTGGAGCTGACTAACATTCCCAAAGAAGCACAATTAATACGACTGACTAAAGAATGTAAAGTTTAATCATTTAAATTGTTCGTCCAGGAGTATGCGTTGACAGTACATATTCAATTATTTTCAATTAGATTTTGATGTTTTCCATTTTGAAATAAAAATTTGGTTAATTGGAATCCTTTATTGGATATCAATATACGTAAAACATCGTTTTGTATTATTAATTATGGTTGAAGATAAAGGAAACACACAATGAGTCATTTAACAATCCCGCATGCACGAGTATCAGAAATAAAATTAAACATTAACAGATGTCCATTATTCTGACCAAAAAATATCTCGGGAAAATAAATCTGAATGTCCGTGTAAAGGCGTTTTATCGGAAAACATAATTAGAATATCATTGAGGGTAACAACTAGCAAACAGTAATTAGAAAAACTCATCAATACCGAATTAAGCCTGCAGAAAATATGTAAACATTAACTTTTACATTTATGTTAGTTGTAAATTCCCACTAATAGGTTTAATTGAGTAGCGATCGTGCATATGGAATTCCAATCTTCTTAATTAGTTTCCTATTTAAAAGTATTCAGTATTGCAAGTTTCATTACCCACAATGTTTTTTTTTTTCGTTCGTGTATATTGATCAATGTAAAACATATGTACATAAAGAAGAGAATGGAAAAGATGGGTTAAACTAATAGTAAATTATCTTCATTATTGTCAGGAGAAGATTGAAAGGTTTTATTTTATTGAATAACAAGATTTTTTGTCATTATATATATATATTTGATCATTCAATTACAACAAAATTTCTTGTTTCAACGTTTAATAGATTACTAGATCAAATTTGATTGTTCAAAAATTAAAAAAAAAGTCAAAAAGATAAGAATCAAAACTAAGCAAAAACTTTTAAAAAATTTAAACGCCTATCAGGAAAAGCTTAAAAAATTACATTTTTCTTGAAACCCTTATAGGCCCTTAATTTTTTAAGTTCTTTACTTCTGTAAACAACTATTCTTTGAAGCCCTTAATGTATTTTTTAAAACCATGTTTAATCATATTAATCAATCTTCTTTTCATGTCAATTCCCCATCTCCGGATTTAAATATTTATTTGTTTGTTTTTAGCGTCATCCCTTCGAGAAAGGTTTTGAATTGATGCTCTTATTAATTCATATTAAGACAAAAACCTGCCGGTGGAGGGCTGCAAATTTAGACCTGTACTCGGCACTTAACCGCCTTTGAGCAATGAGAGATCTTTTTTCGTGCCATTATCTACTGCTACACGGGACCTCAATACATGTATATACTGTCTCATCCAAACGACCGGTTTCCACATCCCGTGGTGGGATTCGAACCCGCGACGTAAGGATCAACTCCGCGACTCTAAAACAAACTCCCTAACCACTGACACGCGGACGACGATTTACATATTTGTGAACGTCATATAGATAGAGTGAAAGAAATGTGACAATTCCTTGCCTTCAAATCCCCCAGAAAATATCTATTTACAGAAGTCATTTTTAAATTTTAGTGTCTTTATAAATCAATTAAAATGTATTTTGTAATGTATTTATTTACTTTTTTTCAAATCTAGGATAAAAGTTTCTATGGTATTTAAAACTTCTTGTTCCGACCAAAAACAACAAACAAAACAAAACAAAAAAACATATTTGAAATCTATATTTTAGGATTAATTTTCATCTATTTTAGTCTGAGTTCCCTTGGTAAACATTGTCTTGTTCATTATAAAAATTCCAAAAAACGCATATGTCGCCTGCTTTGTAGCTTAACTAAAGATGACAATAAATCTTAAGAGTGGTCAATAAATGAATGTACAATCATATACGGTACCGATTTCGATGCACTAGATGCGCATTTCGACAAAATATGTCTCTTCCTTGATGCTCATGCCGAAACAGGTTAATTGCTTTTAGGTTCATACATGAAAGTTCATGCAATTTTCTGCAAAGATTGACTGATTGATTGTATGTTGTTTACGTCCCATTCGAGAATTTTTCACTCATAGAGACGTCACCATATACCGGTGAAGGGCTTCAAATTTAGAGCTTTACTCGGCACTGAGCAGTGACGGATCTTTTTCGTGCCAAAGCCTGCCGCGACACGGGGCCTCGGATTTTTTTTAAGGTCTCATCCTAAGGACCAGCAACTTTCACTTCAAAGTGCCGAGCGCTTGGCGAAGGAACAGTTGCTACCTATTTTTTTATCGTCTTAGGTCAGTCGCGGCCGAGATTCCAACTCACGGCCTTCCGATCAAGGAGAGAGCGCTTTAACGACCGAGCCAATTTGACTGTCTTTTCTGCAAAGAAAAGAAGTATCCACATATAGATTGGGGGTTCGATGAACAGCTTGGAAGACTACTGGAAGCAGAAGATACAACTTCTATCCGTTCGATTTGTTGTCTTCTCTTCTCGAATGCTCTTCTTTCCTTCAATCTGCACGTGTAAAATAAAAATCGGAAGGCAGAAGAAAGATGGCGGTTGCCACAAATATCATGTTTCAGTGCCAGGCATGCTCTGCCTTTCACAATATCGAAGAATTTGGCATGTATACATTTTGTGGTAAGGTGGATTTAAGTATTTTTAAAGATTAATACGTTAAACATACATGTAATAAAATTATTTGGCAATTGAATATTGTAAGTTCACATTCTTTGTTTGACTCAACCTACCAACTGTTACCCATTCAGAACAATGCATTTTTTTTTCAAAAATCTATCTTCAGAAAAAATATAAAAATAAGAAAGATGTGAATATTAATTTTTATAAGTTGGGATAGGACACTTTTATAAAGAATATTTTTCAGGGCAATCCTAATACAGTGTATTGCATGAAATATGTGGAGATAAAGAACAGTATTCGAGCTCAAAAGTCCATTTAACATTACAAAATAGGAGCAGAGCAACACGGACCTCTAAGGCATCAGACGTGGAATCAGGTGCCATGGAGGAGTGACCATCCCTGCCGACCGGTCACACCCACTGTGTGCTCCTTATCGACCAAAGAACTTACGAAATGATGACTTTAAACGAGACTGCTGATATTCTTCTTTTATCAACTTGTTTGTCAATAATTTACCTCGTTTTAGAAATTGTTCATACGTAGAGCATGGCTTTGCTCTTGCGTGCCGATTCAACTGAGAGATATAAACCCCGTATGCAGGTGATAAGGGTATATTGCTGCAAAAATAAGGGAAGTTGACGATTGAAAAGTTAAAGTCATCACGTTTTTCATGAAGTTTTGTTGTTAGATTACCATTAACGTCTTTTTCTAAGAAAATATCCAAATATGAAACAGATGTGTCAGACTATGTGGTATCTTTTATTTCAAGCTCACTGGGATATATCTTGTCGACATAAGAATGGAAATGAGCATTGCTAATTGATAATACGTCGTCGATATATCTAAACGTCGAGTTGAAGGCCACAGCAAGTGTTTTCTTCTTTTCATGTAAAAGATTTTGAACAAATTCTGCTTCATATGAATACAAAAATAGGTCTGCTAATAACGGGGTGCAATTGGTGCGCGTTGGAATTCCAATCTAGATTGTTAGAAGACCTGGTCTCCAAAAACCACATAGATGTTGTCAATCAGAAACTCAAGCATCTTTTTAATGTCAATTTCAGAGTACTTGTGTGTGCAATCAGATTGTTTTTTAACAAAGTAATTTTGTAAATGACCAATGACAAGGGAGGTAAATTTACGAGTTCCTTTTTATAGAAAAAGCAGCTGTCAACGATGTCAGAAAGTCTGGACTTAAATTTATCGTAGGGAATAGTTGTATATAAAGTTGAAAAGTCGTAAGTTTTTATGTTGTTGACATTGGTAAAATTTTGTGATTTCAAATGTTCCAAAAGTTCCTTGGAATTTTTTAGTATCCACATCTGATTTACACCACTTCTCGAATATATTGTTGCACAGTACTCTTGAAGTTTCTCCCTCACTACTCTTAATATCTTAGTGAGGAGTAAAGAAAGAGGCTTGGTAGAACATTTACTGGAACCCGCTATGTATCTTTGTTTGTAAGGATTTTTATGAAGTTTCGGAATCCAAATATAGATATGGTCATTCAAATTCATTTTGGTTGTTGGTAATGTTAAAAATTTTCAAAAATGACATATGATTTTGAAGAATTTCCTCCTTAGAAAGGGAGCTATGGGTTTAAGTTGGATTACCACTTAGAATTAAATACCACACATAACAAACTTTGGTCGCAGTTTTCTCAGTAACTACTCAACAGAGGTGATTGAAATTTTAACACACTCTTTGTTTAGGCATGCCAAATGGTGGGATTCATTTTTGTATGAATCCAATGTCAACTTCCTGTTTATCCGTGCGTCTGTCCATACCTTACATAACAAATTTTGGTCGTAGTTTTCTCAGCAACTACTCATTGAAGATGCTTGAAATTTTAGCACAATCTTTGTTTAGGCATGCCATATAATGGGATTCATTTTTGGAACAAATCCGATGTCAACTTCCTGTTTATCCGTGCGTCTGTCCGTACTATACATAACAAATTTTGGTCTAAGTTTTCTCAGCAACTACTCATCGCAGATGCTTGAAATTTTAGCACAATCTTTGTTTAGGCATGCCATATGTTGGGATTCAGTTTTTACAAATCCGATGTCAATTTCCTGATTATCACTGTGTTTGTCCATAACCGAACTTGTGTATTCACATCAGAGCGGGGGTATTATTAGTGAGCATTGGCTCACAGACTTCTTGTTCTTTTTTCACTTCTGATTTATTGAATACAGAAGGATAGATGGTTATCATACTGCCCCTCACTCGTTTAATGCGAGATTTCAACATATAGCTGATACATTTCATCCATTTTGACGTAGTTTCAAGTTCTTTTTCATGTCTGACCCAACGCCTGGCGTAATCCTCTACAGAATCAATAATATGTATGAAATTATTATATAGCTAACAAATAATCAATAATAAAATACTACTGAAAGTCTAGAGAATTTCAACATTCAATATCTTGGTGTTTTATTAAACGCTGACTTAATTTGTATTACGGATATGGAGTATACCCGAAACATTTCGAATACGAGCGTTTAATATCGAACGCACCGTTGTAAACAAAAAATGTCGTCTAGGCAATTTACGATAGGTTAGTTAGGTAGTGACAGTGAGGTAAGAGGTGTTATTTTTCACGCAAATTTGAAATTATTAATTGATAAATTAGTACGTATTAGCCTCAATAAATCCCCAATAAGCAAATGATAACGCTTGGTAGGGTCATTGGAATGATGCGATATTGAATACTTAGGCTAAGCTTAAAAAAATCTTTGTTTATAGTTGCCGACCTATAAATTTTAAAGTGGGTAGGTAGGTAGTTTTTTTGTTTTGTTTTTTTTTTTAAATAGATTTCAGTTTTCGGGGTTTTGTTGCATAACAAATTATAGATATTTTCATAGGGTTACTAGATGTAAATAAGCTCCACTTATCATAATTACGCCACTATACTTTGATAAAAACAGAAATGAACCAGTTTCATTGTCCTGAAAACTTGAAACTTGCAAATAAAATCTCGAAAATAGCTTTAAAAAGTTTGGTTCGGGTGCAGTTTAAAAGGGGTCGGTAGTCAACTGCAAACAAACAATTTTTTTTTATTTTAGGCCATACAGGACAGACGTTAATTTAAATACCGATACTAAAAATCCTCTTTAATTTGAGTTATTTAGTTGAAATAATTAATATGACTCAATGGGAGATGTTTTAGATATATAATAAAGGAGTTATTGGCCTTATATTGGTGAATATTGGCCCTTGTTGATCGAGCAAATGCACTCGCAAGCTCGTGCATTTGTACAGCCAATATTCCCCAATATAAGTTCAATATACCTATAATATGTGAAGCATCCTGTATTCTTTTCATGCTTAAACATGTTTCACTATCCGTAGTAAAAAAAGAATAAAAGGTAAAATCTAACATCAATATTGCTTTGAGGTAATTGTATTTTTCAGCTGAGGATGACAATGATAGACCGGGTCCTCCCCTAACAAAAAATACTATAGCAAACTTATAGTTAACTAAAGTTTACTATAGTTAACTATAGTACCAAAGTAAAAACTTTGGAACTTTGATTTACTATAGTAAAAACTTTGGGACTTTGATTTACTATAGTGAGAACTTTGGAACTTTGATTTACTATAGTAAAAACTTTGAAACTTTGATTTACTATAGTGAAAACTTTGGAACTTTGATTTACTAACTATAGTAAAGTATAGTTTACTATAGTTTTCTATAGTATTTTTTGTTAGGGCTTCTGTAAAATCGACTAAAGATTGGACATCCACGCAGCTTTTATGAACACAGTTAATGCCATCGCTTTGCCTCATCCATAAACTTTTTTTTGTCAAAACTTGAGCAGAAACTACTGGTGACGTGTTTCTTACTTTAAAGGAATTTTTTGGCTACCCCTCACATATTGGTGTCTGCTTTGATAAAACCAACCTTTAACTCTTAACATCAATGAAAATTATAAAAATGGTTCCAGAGTATTAGCAGATTGGCAGACATCAGTTTTATTCGAAATGATTATACTCCGAATATGAAAGCTTTGAACAAAGAAATAAATCATTCGAGTTTCATGTCAGATGAATACTTGATTATTGTTAAACACATATTTGAAAAATAAAGGTCTCCCCTAGAACTTTCTCGATGCAAAAGAAGGTTTTAAAATTAGTCTTTTGACATACATTAAGACTATAGATTGGGTGAATATCCGCCTGTATATGTATACATATCCAAACACATATTAATTCTTATAAAATCATCTGTTAGACTGTGTACAAGAATACGTTCCAAAACATCCGCATTCACAAGTCATGTCAATACCTCTTAAAGAAATCTCAAATATTGTGAAGGGCGGTAACTCCTCCCACGTGAGGGGATTTCTACACAAGATACAATTATCTCTACAAATCAATCGGTGCCGTGCCCTAGGACAAAAAACCGAACCATCACAGCGACAAAAACATTGCCGCAAGCGACATCTAGAAAGCTGAACATCAAAACGAGTCAGGGGGCTCTGCGATTCACCGTTGTATTCACAATTGCGGCATGCCTTCATACTCTCAGTAGCAACCAGAAATTTGACACATAATAGCAGACATATAGCGATGGAAGTACGATCTAGCTGAAATAAAGCAAAATGTTTTAGCTTTAGCTGAAGTTAAGATATTTTCAGAAACAGTTCTTCGTTTTGATCCGTGAAAAAATCTGATAGAATGGTCTAAATTGAATTCTGAAGGGCACGAGTCAGACAAATAGCCCATGTTGGACCTTCATTAAAGTTCTGTTTGTTTTACGTTAGTTTTACTTAAAACACTTGAAAAGTTTCCAGTGAACTAGAAATAAAAGAAATTCCACTGTTCCATATTTCGCAAAATATACGGATTGTTTGAATTTCATTAAGAAATTATAACGTACATACCATTGTGAAATTTTTAAGTCCGTTGTTGTGATATGATGTGGTTGTGCTATGAATTTGTTTTTATTATAACTTAATACTACTTACCAACTGCCCGTTGTAATCATCCATGTTTATGAGGAATCACGAGCATCACGAAATGTCAAAACAATTTTCTGTATATTGAGGATGCATTAAAAGTGACGAAAAAAGAATTTATTTTACAGTCTGACATTTTGTAAAAATTCAAATGAACGAACTGCCAGCAGCATAATGTGAGGTTAAATTGTTTTTGAAAATTTAATTTTCAATGCTGCAGTCTGAATTTATTCGCAATTTTCACTTTTCTCAGTGCATTGTAATATGAGGGACAATATGTTATAGCTGGAGGGAAAACAATAATTCGGAACGAAAAATATACAGCTACGTGTATAATCTGTTTTCTCTTTAAAGCAATTTGTAAAAAAAAAAAAAAAAAAAAGATTAAAAGACAATTCAAACAAATACAGTGTATAAATTATACACGTAATTTCCTTCACATTTTATCATTATCGGCCACTCTTGCGGCCGATCTATTTGTTTCTGTATTAGAAAATGCACATGGGGGAATAAGACGTTATAATTTTTTTATCAGTTCGGTAAAAAAAATTAGTTAATGATAACATACATGTACTTAAAAATTATTAGTAAAATAATTTGAAAAACTTGTGCTCTTTAAACTTCGTCGTTATTGCTGTTTTATTTCTCTATTTTATATTATTTATTTTATGACTAGATAATTATAAATTTATGACTTTATGAAAAGACGTTTACAATACGTTCTCCCTAACAATAGAGTAAGACAGAATGTAAATTCATTCGTTATATTTTCCGAATTCCAGTACTAACTACAGTGCACAACCGATGAACAAAAATTGAAAAGTTGGTAATACTAGTAAAAATCTTGCTTTGAATATGCTCATATGCAAAGGACATCGATGATTTTTTTTTCTTGCCGTTGTACTTATTCATAAGTGTATTGTAAATCACCGCACGGAGCGGCATTCCACAGAAACCATCGGTATCGACATCACATGACAATGATCCAGGATATCAGACCGTGGAAGGTTATCCTTTTTGACATCTAAAGATCTGAATATAGCAATGCATTCTTATCAATTATCACCGCTGTTCATATCGATGAATGAATCTGATCAACAAACTTCAAGGCAGTGAAAGTAGGTACTACATGTATTTTATTTATTATATAATATGTGCACATTTAGGTTTTTTTGTTTGTGTGTGTGTGTGTGTGTGTGTGTGTGTGTGTGTGTGTGTGTGTGTTTTGGCTTTGAAGACAGGGCTTACCAACTAAAGAAGATTATTGTAACTCTGATAAAGATGTACGTATAAATATCGAAGTCTAAAATTGTACGTTTGAGGATAAATGACACGAACAAACCTTTTTTTGAGAGAGAGATGGGAAATTTTAAGATTTATACTGAGAATGATATGAAGTCGTTTTTCTTAGCACCAAAGAAAAACCAACGATTTCTTAATATTTTAGTGATTTATTATTTATACCACTTCTATTCTAAATCAGTAAAAGAATATATATCAATCCATGCATGAATTGTTATGAGGAGTGAGTATTCCCAGTTGACCCGTTACACTAAAAAAAGCGTATGCGATCAGTCTCCATCCTTAATTTATTGTAATATTGCATCCGTGCGAATCCTGTGACCTAATGCTGCTAAATAAACCAGTGATTAAGTATATAAGTAGCTCAGGAGTTTTTGGATTTGTTCTTTGTTGCATATATTATGGAAAAAAATGTTCAATCACTTTTCTGTGGTCCCTCTAAAACTAATGTAGACCTGCGTATCCCTTATGTTTTTGGAGCTTTTCTTCCGCTGTTTATCTGTAAGTTATACTTTTACGCCATAACAATCAATTTTAAGCTTTTTAAATTTCCCGCTTAAACAGTCTGACGAAGATTTTCATAATTTTTATTTACACAGCAATATACACTATACAAAGGATTGACCTAGTTCTGCAGGCACTTGACCAATCACAACATTAGGAGAGGAGTTATTATGATTAGTTGGTATGTTAGGATGCACATGTTGTACAGAACATAGCATTTACAGTGTATGTCAAGAAATGATTCGAAAAATATCTTAAATACGCCTTTTATTATATAATATACAACACAGGGTCTGATCTTCATTGAACAAAATTACAGTGAGATAACCTAGTAGGATAAAATATGAAAATTACGCCTGTCGTCTCTGATATTCCATCAAAATGAGGATTTAAATTACACATCTGCACTATCAAAGGTAGGCAATTCTGCTACTGTCTTAACAATATTTGCAGTTGTTGAATATATTTTTGCTTACTTGTTTCCAAACATACTATTTCTTACAAATAGTTGGAGGGGTACTACACTTTAAAGGGGTTGGGATACAGATTTGAATCTCATATTAACTTATATTTTCTCAATAATATCATGCCTTATATGTTGCTAGAACATTTCACACTGGAATATATTAAAACGTGTTAAGAAAATTATTTTATCTGGAAATTATTAAAACTACAATTTTCGGGATTCGTTTGATTGATACATATCCTTCCACTTTCACAAAGCAAACTTTATCCATATACTTAAGAAAAGTAGAAATTTTATTGTGTATAAATGAAATACATGAAAACTTTAATCCGGATAGTTAAGAGTAGACATGCGAGAAAGCAAAACCAACTCGTTAGTTTTGGTACTCCGTGGCTCAGTGATGGTTTGAACATATTTTATTGTTTAGATATTACAACAAAAGGATCGGACACAAGTTCTTAAAACTTAGAACGTCCTCTCCTTTATAACAATTCATTACACAAAATAATGTTAAAAATTAAACTACACTGGAACCAAAGGTCAATACGATTATCTTACATAGGTTGTGCATGTACAAAATTGACTTGATGTAGTATGTACAAATGAATTAAATATATGAATTCAAAAACGACCAGATCTCTTAATAAACAATTGCACATTTAAAAATAAACTTTCATTTTCAGAAATGCTAATCGAATCATCTCCCCATAACAGTACGTGAGTGTCTACAATACGTAAATTAATCATTCTAAAAATAGCATTAAACAAATCGTTTCTTGGGACAGTGTATTTCGTACAAGAAAAAAAGTAATGATATGCGTCTTCTATTTTTCCACAAGTGCATAATGGACTGTCAATGATGTTGCACCTAAATAAATCTTTATTCAGAACGCAATTGTGTCTTAATCTAGTATGAATTACATTCCAGTAACGATCACCAAAAGAAACAAATGCAGGAGTAGGTGTTTTTTGAGAGTTTATAAAATTTTTGAAGGAACCTATAGTAGTGGATTGTCTTGTTTCAAGAGGTAAAGAGTTCCATTCCCTTATTGCCATTGGGACAAAAGATGATTTATAAATATTTAATCTACACTTGGGGATGCAATAATTTTGTGATTGTCTTGTTACGTAATTTGATTCATGTGATCGAATGTTTGGAAATATTTCTTTCAGATACTCGGGTACCATATTATGAAAAATTTTGTACATAGTTGTTCTTACTTTCGACATTCTTCTAATAGCAAGTGGTTCCCATCCAGTTTCAAAATAGAGAGAATCTCGCGATGCTAAAGAAGTTAATCCAGTGACTATTCTTGCTGCTGCTAACTGTAATTTTTCTAGTTTTTCGGAATCTTGACTAGAACACCCACACCAAACTTCAGTTGCGTATTCTAACTGAGGTCTTATAAAAGTAGTATATAAAAGAGTTAAAGTTTTAGCACTTACCCTGAACTGCAATTTTTTAAGTAGACCTAATTTTTTATATGCATTGGCAACGATAGAATCAATGTACGCTGACCATGTAAGGTCGTGTGAAAAGAGAATACCTAAGTGGTTTTGTGATGATACAAAATCTAAATAACAGTCTTGAAATTTAAGCCTTGGTAGTTCGACATTTTTCTTAGTACTAAAAAAGAAAGCTTTGGTTTTCGAAGGATTAAATTTCAATAGCCACTGTTTAGACCACTGTTCAAGTTGATTTAAATCATAATTCAATCCTACTTGAATATCATGTATGTTTTCAGAACAGTTCTGTAAAGAATTATCATCAGCATACAACCTGCTTAAACTCGACATATTTTCAGCAACATCATTGACATATATCAAAAATAAAAGTGGTCCCAATACAGACCCCTGAGGGACTCCAACATGTAATGGTTTAAAATTAGACATAGTATTCCTATGCAATACCCTTTGTGTCCTTAAATCTAAATAACTTTGAAACCATAGCAATAATTTAACACCATAAGTTTGTAACTTAAATAGAAGACCTTTATGCCATACCCGATCAAATGCCTTAGACAAATCACAAAAAAGCTCAGTGATGTGTGCAGACTAAACAAATTAAACACACCCAGTAAAACGTAAACACTAACAATAGATTGATTGATTGTATGTTGTTTTACGTCCCATTCGAGAATTTTTCACTCATATAGAGACGTCACCATATACCGGTGAAGGGCTTCAAATTTTGACCTTTACTCGGCACTCAGGGCCATTGAGCAGTGAGGGATCTTTATCGTGCCAACGCCTGCCGTGACACGGGGCCTCGGTTTTTAAGGTCTCATCCGAAGGACCCGCAACTTTCACTTCAAAGTGCCGAGCGCATGGCGAAGGAACAGTTGCTACCTATTTTTTATCGACTTAGGTCTGTCGCGGCCGAGATTCGAACTCACGACCTCCCGATCACGGAGCGAGCGCTCTACCGACTGAGCTACCGTGAACGGTCATGGTGTTATGAAGAATGTCGTTGTAATTGAATTCTTAGAATATTCATGTACGTTCAAAACATTAAACTGAAGTTATTTTTAAAAATAAAAATAGACATTTAAAATTGAAGACAAACACCACTGGCCCAGGTCCCTTTAAATCAGCTTGTCGCAAATATCTATCATTTTGTTTTAGTTCGCCCTTTGATTTGCTGCATGGACTTCATGCACATATACAACATGTACGATGACTCAATTAAAAATATATAGAATAACGGAGGACAATATCCTAAACATGACTTAAGAGTATACATATTCAAACAAACATGTATGAATAAGCAGACTCTTCGCTTGTTTATGTGAAACAGCAAAAGCTATTAAACAACTCTTTCGCACATTGTTACATTGTATAGACACTACATGTGGATCACATACATAATTATGAGACCTATCGTTATTCATTACGATTCATTATCCAGTGTACATGTCATTATTAGTCGAAATTCCAGTTAAACAGCCATCAGATAATAAATTGGATGTAAATATTGAATTGAAAGGACATGGTAATGGCAATGGTTTCCATTCATTCATAGTTAACATCCTTGAAAATTTGTGCTTAAACAAACAAAGAACTTCGAACGATAGTATTGTTCTTCCGCCTACCTCCAAGTCAATTTTCAAAAGTTAACAAATTTCGAATGATTTTTCATATCTTTATAGATATTTATATGAATTTTCATAAAACTACTTCTTTGCGAAAACAAAGAGATATAACTCTATAATTTTGGTAAAACTTTTTCACTATAGAAATCAATGGAAAACGGAAAATATTTTTAAACCATCCCCCCCCCCCCCCCCGTGAAACAAAAATTCCTTTTTACAGGTAATATGGACTGTCATTTAACAAATTCGTACCAAAGCTTTTTGTGTTTCACGGGGGGGGGGGACATATGTTTACAGACAAAAAACAACAGAAATGTTTTTTTTTCACCAATTTCAAAGGGATTTACAACTAAAACATTTTATTTTATTAATAATATATGTTTAATTTTATATGAGTAAAACATAAGAAAAGATTTAAGGAACATAATTCACATCCAAAATATTTTAAAATTTAGTGATGCTTAAGAGCCCGATTTCAATGAAAAATATCGTCTACCCCCCTTACATGTATATAAAGAGCTGGAATTAAGGGTAATTAACTATTTAACACTGGTATTAAAATTATCAATCAATTACCATTGAAATGTTCTTTGCATTCAACATAGATTTTACGGCCAAATTGCCATTAGTATTGAATTAAATGGGTGTAAATGTAGGCGGGAATCGAGAGTTAGCGTGCGTAGTTCTTATGTACCACCAACGGTCGATGGTTCATTTATATGAGGGATTTTGTAAGAAGTACAACACATTATAAACAAATAAACGTTTGTTTGGATTAAAGAATATGTGATTCTGAAATTCTAGGAGAAGGAGGAAAATCCCAAACGGTGTCCCATTATTAGATGAAATGAAAACATAATTAAATTACACATGTTCTCATTTTTTTTTTAAATTTTAAGGTTTGTCACTCGTCAGCCTTTTAGAAAAGTTCATTCAGAACCTCTTACTTAAAAACTATTTATCAAAATTCAATCTTTATAACATATTTCAATTTAACAATTTAAAATGTTCAACATTCAATTAAAAAACTGCTCAAAAATTCATAAAGAAGCAAGATTTGTAAGGGACTATTTCTTGTAGTGGAAGGATATTAAACAGAAAATTCTGCAAATCTACACATTTATTAAATTTAATATCTTGGAACTTTAGCCTCATACTTTTACTCAGGGAATATTTTCCGTTATGATATGCCTGGAATATTAAATACAGGTCTCAATTTATACTTTTATAACAAAATTTACACCTTCGCTCAACAAACTTTGCCAAAAAATGAAGATATATTAAAGAAGTCGAGATAAAATTTACACAGTTGTTTGCCAGAAAATCCATATTTTGACCAATATTTCAAAATTTACATCACTGACCCCAACTTTTTCTTTCATTATTTTAAACTACTCGATACTTTTGACCGATCAGCGCTAGAGTCGTAAAAAGTTTGATACAAGAAAATATTCTATTGCCTGTTTAGATTTTTAATACCCGCAAAAAGGTCACACAATAATTTACGCGCATTAATTTGCATGATTTGTTCAATGATAAATATTATTCAAACTATTTTACGTAAAATAAGATTATGTTTATTCCCATGGTTACACCTGATAAAATATGATAACGGTTAAAGTGATTAACCAACTAGTTACAATTTAAGTGCAAAAAGGTCAACTTAATTGTACCGTAGCTCAGTTAGATGCACACTGACCCCCCATTTTCTCAGCGGTTTTGAGTCATACTATATGAGTACTTATCCAAAATATACTTCTCAAAAAATCCTTGATATAACAAATTTCATACCTTAAATAACGAATTTATTTAAATTGCTTGAACCATTCCAGGCTGAATCAAGGCGTAACCTAGGAAATGTAGTATAGTATGTAGTTTGAAATGATCATCGAAAATACACAGATACAGAAGTATCTTCAAAGTTTAAAAATGTTCATAATTCAGAGGAGCGCCTTCCTGGGACCATAAATGGACTAAAATTGCACAAGCAAAGTAGAAACAAGATAAAAAGCGTACCAGTTATTTATCTGCGTGCTTCTTCTTTCTGAAAGAAGATGGGTGGACAAGGCGTGCAGAATGCCTATAGCTTCAGATGTCAGCTGTCTCGTTTAAAGTCATCATTTCGTAAGTTCTATGGTCGATACTATGATCTTGTCAGCAAATACAATTTATCATTGAGTCAAATGCTGACTGACGTTTTTCATACTAATTGTTAGGCCATTATTTACACACTGAATTGTTTTCCGTTATTCCCGATCATGACAAGGAGCACACGGCGGGTGTGACCGGTCGGCAGGGGATGCTCACTCCTCCATGGCACCTGATCCCACCTGTGATGTTTAGAGGTCCGTCTTTGCTCTGCTATTTTGTATTGTTTAATGGACTTTTGAGCTTGAATACTGTTCGTTATCTCCATATATTTCATAGTAAAAAATCATATTCAATTTGTGAATTAAGTATTTAAAGCAAAGTTCTCATTATTGAAATTTATGAAATTATGATCAACGAAACTTTTCTGAGAAAAAAAAGATCTCGAAAAAAATATTTTAATTTAAAAAATAAAATAGTATTCGTGGAATTTGATCCCCTTCACAATAAAAATTCGGAGTATCATATTGCTTTGAGACTAACACCCTTACCACTACGCCACACAGCTCCTGATGAATAGTGGCATTTAAATCATGTTTGTGATATGACCCTTGACTTAATGGACTTCAAGTACTTCTCGGAAAGATGCGAATGCTTTGTCATAAAAGTACCACCGTACAGAATTGACCCTTTTTACAAATTTTCTTTTGAACTTTTATTTTGAACTTAATTATGTTTTATCAATTATTTTCATTGAAATAAGTTATGAATCATTTTATTGTTCAACTGCGAAATACTGAATTATTTACTTAATTGAATAGTGACACTCTTTAAACAATTATTGAGAAGTACAAAGTGACAGAGTGTTAACACAATCACGTATTTCTAATACCTCATAAAAACATTCATGTAATTATTTTGTTTATCTTTCTTTCATATCTATCTTATCAAAACTTTTCACATATTGTAATTTACTCATCACTTGCCATGTTATCACTCAATTTCTTAATTGTTGTCAAAGAACTCTTAATTTATATACGAGTATCTGGATTGTATATGGCAGTTCGGAGGCCCGACGCATTACTGGCCACTTCCATCTGTGTTCCCCGCATGTATTTCTTGAATGTTAAAATTGTTGTCCATCATTAAATTAATTGCCTTTATTAATAAACTCGGAAACTAAATTACCCGTTACTTTGGATTTATAATATGTGATTTCGGGAAGAGTCCTAGGAATACGGCACTATACTTCTTCAGGCACGCAGCGCCACTCATTTTACGCCAACATTCCCTCTTCCCCGATCAACGACATATAATATTTTTGACCCAAACCACGCGGTCATTAAAGTGTACTTTTAAGTATAGTGGGTCTTTGCTCCATGTTTTTGTAAACCAAAAAATGAATATTTTTATGCAAACATTTAGGATTAACTTTAAAAAAAAATGGAGCCCACTCATATCGAAAAATGTTGTTAAAGAGTGGGAAAATGATCCTTTTTTCTCTTTAGTGTGTGTATGCTTTTGCGTACGCAAATAATTTCAGTCTTCGTGAGATTTTTGTAAATTGTAGAGATTTCACATAAAGTATACTTCAATGTTAGATGAAATATCAAAGAAAATTTTTGAGATTTTATTTTTCACTTCATGTTTGTCGCAATATGGGCACTTTGCCCGCCTTGTTCACCCATCTTCTTTATAAAAGATTATAAACTAAATGTATAAAGAAATCAGTGTACCATGATTAAGGCAGTTCACATTTTTGTTCATCCTCGAAACACCCCTCCCCATCATTATCTAGCACTTCTTCAATCAAAATCCAAGTTCCGGAGGATTTTTAAACTATAAATGTACAGTACAAATGCAACACCTTTATGTTTTTTTCATTTTGGGGGGGGGGGGGTATCTTACATTTGTGTAATTCTTTTTTTTTTTTTAGGACGAATCATTAAGACTTATGTTGTTGCCTTTATTTTTCTTGCCATTTATTGACCTGTTTTTCCTGTGTTTTAAACTTCTTTTGGAATTGCAACTGATAATCTACCTTAAATTAATATAAACAAGACAAAAATAATTTAAGATTATATAAAAACGCGAATACCAAAAGAATGTCATGATTTAAAACAAATGGTTCAACATAATAATATATAAGCGCAAAATTCTTTGACGTATTTTTTTTATTTATCTTTAATCATTATTTTCTTTTTAGGTTTTTTATTTATTTCTTGTTTTGTTTTGAAAATTTTCGTCATAAAATATTATGGAATGTTATGAAGTGTTGTCAGTTTTTTTAATTGTTTGAAAAAAAAAATAATTACCACCTGATAGTAAGAATTCTACAGTTTTGCTGATAAAAAAATAAATAAGCCCCAAAAATTGGTTTCATTACCGTTATTTGGATAATTAAAATGTACGTAATAAATGGTTCTGTGACGAAATAAACTTGTGAATGTAATAAGCGACTAATTCTCAATAATTTCAGATTAAGTAGAGGACTGTTTTTATATATAGAAATGTCAATTATCAAGGTTCATTTATACATGTAGTAATTTAGTTCATAATCAATATTTTTAGATATGAATTAGTAAGACACATGAGTACTATGTAGATTATCTTCGCAGTTTGTACGTAGTGTCATATAATCCACTGATATGTGGAAGACACCCTTTGAATGAAAGTGGGTCATGGTGTATGACAATGTGTTGAGCTAATTAAAACCCACGCGTGATTATGAGATCGACGAAAGAGACAGAAGTGGATAAAGAAGAAATGTCTAATTTAAATTATATAATTATAATCAGTATACTCATAGTTATAAGAATATAAAACCGTGTGTTAATTTTCCTACGGATATCGAACAGTTTCATTTTACATAATATTACGGACAGATGCTACCAAACATGAATGCTGCAGGGATTTGTACATACATTGCAAAGGCGTCGGAATTGGGGGGGGGGAGCCTTTTCTTTTTTTTTTTCTTCTTTTTGTTTTGTTTTGTTTTGTTTTTTTTTTTTTGCAAAAATGGACATCATATAGTTTGTGTGTTGTTTAACGTCCCTCTCGAGAATTTTTCACTCATATGGAGACGCCACCACTTACCGGTGGAGAGCTGCAAATTTTGACCTATACTCGGCACTTAGGGCCATTGTGCAGTTAGAGATCTTTTTTGTGCCAGCACCTATACTGCGTCACGGGACCTCGATTTATACGGTCTCATCCGAAGGACTGGTCTCCACGTTCCACAGTGGGATTTGGACCCGAGGCGTAAGGATCAACTCCTTACACCGCGACTTTTGAGCAAACGCTCTAACCCCTGCGCCACGCGGGCGACCGAGACATTATATAGGCATCGAAAATTGGGGCTTAGCCCCCATAACGTTTTTTTGGTTGGTTTAATCCCCCCTTTTTAAATTTGCTCCCGACGCCTTTTCATTGTACTTTTGAACTTTATTAGGTTGTAAATGACGCAAAAACATGAATCAAATATATTAAATATTAGAAAATTGTACACTTTTTAGGATGTTCAAAACTCTTCCTTTTTATTTTCATCTTTTCTTAAGTTGTTTTTTTTATCACTTTATAGAACTTTAATGTAAATACTATGAATGATTTTTTTTTTTGTTTTGCATGTATTTGAAGAGGTTCTCTCCTGAGTTTTTGAGCAGATTTTTGTCTTGACCTATGTTTAAAAAAATCTGCAAAATGTTTTAGTTCTTACATATAACCCCATAGATAAATTCCAAAACCAAAAGCATTAAATGAGGAACTACATGTATATTTTGTGGCGGAAGGTTTTTTTCTTTAAAGAAAATGGTCATTTTTTCTCTTTCGAAGTATTTAAAATATTGTTAAGTTTGGATTCCTGTTTTTCCATTCAGCCAGCCTGAGTTATTTTGTGCCATGAACTGTCTTATGCTGGTCCTCCTAAATTATCTATTAAATAAACAGTCATGAATTCTATCATCATATTTGACAAATATATCAAATGTATTGTGAAGATCCAGAAAAAATATCCCAAATTTAAATAAACGCTATTTTAGTAATATATAAAAATTAACATAACAGGCCCCCACTTTTAATTTTCTTTTCTGAATATATAAGGTAACTTCAACTATTTTTCTTAGATTTAATAAAATGTCATTACTTTCAAATGATTTTTTGCCTTAATTTTTTTGTTTTGATTTTTAATTAAGCTATGTATGTAGATTCGATTTTAAAAAGAACTTGATAAAAAATTCTCATTACATTTGATAGCAGGATCCAATCTCCTAAAGAAACATGGCATTTGTTTTTTTTTTTCAGGATTTTTGTAAACAAAAATTACAGCAACTGCCCTTCATAAATGTGACATCTACTGTATATGTGGTATGAGTATACAATTTTTCTAGTCTAGAAAATGTTTTAAAAACATTGTTTGATATTGTGTGGTAGGATTATATCTGGGAGTTCGGATAAATTGAGAACTTACATGTACAGAAAGTACAAAAACTTTAATAGCATGAACATATTTAAAGTAAGAAGTGAATACCTCCTACCAGATTCTAAAAAAAAAGATAAAACAAATTATGCCATGGACGTTTATTAAGTAGTGAATATCTTCTAACTAGTCTACGCCGAAATATGACTCAGATAATGCCGACAGTAACGAACAATCAGTCCTACTGGTTGTTTATAAATGTTTAAAATAAAGAGTTGATTTACACTTTCGTGTGCTTATATGTATTTAAAATCTCTGCAACTGACATTAAATGAATTCTGCATGTTTGAAATGGTTTGTTCAGCCATGACACGCACGGTAAAACGTTATAATTGTAAACATTTTCACTATTTGAATGGCATTCAAAATAATTTGTGTACAATCGACAATATATTTACTAGTATATATCCATAATGTGCACGTTTTATAATTTCATTATTTATTTCAAATACCATAATCAATTTAAATATAGTTTTCTCCCGCTAGGTCATCTTAACAGGAGACACATATTGATGGTTCAAGTACATAGTACATTTCTACCTAAAGAGAGAGATATAGTGAGAAGGGGAGAGGGGGTAGTTTAAATAATCAAGAAAAATACGAAAATAACGTCATGCGTTATAAAAGAAAAAAAAAACGAAGATAAGTACAAAGATCGATCTCAAAAAGAATCCACGAACAACTAATCAAATCTCTGAACATGCCATAAACACAGACCTGCAGACATTAGAGATGTGGGATCAGGTGCTTAGGTGGATTAAGCAACCACTATCAACCTGTCGCACCTAGGTATAGACCAGGTAGAAAAGACAATACATAAGATTTTATCAACTTAATTATATATTCTTAAAATACACCATTTAGACTTTCTCTATATTCAAAGAGCCATTTTACATATAATTCATATCTTATCAAACATCCTCCAAAAAGGGACTATGCATGAGAAACTGGAATTTTGCTTGAATATTCAATATTGGAAATAATCATTTTTAAGAGTACAGAATATGTATAGGTATTCAGGTTCCTTGCTCATTGCTGGAACATGACTGTGTGTTGATTTGAAATGTCGCAAAAAAACTATTCCTTTCAGACTCCAGTTTTTGAAGTCTTTCGGAACTCCAGAAAAAGATCATTTTTTTCAGTTGATATCTTGATTCGGTGAATCTCCACACATACAGGACTGGATTAATAGCACTGTTCAAAAACATCACACCCGCCGTGGCGGCAACTAATGCCCGCATAATCTTATTGTCGTAATCAATGTTAGGAAGTGCTTTAAGCAGGAAGTAAGGAGTGCAACATATAAGAAAGAACCCAGTGATCACGGCCAATTTCTTTACGACTCTTACTTGATATCCTGCAGATTGTCCGTAATTTGTTTGTGAAGCCAAACTTTTTTTCATCCTTCGTTGAGGTAAACTTAATGTTTGATTCGCCTTATTTTTATCTTCATCCGATGGTTTGAAAGACACAGTTCTTGAACGAACATACAGAAGTTTTGCCATATAAATATACATGAACAGATTTGATAAAATTGTCAGAAGTTGAAAGACTTTTGTACAGCCACTCACCACATTTTGAGGAGCTAGATACATTATTCCGCAAAAGATCCCAAAACTATTCGACGGCTCATAAAACATGAAGTACGATATAAATATACCAACTATCCATGAAAACAAACACACAATCTTCAGGAACTTTGGAGTAACTATTTCATAGTATCTCAGCGCAAACCTCAAGGAAAAACAGCGATCCATATTAAATAATGTAACAGTAATCAGTGAAACATTAATGAATGGGGCCGTAAAATATTTTTTTAGAAGACAATTTCCAAACGCATCATCCGGGATACTTAAAATGAGACCCGCCAGGCAATCCGTGATGGCAAGGTTAATGGAGAGTATCCTGACTTGATAAATCAGGCGGGAACTTCTAATAAGGACAACGATGGCTAAAAAGTTCTCCAGGCATATTGGGATTCCAAACGGAATGACTACAAGATTTGTTAGAATCTTCCCAGACGGCTCAATTTTTTCCGTAATATTCTGCTCTCCGGAATCATCTGAATAATTTTTAATGAACATATCTGATTTTCGCACGAATATTCAACGAAAAAAAAAGATAAATGTTAAGATATCCTTATGTCTTTTCATTCAGTTACTATTTGTATTTTTTTTTTTTTAAATTTTATTCCCACTTAATTTAATACCAAAACAGGAGAAGAAAAAATATCCCGGGGATGTTAAAAGAAAGTCGTGCAGTTATGTACCATCAAATCCACTTTTCTACACCAGTATAAATTCAGAGAATGCGGGGGAAAAGGTATTCCGAAGATTTTATAACAAAGAAGTATTGAATGTACTCTCAACACTTCTGTTGCGAATAGTCCATTATACGACCATTATAATAGTCCATTACATGACAAAGTGCTAATTACATGGCAGTCCACATTTACGTCGTCAGATACTATAGAAACTAATTATTCCTCCCCCCTGAAAATCAAAATGACGTGAGCTGAATACAATTTTAAAATAATTGGAATTATGTATTGTTGAGGTTATCTTCATAAAAAATATATTCTGATTAAATTGTCGAGATAACGATCACTCAGAGAGAAATTAAATCAATACATTCAGTTCAGTTCTTTCATTTCTTGTATAAGCAGATACAAAAGATTTACATAAAAATAATTTGTCTAATTTTTTGCTACATGTATCAGGAACTTGATATGCTTGTCTAAAAAAACAATTCCCTTACATTTCGAACTCTGAATAATTTATATACACTACATGTCTTGATTATAACATTTTTTATGCATTTCCATTAAACTTTAATCATAAATTTCTCATGATTCGGCATTCCGATAGGTTTCATATATACACACTATTCAATAATTCTATGGGACCGACCTTTTATGTCAATCAAATCTCATTTAATTATATTTAATAATAAATACTTTTATCACCCAATACTGTCATTTAAATTTTAATTTTTTTTTTGTAGAAATGGAAATATTCAATTACAAATTCAAATGCTTGACAAACTACATGTACTTCTTTGTATCTTCCTACAATTTAAAACGATTCTCCATTAGAAATTTCACATTTAATGCAATGATATAAAAGTTATCTTATCTCACTTCGATTTGGTATCAAAGAGATACCTGTTTTTTATGCCATCTTTAGATGCTTTTCATTTTATTTCTGAAAGAAGCGCTTGTAATGATTGCTTTAATTTCATATGCAAGAGCGTATAAAGCGTGTCGCAGTAGATGCTTGCGCCAAAAAAAAAAAAATCCCTCTTTGTGTAAAAACCGTAAATGCCGAGTGCAGGTCTCCACCGGCAAGTGGTGGCGTCTCAATTTGAATAAAGAAAAAATACTCGAAGGAACCTTAAGCACAATCAAAATACGAATTGGAGAAAGCAGTATTATCCAATTTAACCAATTCAAGAAAACAGAATCGTAAATCTAATTATGAAGCGCAAACCGAGGAAACATTTTGATATTTATTCTGTAAAAAAAAAATGCGAAAACTGTAATCTTCTTATATAATGTTTAGATTACTTAACAAGAATATTTCAATTTGTGACAATCACATGCACTGTACATTTCCGTTTATTCCACGTTACCTGAAAAAAGCTGATCTTTCTGCTTAAAGTTAGCAGTGCAAAACCAGATACGACTCGTACAAATATATATTCAAGCTCTATAGAAAAAGTAAAGCCAAGTTGGAGACCTGACTGACAAGCACACGGAAAGGCAACGTACGGTGACTGGTCCCTTCTGGTTTCACCAGCCCTTCAGAACTCAACAAGTGGATCACTATTTAAAGACTGAACGCTGTTATAAATGAATTACTTGGCCTTTAATCGAAAAATACTGCAGTGTCTAAGATCAATTTAGTTAAAGATCGTCAGAAAAACTATCTAGTATATTTATTCCTTCGGGTTTTGGTTGCTGGTGAAAGTTTTTTTTTTAACTATTTGGTTACTGAACATCTGAAATTTCCTTTACATGACCTTTTACTCTTCCTTGACACCTTGCTCCGAAACTTTGCAATAAAAACTGTACTGTTTCTCGATTTATTTCTTCGTATACTTATACTTCCGTCTCAAAATATTACTAACCGCGTATTTCTAACATTCTTTTACTATAATTCCTATTCTTTTCCAGAATATTAATGACCGTAAGGTGTTTTGCTTTGAGAAATTTAAATATAACGCGCAACTCGAACTGTTGGAAATCGGTCAAATGTCATTTTTAGTAAAAATTTATTTGAAAGATAATGAATAATCTATTATGTCACTGTTCTAAAAATGCATTGAATAACACAAATTATTGCTTTTTCTTCCACAGAAAGTCTAAATAATATCTCAAATAAGTATTCCGCGGATATTCCGGTATCCACATAAGAAATCTTAGACACTTTAAAATATATGCGCCGATTCCTAGTTTCCCTACTGATCCAAAAATTTCGGTAAAAATCGCCAGAATTGGATACAATAGCCTTTTTCTTTCACCGGTATTATTTCTCGTATTAAATTATTAATTCGCATTAAATTAACTTTTGAAAAACAAGTTTGTTTTTTTTTTTTTATCACATATCTCCTCCTATACTGAAACACAGTTTAATTTAGGGCATAATTGATACCCCACAGGCCCGTAGGAAGCAATTTCATTTTGAGGGAGCACAACCATACATTTTCAGTTGGAGGGAGGGGGCACTATCAACTACCAAAATTTCTTGACAAGCAAAAAAAAAAAGGTCATCAGACGTTATTATTCAGGGGATACAAGCATATAGTAGCTATGTTTTATGTAGTATTCTATATATCGGCAAAATTATTGGAGGGGGGGGGGAACGGCCAAAAATCCTTGAAGGTCAATTTCGAAAACTGTAGAAAACTTGCTTGCCAAAAAAAGTAGTCTGTATTCAGTCTCTTATGGCGCTGCGTATTTAAAACATTTCTATAGTGACTGAGATATTTCCGTTATGTATCAGTTATCATTATTATGTAAAAAGTAAAGCTAAGAACAGTAATCGATACAACTCAAAAACCACAAAACATCCCTGCTCAGGACCCATCATTCAAAAATGTTTGTGAATGAGCAAAGCAAACAGATTGTCTAGTAGGGGTGTGACTTCTTCTGTTACATACTGTTATTTAGAGAATGTAGCCATTAAACTCTGTTACAAAGGAAACAAAAGTCTTTCATTTAAATTTCACATTAAGGTTGTTCGTGCCTGCCCAAAGGGTCAAATCCATGGAATACTAGGCTTTTCCGTGGACTTGAACACCCTATCATATTTATATCTTTTGACTGTCAACAACAACCTTATAAATATTGTGGTTTTGTCGAGGACAAATAACAGAAAACAAATGTACCGAAATCTATACTTTTAAATGAATAAATAAATTGTGCCAAAAAACTTCCAAACGCTTGCAACAGAGGTCATGCTTTCTCTTCTAAAAATACATTAGGTATAAGATGATGTCCGTAAACTATAAGTAGATTTCATTCGCAAAGTAATTATCGTTAGTTTATTTAAAAGTCTATTTTCGTTTTCGATAAACAGACGTGAGAAACAAAAAGATAATTCGAAATGGATAAATTTTGCGGATCTAAGTTATTAAGATTTAATGTTATTTATTAAATCGGTTTATCTGAGAGTCAAACACATGTTTGTATGGTACTAATTATCTCCCTTGATCATGTCACGCAGCAGCCGACGGATGGTAGTCTGAAACACAAAGCCGATCGTGAGGAAATTGCTGATATTCTTAGGTTTGTGTAATCTTCTCTGTTAACTTTGTTGCTAAATTATTGTACATAAAACCTTGTAGGATATGTATGTTAAAGTTTTCAGGCGGCATAGTTTAAGATTATACTAGATTATGGAGACGTTTTCACCCGCGTGTAATAGCCATGTTCGTCAAGCTTTGTTGTAATCTCATCTCACTTGTAAAACAAAGCTAAATTTCATATAAGTTTATTAAATTATCATGTTCCGCCTCTAGTTTATACGCTAGGTACCGTGGACACATACACTGGTTCTACTAAAATTGTGTTTGCACCCCCCCCTTCCCCATTTTAATAATATTAAAAAAAATTGATACAATATGAAAATAAATTTCAAAGGAAATAAGAATAGTTGCATAGCTTTGAAGGAGTGGGGGGAAGATATGTAGACATTTCTTAATTTTCTAACCATTCTGCTCCGGGGTCTTCATATGCTCGGGCGTGATGACGTCACGCGTCAACATTGTATATTTGAACTGTTTAAACAGCATTGCAATTTATAGTAGTTTCAAAAGACCACCTTGAGAAGACAGGGGGCATATTCAGATACTTTGGTGGGGTGACAGTCAAAAAAGAAAGGTAGACTTAGGTAGCGGGGTACATATTGACAAGTATAATTACACATACGTACATACTGTCATTTACAGGTAAGTGTAGTTATGCTAAAGGAGAGTGAAGCCTGTAACAAACTCTGCCAAAAAAATTCTTCAGAGTACAGATATTGTTGAAAAGTGCAAATGCACAAGTTTACATAATTTTCAGAATACAAGATATTGTTGGTAAGTGCAAATGCACAAGTTACAATTTAAGTGATTATAGTTGTAATTTACGAGTTCATCAGTTTTGCATGATTCAATTTAAGCATGCCACGGGGAAAAGGATTGAAAAGGCGACCTGCAGCTGCCAACCCAGTGCACTCTAGGCAGAAGGCAAGCAGAGCCATGGATTCAAGGGTGGAGTCGCAGAGCCAGGAGGGAAACCGGCTGGTAGGAAATACTAACACAGTCAACTTGCAGTTATCAGACGACCAGTTGAATGCCCTGGCAGAAAAGATAGCTACGGCACAGGCCATACCAACAATCACTGGTAGTAGCGACCCGCAAACACTTGGAAATTTCAATGAGTCAGACTTCCAGTGTTAATCATGAGCTTAATTACCATGTCTCAAACACTATCAAATCAAAGATTATCAACTCAGAATATATTGATCTAGCTTTGTTGTTACCCAATAATTTGAATGTAGATGATGATAGTAGGGCACTTTCACTACCTGATGGTTTGTTGATTGTAAAACCTAAAATGGTCAGACGAAAAATCACAACTTTCAGTGAGTGGACAAATGCATTTATTATTTATGCTAGCATTTTTTCAACAGCACAGCCCGAAAGCATATCCGGAATTTTCAAATACATGTACAATGTACGTTTGGGAGCCAGTAGGTTGCCAGTTACTAGTTTAGGGTGGAAAGCTTATGACATCCAGTTTAGGTTAAAGAGAGTAAATAATCCTTCCATTTCATGGGGCAGCATAGATCAGGAACTCTGGTTGCTCTTTATGTCTCCGTCTACTACTGGGCCCAGTAATAATTACAGTAAGGTTTCAACAGGCTCGCTGAAATGTTACGATTACAATTTTAATAGGGTCTGTGTTAGGAAGTCGTGTCAATATAATCATAGATGCTTAAAGTGTTCAGGTTTTCATCTTTCAGTGAAGTGTAGAGTTAACGTGGGCAGTTCGGCTTTTTCCACTTTTAGGAACCCTGCAGTCCAAGCTGGTAGTGGTCAAGCATACTCAGGACCACGAGCATCAGGGTTTAGAACGATTAGAGCTACTGTCCCTCGCTCATACTCCAATTAAAATAGAATGCCTTCGACCTTATTTGAATGATTACCATTTAAGAGACGATGCAGGAGAATTATTATTGGGTTTTCTTGAGGGTTTTTATTTGCATTACGAGGGCCCAAGGGGGGCCAATGAATGTAATAATTTAAACTCAGGACTAATGAACAGGAAGCTCTAGAAAAAGTTAGGAAGGAGGTTAGTTTAGGGAGGATAGCAGGTCCATTTGATAAGGTTCCGTTCATAAATCTACACGTATCTCCAATTGGTTTGGTTCCTATAGATAAGTCGTGGTGCTTGATTCATCATCTTTCACATCCCATGGGTGCAAGTGTAAATGATCTTATAGATAGATGTAATTGTAGAGTTTCATATACATGTACTTCATTTGATAAGGCCATTGACATGATTTATTCCCTTGGAAAAGGTGCCCTTCTGGCCAAGCTTGATGTTAAAAGTGCATTTCGTTTAATGCCGCTACACCCATCACAGTTTGTATTGTTAGGTTTCAAGCTTCGTGATAAGTATTATTTTGACAAATGCCTCCCGATGGGTTGTGCTAGTGCATGTTATCTTTTTGAAAAATTTTCATCATTTTTGGAGTGGGTCTTAGTGTCAAAGTCTTGGTTGCAAAATGTTGTGCACTATTTAGATGATTTTTTATTAGCTGGGAAAAAGAATACCCTCGATTGCAAGTTGCTTATGGAGTTATTTCAGGATATTTGTAAGGAAGTCGGAGTGTCTTTGGCAGATGAGAAAACAGTAGGGCCTACAACTGTTATCGAGTTCTTAGGTTTGGTGATTGATACTAATAACCAACAAATCAGGATCCCAAAGGATAATTGGAAAGGCCTTCAGTTGCATTGTTGGAAATTTTAGGCAAATGCTATTGAATGTGAATCTACAAGATACAACTGTTATCGAGTTCTTAGGTTTGGTGATTGATACTAATAACCAACAAATCAGGATCCCAAAGGATAAGTTGGAAAGGCCTTCAGTTGCATTGTTGGAAATTTTAGGCAAAAAAAGCTAACTCTAAAATGTTTGCAGTCTGTTATAGGGTTACTTAATTTTTGTTCAAGAGCAATCCCTTTAGCTAGGGCATTTAACAAGCGTTTTTTCGAAGCAATGGCAGGAATCACATCTGGTAGACATCACATTAGGGTTAGTAGAGAGTTAAAGGAAGATATCAGAATTTGGTTCAATTTCTTAGAGAATTTTAATGGTTATTGTTACTTTCAGGAGTTAGATTGGTAAACTATGGTAGATTTGCATTTGTATACTGACAGTGCTGGGGTGCAGAATTAGGTTGTGGTGCAATGTTAGGAGCTCATTGGGCTTATTTAAAGTGGGCGGCAAGTTGGGCAGACACCCCAATCATGGGTGATCTTACTTTTTTTAGAGTTGGTACCTATTTGCATGGCTGTTTATATCTTGGGGGATATTTTAACAAACAAGAAAATTATTTTCTTTTCTGATAATAAGGGCCTGGTATTTGTATTGAACAAAAAGTCTTCAAAATCAAAAAGAGTCATGGTGTTACTTAGGTCGCTAGTTTTGAACTGTATGTTAAATAACATATTCTTTAAGGCGCAGCATATTTATGGTAAAGAAAATTTTGTAGCAGATGCTCTTTCTCGACAGCAGTTCACTCGGTTCCGGCGGGAGCATCCACAAGCAGACGAGGCCCCGAGTCCTATTCCAGACGTTTTTCGACAAATGCTATTGAATGTGAATCTACAAGATTGTTAAATTCATCCTTAGCCTTGAATACGCGCAAGGTTTATGAGTCAGGCTTGAGGGAACTTAAACTTTTTTGCAATAAATATAAAATAGGGTCATCTAGGCCGCCAAAGGTTAGCTGTTTAGTTCAGTTCATTTTACACCTGTCATTAAAAGAGTGTGCTTACAAGACTGTTAAGACATATCTAGCAGGTATATCTTTTCACTGCAAGATTTTGGGCATGGAAGATACCACAAAATCCTTTATAGTTAACAAGCTTTTAGAAGGGTTGGGTAGAACTAGTGCAACTCGATCGGGATTTTAGAAAGCCAGTAACAACAGGTGTCTTAACTAAGCTTACTGGTGTTCTTGGGCAGGTGTGCTCATCCAGATTTGAAGAAATTTTATTCACTGCAATTTTTGTATCAGCTTTCTTTGGGTTTTTTTAGAGTCAATGAGTTAGTTGCTAACAGTCATTCAGATATCGGTCATGCATTAAGCTCTGCAGATGTTTGTATAACGGGTAAGGGAATAGAGGTTTTGTTGAAGCATTCAAAAACTGATCAGAAGGGTAAGGGAACTTTGATGATGTTGCCTAGGGTTAGAGAAGGGCTTTGCCCAGTTAAAGCGGTCTTTGACTACATGAGAATAAGACCACAATGTAAAGGATCATTTTTTGTGCATGCTGATGGTGTACCGGTGACAAGGTATCAGTTTAATGCTGTTTTAAAAATTGGACTTAAGGCTGCAAAAGTAGATGTGAGTAGTTTCAAAGCACATTCTTTTTGGATTGGAGCAGCAATAAACAGCATGTCTAGTTGGTCTTTTAGAAGATGAAATCAAGGGGTTAGGTCGTTGGAAATCAGCATCAGTTAAATCTTACATTAGAGTACCTAGTTCAAAACTGGCCAGTAGTTCATAGGGCTGATGCAACCAGAAGTGTAAGGTAACCATTGGGCTGAGTGTAAAGTCTTCTCTTTTTAATTTGTTGTTTGGATTGTTTGTAGTTATTGTAAATATGTTTAGATAATACTCTAACACTAGATAAGTGTAAATATGTTAAGACAATACCTAACAATATACATTTGTAGATGATATACATGCAGGTAGTGGTTCGGTTTGGATAGTAGGATCGTCTATCATTAAAAGAGCATTTATTGAGGCAAGATCTAGTGACGAGGGTGCAAAGTTAGGGTTAGGGAGGATAAATGTAAGTATTTTATGGCAAGGACAAGGAGGTATGCGTTGGCATCAATTGCTGGGGAAATTAAAACTCTTAAAAAAAATTGGAGGATCCTCCTAAATATTTAATTATTCATTGCGGTGGTAATGATATAGGGTGTAGACCTTCAATAGAGTTGCAGCATCATATGGTAGGGACAATAAGAAAAAATCAGGACATGTTTCCTACAACTGTTATTATTTGGTCACAAATTTTGCCCAGATTAGTATGGCGGGGTGAAAAGAAGCATGAAGCTTTAGAGCTTATTAGGCGTCGGGTGAACAGTAAGATTGGCACTTTGGTGAAATCTATTAACGGGCATTACATCACATATCCTGAGATATCGGATGGTGACTCATCACTCTTCTTACCTGATGGTATCCACCTTCAAAAAAGGGCAATAAAATTTTTCTACATCGTATTCAGCAAGCTATTTACTATGTACCTTGTTACAATTAAAGGCTTTGTTCATCAACCAATTAGAGAATGGGGTCCATGGCTGCTTCCGTCAGAGTATTTAATTTGAGCAAATTCTGTTCATTAATGTGCAAATGTCTTGGTTAACAAATTAAGTTGCCATTTGGATCTGCAATATCAATTCTAATGTGTTGTTTTGCACAAGTTGCGCACATCTTGTTAGGTTGCAGACAGTTTCCTCTGCTATAGCTTATTATATAAATATGTTTATTTACAGATAATAGGTTCTGTTAAGTTACTGAAGTATTTTGCAGACATCTGATTCTGCCATATGTTGTGGCACAATTTGTGCAAATTTAATTTGTTGCAGACGTTTGTTCTGCATTTAATATTTGCTATCTCAGCAATTTGTGACACAGTTTTGTGTAGTGGAATATTTACAGCTAGGTTAGTTATGGGGTTTAAGCTCGAAGCAAAGTTTTAGCCAGGCGCCCCATTACTGAAATTTGAATAGTTGCAACTTTAACCTGGTATCGCAAACATGGGGTTGTTGCAATTGCAAACTTCCGTTTCCTTTTAAACTACCACTAATGGAAGAGTAGCATTTGGGCGTCACTGGTGGCGGTGGCTATATTTGCATATAGGCAAGTGGCGCAGTTTTTCAGTCGCACCAGTATCGCCAAAGGAACTGTGGTATCATTTTATGAGTGAACATAATCAGTTTGCAGAAACTTTCAGCATATGAATCATTAACATTTTGTCATCATCTGTATGGTTACCAGTTGAACAACTGTTCCCAGGGTTCATCTGCTAACAGTTCATTAACTAATGCAGCCATGGCCGATTCTGCCAACGAGCAAGTAAAATCATATTACATGTATTTGTTAAAGTTGTTTTGCCTGTATTAAATTTTATAAAGTGAAATTTGGTGTTTGGCTTCTCTGATAATAGGATTTAATGTTATTTATTAAATCGGTTTATCTGAGAGTCAAACACAGCATGTTTGTATGGTACTAATTATCTCCCTTGATCATGTCACGTGATTTAGACATCACGCAGCAGCCGACGGATGGTAGTCTGAAACCCCTCCCACCCTAACCCATTACTGTATGTTACAAACTTCTGCTGGTTTTTTTTGTTTTATTTTGCAGGATATTTGGTGGAAAGAGTGTTGTTTTTTCTCCCAACTTCCTCATGGCTGCATTAAGTATGGATACCAATGCATGTCAGTTGGACTGAGTTTGCACAGCTTTCAGTCGCATCGGTATCGCAGTTTTTCAGTCGCACCAGTATGGCGCAGTTTTTCAGTCGCACCAGTATCGCCAGAGGAACTGTGGTATCATTTTATGAGTGAATATAATCAGTTTGCAGAAACTTTCTGCTTATGAATCATTAACATTTTGTCATCATCTGTATGGTTACCAGTTGAACATCTGTTCCCAGGGTTCATCTGCTAACAGTTCATTAACTAATGCAGCCATGGCCGATTCTGCCAACGAGCAAGTAAAATCATATTACATGTATTTGTGTATTTGTTAAAGTTGTTTTGCCTGTATTAAATTTTATAAAGTGAAATTTGGTGTTTGGCTTCTCTGATAATGGCAATTTTAAATGAATCTGACAACGATAATTTAACAGTTCATCAAACGTAATTATTAAAAATAAAAAAAAATATTCAATAAAAAAATTTAATTTTAAGTATCAAAGAACAGATGTGATCATTGATTTAATATGAAAATGTGCTTATCCATTGTTGTCAGTCATCAATCTCTTTCAGAGTATTCTCATTGAACCCGATGTTAATTAAAAAAAAGAAAAAGAAATGAATTGACAAGTAATATAATAACTACATGAAAATATAAAATACAGTTAGTTTTATAATATTTGATACTAACAATAGTGAATTATGTATAGAAAGACTATCAGCGAGTCAGTATATCCGCGTTTTTATCGTTGTTGAAAAAGGAAACGGAGCATCGTGGAAACGAACCCAAAATACAGTAAGTATACAAATGGTTACTCGTTACGTCACTGAACAGTCCGGGGAGCTATTCTAATTTTAATAGCAGAATTGCAAAATCGGTTAGGTGTTAATATATAGATTTCTTTTAAATATGTCACGTCTGAAATGAGTAATATCAAGGATTTCTTGAGAATATATATTTTAGATAAATACTCATATAATAGCATAACTCAAAATAGCAAAGAAAAATGCAGGTCTAACAGTGTGCATCTCATTGAGCAACGGTTCAGTTTTTTTAACATTATTTTCTTATTCCTTGCATAATTTAAGAGTTCCAATAATTCTAGGACCTTTTTGCGATTCTCTGAGGAAGATTATTTCCTCTGAATCAATTTTTTAGGAAATACCAGGTCGAACTATATTTTGTTAATTTTTTGTTTAAAATATCAAGGATTTTCATCAATTGATATCTGTTCAAAATTTCTAATTATGTATGCTGATTTTCCGTCTGGGAACATCTGATGGTATTATGATTGTAAATTAAGAATATCTTAGAAAACTATCGGCAGGAAAGGCATTTTATTGATTTAATTTGAACATATTTTATTGTAATTAATAATTACAAAGGGATTGGGCACAAGTTCTAAAACTTATTACGCCCTATGAACGAGGCATTGAGTTCTTAGGCAGCGGGGAATAACTCTATTTTATTCTTTTACTGACCGTGCCAGTTTGTCAATGTGGCATAATTAATACAAGTTCCTGTTTATTTTTATAATTTATTAAGAAAATCAGTTCCACTATATGATATATTTCTTTAAAAAGTAAGTAATATTTAATGTCAGACGACACGTTCCTCAAATATATGTTTTGTACACCTTGGAATTATGAAAAGAAATATTATGTTCATTCTATTGTGATTTCTATTTATGTTTTAAAAAATAAGTACACCAAAAATGGTTACATTGGCAATTCAAAACATTACCAATAAGGATTATACATGTATAAGAAATATCACCTTTGGTATCTTGCCCAAATACCTGGTAAGGTACCTCAATTCTTGGTGAGAAAACTTGTTAAAGTAGCTACATGTATACTTCAATGATAAATTCTTGGGAAAAAATTATATATTTTCGAGGAACATGTCGTCTGACCTAAACTGAAAAGAATAATTTTCCGGTCCGACAAATATCACATGATTGTGTATGTATTACAAAGCACATAATTCAAAGCAGAGAATTACAGGAATGTGTTTCCAGATGAAAATATGTTTTTTCGTCAAAAACACAAATGACTGATTTGTCAGACATTTTGGTCATCTAGCATTCGCTACTTTTGTTTCTTTACAGGTAATTTTGCATCATACAAAACTGAAGTCTGATCAGTACAGTGCAAATAAGGCAGAATTACCTTTTGAAAGAATGGGTATTTATCGATTTGTAAGAATAAATTCATTCTTAAGTATTAAAAAGACGATATGGTGTGTGGGCTCATGAGATTAGAAATCCTTTATCTATGATTTTTGTGTTTAAATGGTACATCATTTCTACGGATATCTGCATCTTTGTTTCTTATCATACAAAAACAATTTTTGACGTAAGGTAAAAATGAACATCTGACACTCAGGTGAAATTAATGAAAATTCTGAAACCTTATTGCACGTTCAGATAACGCCATCAATCTATCATAAGATAAAAAGGCTACTGCTTAAAATGTTAATGGAGATCAGGGGGTCAGGATTTGAACAAACTTGAATCTACACTACCTGAGAATGCGTCTTTATAAATATGACTAATTATGATACTGCATGTTGTTCTTCAGAAGAAGATTATTAAAACCATTTTCTTTATTATCCTATGTATGACTTTGATATCTTTTGTGGCCCTACCCTACCCGCGGGGTATCTTGGAGGATGCCTCTGTATAACTATAATTAATTTCGGCTTTGCACAATGCTGTATTTACAGTGTGTAATGAAGCGTTTACAATAGTTTCATCCTTTCTGGCCCTGTGGTTTTTAAGATTTTTATAAGATGCAACAAAATTTTAATTCTTGATAATCTCCCCTTGAAAAAGCTTGAAAAAAACTTAAATTCCCTTCACCAAGAGATGTTTTGTGGCACGTTTGGTGGAAATTGGCGCAGTGGTTCTGAAGAAGTCAAAAATGTGAGAAGTTTACAGACGACAGACGGACGCCAGACACTTTTCGATAATAAAAGCTCACTAATTCTAAAGCAGTGAGGTATTGTTAATTTGCAGAATTCTCAGTTTAATATTATCGAAAATAAAGTCTACCGTTCACGGTAGCTCAGTCGGTAGAGCGCTCGCTCCGAGATCAGATCTCGGCCGCGACAGACCTAAATCGATAAAAAAAAGAATGGGTAACAACTGTTCCTTTGCCATGCGCTCGGCACTTTGAAGTGAAAGTTGCGGGTCCTTCGGATGAGACCTTAAAAACTGAGGGCCCGAATCATTACAAGCGATGGCATGATAAATAATGGCCCTGAGTGCCGAGTAAAGGTCAAAATTTGAAGCCCTTCACCGCTTTATGGTTACGTCTCTATATGAGTGAAAAATTCTCGAATGACGTTAAACAACATACAATCAATCAAAAATTAAACCTGTATTCATGCATTGTTCTTCTTGGCGTTGATCGAGGACATATGCTTCAGTGGTATTTTATGTATTCTTTCTATAACTTTGATAATTAATCCAATCATGCTGTTTGCATTTCTTTTTTCTCAAATAACACAATTCATTTGATACTATATGTCTTTAATGTTTTCATAAACTTCCACTCATTCCGAATTTTGTTTTTTAACGGTGTTTTGTGTGTGTGTGTGTGTGTGTGTGTTTTGTCTGTTTCTGAATGTTTTAGTGTTGCCTTTCATTATTCAAAATTTGAATAAACAATATAATTTCCAAGATAAGAAAAATATACTGTTTCAAAATTTGAAACAGTAATCATTAATCCTATCTAGACTTGCAATCAAGTAACGTGTGAAAGATTGCATATACGCAGTTATTTACATTTATTCTCACCTTCAATGCCATCTTGTTATTGTTTTATTGTTGCAATGTGATAAGATGCATGTCTTACGCAATATACAAAAATAATAATAAATTCTCAGATGTATATCTTCAGACCAAGTAAGGACAGTAAACCCAAACATCTTCCACGTGATGACTTACATTACTGCTTTTGTCTTCAGTACACCCTTAGAGTTCATAAACCTGTACGCCAATGGCCAGAACAATCTAATTACACGTTTTCAAAAGATGCTTTGGTAAAAAGACGTGATATTCGCTGCCAAAACATATAATTATGATTTAATCAAAAATACCCATTTATTGTGTATGACGTATAAAAATTATTGAAGTTGATTGTGAAGCAGATGTTGCGATAAATTTTAATAAACCAGGCCCCAGGTTCATGAAACCAGACTTAGACTTAAGTCAAATTTTCAATCACCTGTAAAATGTTTATTAATTATTGAATCAATCTCTAAATTTGCAAATAAAATCACTTTTGTGAAGCAATGTTGAAAAATATTTTAATTCTGGTCTGCTTGACTTTTACAACAATTTAGTACAACAAAAAGTTTTTGACTTAAGCTTAAGATGCTTCATGATCCCGGGGCCTGATGCCTTCGGCTCAGGTGAGCTAAAAAGCAAAATAGATTTCCATTGTTCTGTAAAGCCAAATTTTAAAGCAGTGTGCTTATTGTAAATTTGGAGAATTCCCAGTTTAATATTATCAAGAATCCGCCTCGACGATCCATTCATTGTCATTCTTGGAGTTGATTGAGGACATACACTGTATGCTCTAGTAGTACATGTATTTTCAGTATTCTTCCTCTAACCTTGAAAATTTAACCAATCAGGCCGTTAACATCTTTTTTTCAAATAACATATCTATTTTACACTATATTCTTTAATATTTTCAATCAATCTTTAATTATTCCAAATTCTGTTTTTCATGTTGTCCTTTTCTGTGTTTTGCCAATTTCTGATTTTTTGAGTGTTGTCTTGTACTGTTTAATACGCGAATGAACAACTTGATTTCAAATGTTTTCATTCATTTCAAACATCAATAATTAATTCTATCAAAACGTGCAAGCAAGGGACGTGTGAAAGATTGTGTATACGCAATCAATTATCATTTTACTGGACACGCTTTGTCTTACTTTTATTCTCAGACGTTTATCTCCAGGCAAAAACAAGGGCAAGAAACTCTCACATATTCTACGCAGTGATTTACATTACTGCTCTTGTCTTCCGTGCACTCGTACTTGTAGAATTCATTACCATATTTGTTCACTACTCCTACAAGTAAGAGCCTCGGTTAAAGTCCCTACGCTCCTTATATACCTCGGACTCTTACATCCGAAGGCCATTTTCCAACGAGCTCGTTCCGTCTGAGATTTTGGGCGGAACATGTAATGCGTGAAATAAACTGTAAACAAGTAATTCTCAGGTACCTGTTTGCATGGGGGTATAAAATCCACTTTATTCAGTATGGATCATTGTTCATTAATCAAAATCGTCATTATTTCAGTTTGTCACCATAATTACTTGCGATTTGACTTATGTTAACTTTGCAGATTGCTAGCTAGAAAACAAAAATTTCAGTTATTTCATAGCGGAAAACTAGTTTCGTTTCGTCAGATTTTTCTGCATTTCATTCCCGAATTTCAAATAGACGACTTGTTTTAATTTCTGCCTCGATTATAAAATAATGGATTTATCGCTAAAAGGAGAGATAAACTTTGTTTTATGTGTAAGTTTTAGTTATCGCAAATAGTGAATATTTTATTGTCTCGTGTCATTCGTTAATGTTTAAAGCCAGAATTTTTAATTAAACAATTTATTTCCACTTGGGGTTTCAGCGGCGAGAATTTTTACAATGGATGCTAGAGGTTACGCAGCTCCAAGTCTAAAGTATCTCGTCGTGAACCTCTAGCATGCTGGAGTAACTTGATCACTAATGGTCAGAGAATCTAATTATAAGTTTGCAAAAGATGCTTTGGTAAAAACAGGAGCTTTGCTGCCGATTCAAATAATTATGATTAAATAGATTGCCTATTTATTGTGTATGACGTATGAAAATCTGCCAAGTTGATTGTGGAAGAGATGTTGCAATCTAAATATTGGCCTTTATTTAAGAACATTGTGAACTAATTATGATACAGTGTACACAATTTATAGATCCTGTATCGTTAAGAAATACCACAACAGTTCACAAAGATAAGAAAATTCGGAAAGAAATAGGTATATGTTGAGGTTCTATTTTTTGAAAAACAATTTATGGAACGAGTGAGCATCCACAATTTGTGGATGCATACTCCTTCCTTAAATTGTTTCAAATATACAATTAAATGTAGGAAAGCAAAATACTACACTTGATGTTAATGGCAGAGTGAATCTGTATGACAACAATGTTCAACAATGGCCGGAATTATCTGACTATATGTTGAAAAAGATTCTCTGGTAAAATCACGTGCATTGCTGCCGAACCATATCATTATGATTTAAGAAAAAAAGTATCTATTAATTGTGTATGACGTATTGTAAATTTGGAGAATTCTCAGTTTAATATTATCAAGAATCCGCCTCGAAGATCCATGCATTGTCATTCTTGGAGTTGATCGTGGACATACACTGCATGCTTTAGTAGTACATGTATCTTTAGTATTCTTCCTTTAACCTTGATAATTAATCCAATCATGCCGTTAACATTTTTTTCAAACAACATATCTATTTTATACTATATATTTTAATATTTTCAATCGATCTCTTCTTATTCCCAATTCTGTTTTTCATGTTGTCCTTTTTTTGTGTTTTGCCATTTCTGATTTTTTTGAGTGTTACCTTTTACTATTTAATAGCGATTCTCTGTAACCACTTAAACTTCTTTGCCACGCATGGTCACCGATTTTAATGAAACTTTGCCCATTATTAGAACTTGACACCAGAAACATATATCAAATAAAATTTCGTTGCTAGGTGTCTTGGTTGCCATGGTAACAGCCAGAAAAGTTGGAAAAATTGAGATTTTCAGCTACTTTGAATCTTTATTAAGCCTTAACAAAGACTAAGAAAAACAAACCATTCTTACAAAAACATGATACCTTGTTGCCAATTATGCTATAAAGAAACTATTTAGAATTTATCTCTAAGTAAGTGGTAACCATGGGTACGTTTGGAATACATTTCAAATGCTGAAAAATGCTTAAAAACGCACAATATTCACTAATGATAGGTGTTACATGATCAAACTCAATCAACAACCTAAGAAAAAACAATAAAAATAATTGACTTTAAGTAACTAGGTATTGGCAATATTATTCTAAGAATAACTTTCATGGTTGCCATGGTAACATAGTGTAACCATGCAAAATCTGTTGCTAAGATTGGGTTACTGCTATTATCTTGAGGAAAAACAATAAAATTCATGACTGGCATATATACATCCTTAGGACCTTGCAACACCCACAACATCAGAAAAATTGGGATTAATTGTTACTTTGCAGTGTAACCATGGAAACAACGTACCAGTTGTTTAAAATGATATTTTTTTGCTGCCTTAGGAATTTACTAACCTTTTAACCAAGAAACATATTATTTGACTCACCTTGAATAGTACTTATCTAGTGGAACTAAAATAGAATATCATATATTGATAAAGTTTGTTGAAAAATACAACACTGTTGCTATGGTTACCAAGAAGTGAAAATGTTCGATTTTGTTGATTTTATATCAATATTAAATCCTATGTGCCAGCTTTTTGCATCCAGTTAGAGATTGGGTGGTAGTCAAAATTGAAAGTCAGGTTAGTTGTTTATAAATATCAATAATAAAAATTTTGGGAATCTACATACAAGGGTAGGTATCCAAGGAAACAGAATATTTTTCAGATTTTTATGCATATTTTTTTTTTTCAGCTTATTTCCATAGCAACGCTCTATTTAAAGAATTGAATTTGAATTTTCTGAAATGTAAAAATTAGAGTCACACGAACGCCTTTAAAAATTGATCATCAGTTATATAGAAATGTGCTTTTTAAAAAGATAGGATAGGATTAAAACACTAAGAGAAAAAAGTTAAAATCCCTTTGTGGTATTAAAACCATGGCAACCATTGCCAACCTATATGAAATATATTTCGTCCTTGATATTTGTTACTAGGATCTTTTGTGTATTATTTGCTACCATTTCAACCTATAATTGTTTTTATTCTTAAGTGTATAACTTTTTAAAGTTAAATGAACAAAATTATTACTTTTGAATACTTTGTTTCATAGTAACGTATGTAATAGTTGATTTACCAAACATATTTATCATGCATTTAAGACATCAGGCATTCAACTTTCAAAAACAGTCATTGTCACTTGTTTGCTTTGCTGCAAAGTTAACTGGGGGACTCTGAACATGTTAAAAAATGCCATTTTTCAAAATTTAGGACATGTTGCTATGGTAACCATGACACATAGCAACCAGTTTTTGCCTGATTTGAGTTTACGTTATCAAAGACTTTTAACATAGAGAGTTTGGAGAAATTCTGAGACTATGCGTGTCACAGCTCCTATATAAAAGTTCAAGTCATTACAGAGAATGGCTCTTAATAAGCGAATGAACAGCTTGATTTCAAATTTTTCCATTCATTTCAAACATCAATCATTCATTCCATCAAAACGTGCAAGCAAGTGACGTGTGAAAGATGGTGTATACGCAATCAATTATCATTTTACTGGACACGCTTTATCTTACTTTTATTCTCATATGTTTATCTCCAGGCAAAAACAAGGGCAAAAAACATTCACATATTCAACGCAATGACTCACGTAACTGCTCTTGTCTTCCGTGTACCTGCACCTACAGTTCATTACCTTACTTGTACGCTAATGGTCAGACAATCTAATTATAAGTTTGCAAAAGATGCTCTGCTAAAATCAGATGTATCGCTGCCGATTCATATAATTATGATTTAATCAAAAAAAAAAGATTGCATATTTATTTGTACATGATCTACCATGTAGATTGTGGAAGAGATGTTGCAATAATGTCCTGTTTTACTATTTATGATACAATGTATACACAAATTATAGATCCTGTTTCGTTAAGAAACAACCGCTCACGAAACATAAAATCCTGAAAGAAATATATACATGTTTGAGGTTCAAGTTTTACATGTATTAAAACAATTTAAGGAAAGAGTAAACATCCACAAATGTAATACAAATGTACTGTAGGAAAGCAAAATAGTATACTAACATGTTAATGACAGACGGAATAGGTGTGACATGTAGCAAGATGACTAGAAATAATGTGACAGAAGCAGAATGGATACAATTTCCTTCCTAAGCATCTTCGCTAGCTAAGGGTTTCTGATACGCTACTCTCCTCATAAGCTTATGAGGAGAGTAGCGTATCAGAAACCCTTGGCTAGCGAAGATGTTCTAAAGTCATATAACAAAAAACATGTTTATTGAATCCATCATATTCTGTTCTCTCAAAGAACAAATTTAATTTTATGTAAACTTAAACTTAAAAAGTATACCTAAAGTATTAGCCAAAGCATCTTCATTTCTTCCTGCTCTTTTTGTCAAAGGTGACATGTATCTTCGTCGCCCGCAGTGCAGAAGTAAACTTTCCTTGGACAATCTTGGAGTACCGCCGACTGATTTTTTTTTAAATGACAATATACAATTTTCTAAATGAAATCTTGAACTTGCCAGAATTATATTTGCTTCCTCTGGTCTGCTCCCTGTAGGACGTGGATATCATGGCCCTTTTCATGAAGGTTCCGTGTTTTATTACTTCATTACATATCTTTTAAGCAGTGTTTTATTGTTGACGTTTTAATGCAGACGGGAACAAACAGGAATTAAAGAATAAATATAAGATTCAGACAAAAAAGATTCTTCATAGTTTGTGTTTGGAATAATTTTTATTAAACTCCATGAGCATTGTCGGGGATAGGTATGAGACGAGTTGGGCAAAGTCATATCAAATCATATCAAAACCGCCACATGAGACGTCCTAAGTTTTCAATATCGATAGAATAAACCATAAATCATATGTTTTATTTTTAATAAATTGTTAATGTTTTTGAAAGCAATGGTATGTCCAGGCGGCGCAACTTCAAATATGACGCTTTTTCTACCTGAGTGTAACAGAAAAACTCGTTTGATATGAGAATTTGTCATCAAAAAATTCCGTTAATTCAGGCATGTGGTACGACACAATTGTTCCGTAAAATTTGCAATTTTTACCCCATTCTGTAAGTTATATGAAATTTTATCGTTAATTTTATATGGAGTTCCAAACAATTAAGGGCTTCAAAATGACGTCAAAAATGGTGAGGGGTTTCAATTAAGTTTCGCACCTGGAAAAAATGGTATAGACCTAGGGAATGTTAAAACGGGCTACAGAAAAATAAAATGCATTCAGAGTACTTGTTTTAAATACCCAAAAAAGATTCAGAGAAATGAAAGATGCACAGTTAATGTCGATTTGCACTCAGGGTGTCAAAAGTCAGTCACGTCGAAAAGTGACATTGATCATGTGTGGTAGAAATTGAACTCCAACAAGCTAAGTATTCTGGCATAATCAAGTGTGGATCTTTCTCTATGTATAGATCCATTTACAATATTATATGCATTGAAAGCAGCTGTTCATGACATTGTAAAGTCATATAAACAAGACCGTGTTAAGTCCTTACTTAACTCCAGGTAATCTCATCAAGATAAGTGCACGAGGTTGAGAGAGCAGAGATTGAGAAACAATGACGTTGTCAGACGTCATGAAACTAAACGGTGACAGCGCCGGGTGATCATATAATGTCTTTTTTATTTTAGAATAATTTGGCAAATTATTAACGCATCAAGCTAAAATTTTCATCTTTTCTTAAAACTTTTGTTGATTTATGTTCCTTTTAAATTTTATAAGCACAGACTACATAGTGTTAATTTTATCGCAACAGTCCACGAACTTTTTGATAACCCCTTGTATGTGGCATTGTAAAAGGACGAACCCTATTCATTTTCAAATTCATCGATGAAATATTATTTTTTAAAATATCGCATTTTTACTACCTTAATTCAAACCCTGGAGTTTAATGTACGAGTTAACAATACTCACTTCCGGTTAATTAAATTGGTATCCTGTTGACCGGGTAAATTCGGGTCGCTTCGATAGCACCAATCAACAGGGTACCAGTTTAAAAAGACGAACTGTCGTGTCTGTGTCTGCTGCTGGTAATTTGGTGTACTATCTTTGTATTTGAGTATTGTCATATTATTGTGCGTATCATGAATTATTAGTGTCTAATTAAAATAATTTGTTGAATGTCGCGGTTTCATTACCAAATTACCACACGTGTCTGTTTACAATATGGGATTTATTCTTGGGGCGCAAGTAATTCTTAAAAGCTATAAAGACATTTCACAAGCTTCATCGACCTCTAAACACCGGTATATTGTCATTTTTCATTTCGAAAAATATGCTTCCGTGAGAATTCTCAGATTTGTTGCATATTGCATGCAACTCTGAGGAATACTCAGGTAGGTTAATTACTGAAAATTAGAGCATACGTGATATGTTTCTGCTAGAAATAAGGGAAACTGCCCAGTCACGTATGCATGTTATGCCACCACCTCCCCTGTGAACATGATATGCACCAAGATGATATCCACCATGATTTTTGTAAAAATTAAATTATTGTCGCAATTTTTTTAAATTAAATTATTGTCGCAATACTTTTTAATTCCTTTACCTTATTTTAAGCTTTATATAGTAATACTGGTTGACTTGATTACCAGAAGATTTCCGAGAATGGGTAAAAAAAGACCTTAAATACAAATGTATTTGTAAATTTATATTGCCTATCATCTAATTATCATCTATCTATCTATCTCCATTTTATTCATAACCCACACCCACACACATATATTATATATATATATATATATATATATATATAATGGAAAGGCGACCTGAAGGCTCATAAGAATATTGACTTTGCCAAATAATGTACCTTCTTCATATATGTCCATATAAAGTTGGACCGACGCTGGTTTCTGCGTTGTAGCTTTACACCAATTAGCATAGACGAATTTACTTCAATAATTAAGTTACATAAATAGCTAAACTTTGATCTACAATTTCTTATTTTTGTATGACCTTCACAAACTCAAATTGTTAAATTTTACTTACGTAACCGAGTGTTGCGCCTATGTTCATAAAAAAATTTAATTATTAGTTACGGAATATGCCCCAAGTTTTCATTGAATACATTTAAGCTTAGCAGTAATTCTAGCATAAGATTCATTTATATGAATTTCGGTACAAAAATAGATTTTGATGGTTTAACACCGCAGAACGGTGTTCGAGCCAACCGTGCACAGAGACTCAATTAGATTTTAAGTCACAACCCGTCCTAAGGAAACAGATCTAGGAAACGACAATGTGAGCAGAGAAGTTGGTCCAATATTTCATACTAATAAAATTTATTTTATATATATATATATATATATATATATATATATATATATATATATATATATATATATATATATATATATATATATATATACTTTTGTATCCCAGACACAGACACGCGCCCTGTATTACATACCCTGTATCAGCACCCTTTATTATATCTTTCCGAGACATCTCCGTATTTTTCATTCAGAGTACCTCGGATCTTTTTCTGTTTGTTTATGAAATTTATTTAAATTGTAATTTTATTTCATCAGACATTTTATCTTACCGGTATTCAAAATAATTATTTCTTTAATTTATTATTATTTAATTTCTTATCGCTAAATGACGGTAGCTCAGTCTGTAGAGCGCTCGCTCCGTGATCGGGAGGCCGTGAGTTCGAATCTCGGCCGCGACTGACCTAAGTCGATAAAAAATGGGTAGCAACTGTTCCTTCGCCATGCTCTCGGCACTTTGAAGTGAAAGTTGCGGGTCCTTCGGATGAGACCTTAAAAACCGAGGCCCCATGTCACGGCAGGCGTTGGCACGATAAAGATCCCTCACTGCTCAATGGCCCTGAGTGCCGAGTAAAGGTCAAAATTTGAAGCCCTTCACCGGTATATGGTGACGTCTCTATATGAGTGAAAAATTCTCGAATGGGACGTAAAACAACATACAATCAATCAATCTTATCGCTAAATGCATTGTCTTCGGAAAAAAATGAGAAACGGAAATTCAACAAAAACAGAACACATTCAATTATTAATAATTCAGAAATTAATTTACAAGTTTAAATATGATTTTAGACACTAATTTCAAATATATAATTAAAACAACAATACAAGACAAAATCTGTATCACACCCCATATCAACCCCCGAACAATATCGGCGCTCTGGCCTTCGGGCTGATACTGGAGTCTCGGATTGATATGGGGTGTGATACAGATTTTACCATAGGTCTATCTATTTACACTTATTTTTTATGTTGTGTTCTCTGTAGCAATCGCTTAATTTCATTTAATGAACTCGTTCTTGCTGCAAGGCCTGTTTTTTAAATAAATACTTTGGAGTGGGGGGGGGGGGGCAGCTTTCTTAACCACATATGTGAATAACAAGACGTAGACCTACTTACCTCTTTTATTGCAGAGCTGTAATCTAAATACTTATTACGCGGAATTTCAGAGACAAGGGCGTAATTCTTTGTATTTTTAAACTCAGCTGACCTATTGCTATCTGTTTTCGTCCGTCGTCGTGCGATGTGCGTTAACATGTGAACATTTTTAGCTTCTTCTCTGAAACCGCTCAACCAATTTCAACCAATTTTAGCATATAGCAACTATGGGTGAAGGGGCACAAAAATTGTGAATATCATGGTCGCTGACCCCCCCCCCCCCCCCGGGGCCTGAGGGGTGGGACCAAAACCACTAAAATTAATGCAATCTTAGAAAGTCTTCCTTGCTCCTGGACATCAAGCAGTCAAATTGTTGGCAGGATTGTAATAAGGATTGATCCTCTACCAAAATTGTGAAATTCATGGCCCCATGGTCAGGGGTTCTGGTGCTAGGGTGGGGCTCTGTTGAATATATAGTGAAGATGCATTATTTCTTTAAAAAAATCTTCTCCTCTTCTCCTGGGTATGAAGCCGATGAGCTAAGTATATAGTGATGTGGAGGGGGGGTGCTCTTCTATAATTTGAATTTCATGGCCATGTCTAGTGTTAGGGCGGGGCTCTAATGATTAGCATTAATTCTTTGAAAATCTTCTCTGCTCCTGGGTATTACGCCGAACTAAGTAAATTGTTATGATGAGGAAGAGTGCCTCTTCCAAAATTGTGAATTTCATGGCCCCTGGGTCAAGGGTTCTGGTGTTAGGGTGGGACTCTATTGATCATACACTGAAATGCATAAATTCTTTAAAATTCTTCTCCTCCCCCCTATATATAAAGAAGATAAATTAGTTGCATGGTTATGATGATCAAGGTTGCCTCTTCCAAAAAGTTCGAAATTTCTGGTCCCGGGGGGGGGGGGGGGGCTCTATCGATTATATCGTGACAGTGTATTATTTCTTTGAGGTTTTCTTCTCTGTTCCTAGGTATTTAGCAGATAAACCAAGTATATAGTTATGATGATCAAGGGCGCCTCATCCAAGACTGTGAATATCTTGACCCCTGGGTTAGGGATTCTGATGTTAGGGCGGGGCTCTATTGATGATATAGTGAAAATGAACAAATTCTCTAAAAATCTTCTCTCCCCCCCCCCCCCACCCCTTGTATATAAAGCAGATAAACTAATTGCATGGTTATGATTATCAATGGTGCCTCTTACAAGATTGTGAAATTTGTGATCCCTCACTGCTCAATGGCCGTAAGTGCCGAGTATAGGACAAAATTTGCAGCTTTCCACCGGCAAGTGGTGGCGTTTTCATATGAGTGAGAAATTCTCGAGAGGGACGTTAAACAAAATTAATCAACCAATCATCTGACCTCCTAGGTATTAAGTAGATAAAACAAATATATATAGTTATGACGAGCAAGGGCGCCTATTCCAAAATTGTGAAATTTGTGGCCCCAAGGTAGTGGTTTAGGTGTTACACTGCAGGGTGGGGCTATATTAATTATATAGTGAAAGTACATTATTTCTGTGAAAATCTTCATCTCTGCTCCTAGGTATTAAGCAAATAAAACAAATTTATAGTTATAATGAGCAAGGGCGCCTCTTCCAAAATTGTGAAATTTGTGGACCCAAGGAGGGGTTCTGGTGTTACACTGTAGGGTGGGGCTATATTAATTATACAGTGAAAGTACATTATTTCTGTGAAAATCTTCATCTCTGCTCCTAGGTATTAAGCAAATAAAACAAATTTATAGTTATAATGAGCAAGGGCGCTCTTCCAAAATTGTGAAATTTGTGGACCCAAGGTAGGGGTTCTGGTGTTACACTTTAAGGTGGGGCTATATTGACTATATAGTGAAAGTGCATTATTTCTTTGAAATATACTTCTCTGTCCCTGGGTATTTAGCAGATAAACCAAGCATACTAAAATGCAAAAGAAACCCTACAAGCAGGAAATACTATTTATTTTTTTTATCTAATGATTTTCAAAAATAAATTCAGTAGGCTAAAACTTGATTTGAAAACATCAGCGATATTATAAAAATGTTGAATGTTATTTTTAAACTTTAGAAAGTAACGCATAATTGTAACCCCCCCCCCCCCCCCCCCGGCCATTCAAATACAGCGTGCAAGTCCGCCATGCACAACATTTGCAGCTCGATTTCTGTTACTGTTCTGTTCTGTTTCTGTTAATCTATCTCTTGATCTGAGAAATATTCTTTGGCATTTTTAAGTGCCTGTTTTTCAGATGCTGATGTCGAATTTTCTCGAACCTAGTCCAGGGACTGTCATTCATGCTAATGAAACATATGATGTAGTGCATATTTGCATATGCAACTCCTCTTCACCTTTATTTTGAGAATTTCCAGCTAAAGCAATGGAAATGCATACATAAGTCATTTTGAGGAGCCCCTGGCATCACTTCGGGAAAAAAGATTTTTTTCCGAAATATTGCTGCATTGCTTATGAACAGATACAAACCCTTAAAAACCCTAATTAATGGCAAATGTTTTGTTAAACATGCAATATTTGATTTCTGTTAAGTGGGCTTAAACTTAACTTCCGGTAACCGTTTAATGACCGATTTCGCAAAGTCGAAGATGTCCTTACTTTTAAAGTACAAAGTTATACCCTATATATAATATTTCCTACCTAAAATAAGATGTTGCGTTTCTTTTGCGTTTCAGTGTATATAGTTATGATGAGCCAAGGCAACTCGTTCAAATACCAATCCCATGGTATATATTATTGCAATAAAATATGTTCAAATCAAATCAACTCTTTCAAAATTGTGATTATCTTGGCCCCTTGGTCAGGGGCTTTGGTATTAGGTTGGGGCTATATTGAATCTATAGTGAAAACGGATTATTTCATTGAAAATCTTCTTTTCTGCTCCTGGCAAAAAGAGTATAAAAAGTTGTAATAAGCAGGGATGTTTTTGCCAGATTTTAAAATTCTGTACCCTTTGGTCAGTTAATTAATTTCTACTGAAAGAAGATACTCCCCTATAATAGTAAATTACTGTAAATAATGTAATTGAAAAGGTCAATTGAATAACAGAATTATACGAGAAATTCTTATAATATTTAATACAAAAGTACTTTGATAGTTTTTAATGTTCAGGAAAAGTTTTCAATAATACATAAATGAAAATGGTACAAAATTACCATATCTTTGTACAATAAATAATCTTTAAAGAATAAGAGAGGCCAATGCGAGGGGGAATGAAATGTGTTAACTGATAGTGCTGTAGAACAGTCAGCATGAGGATAGTGACAAATGGGGGATAGTGCAGGCAAATAAATAGATCTACTTTTAAGATTTGTTATAGAGTAAATGTGCTAATTTAATATTTTGCTGATCCCTGATTATCCTATTTCTCTTGCTCTTGGGCATCATAGATTTATTTATCAGTTTATTTTCTTTTAATCTATGGATTGTTACATTATACTCAGGTGACCGTTAAGCCCCTTGGGCCTCTTGTTCTATTTTGATGTCTCACTGTGATTTATGTATAATTTGAATTAGATCATATGTTTTAAATCATATATTTAAGTGGGTAAAATTATTTTCAAATCATATACTGACATAAATTCTTTGTCGTGTAAACATCTGTATTCTTAGTAACAGCCCAACATGTCCACTCCTTTCTTAATGACGCATTAGGTCAATAGCTACCAATCACAACTACAATGAAACTTGTTTAATCCGGGCACCACTAGTTCCAAAGAAAATAGATGGAGTAGATATCATTCCGGATAAGACATTTTAAACAATTGAATTTATTGAACGTTTACATCGTATTAGGCAAGATTTCACAACATTTGCATTAGGCAAGGTTCACTGTATTTTAATCTTTCGGTGGTATATAAAGCACATATCTATATAATCGTTTAAGTATATGGCGAGTTTTCATCTGCTTCTTTTTTCACATTTATGTTGAAAGCTGCGTAAGCCATCTTAGTTATTACAAAAAAAATTCTGTCATCTAAGAACCATAGACCCCTTGATTTATGATGTGTTTACAGAACTTGTATATGCTTATAAATAAGTCAAACATTTATACAAATGCAAGTCATTCATTTTAAGCATGATATTCTAAAACCATAAAATTAATTATTATGGCGCACATATAATAGCGTAGTTTAATGGTAAAAAGAGGAAGAAATATGCCAAAAGCGGAAAGATAAGCAGGTCTGCAACTTACGACAGGGGATGCTTACACCTCCATGGCACCTGATTCCACCTCTGGTGTTTTTAGAGGTTGGTGTTTGCTCTGCTGTGTGGACTTTTGAGCTTGATTACTGTTCGTTGTCTTCATATTTCATTTTAAACTCTTAAGACCACTAAAGCAGGGATTTTTTTAGTTATATGTATATTCAAGAATCCTCAAGTAATGCAGATTCCAGTTTAGTCAAATCATAACCCCCCCCCCCCAGTGAGTAGGGAGGGGCACAAAAGGAGACCAGAGTTTAACGCGAGAATATATTTTTAACAAAATATCTTCCATTTTTTACAAGAGAATCAGACGAGGCTATACTAAATATGCCGAAGTTACCAAATTATTTTTTTTTATTATGGACAAAGAGTTTGAACTCGGGATTTTTTGAAAAATTGACGTGTAATACTTCATCATATTGATACAAAACATTTCTCAAATGGTGTTAATTTTAAAATTATGGAGCCAGGGATTAAGTTGGTGCTTAGTTGGGGATCAAATATTTCATATCTCGTGCAAACAGGGAGAAAAGATTTTAAAACAACAAGGCATCCTCGTGTTGAATGGATTCAAGGTTTGTTATCTTTGGTTAGATCACTGTTTCTTATCTTCACCCTTTTCATTATGAACCCCTAATGGCTAAAATAGGGTCACAAAAATAGGGGAAAAACATCTTCATGTAACTAAAGATTGTAAAATCTTTCAAAAGTATTCTGAAGAAAAGAGCCCCTTGCTTGTCTTTTTTAACACGATAATATTTTTCAAGAAACTAGGAATCAAGGGATTTGTATGTGTTACCGAGGCCTTGGCATTTTTAACAAGAAAAAAAAATACAGCCAAATTACTGTATACAGGGTTATTTTCGCCCCGTGGTATTTTCACCCTTTCACACGCAAAAAAAAAATTGCCCCGTTTTAAATTCGCCCAATCACAGTTCTCTTTCAGAAATTATACTAAATTATGCTGTGTTTTTTTAATTGGCCCTGTTTTAAATTTGCCTACCTATGAGTAGGGCGAAAGGAGCGAAAATTTCAAGTTCCTGTATACAGTATTTAGATGAATGGAAAATGACAGAAACTTTTAACTCCATGTTTGAAAAGGCTTCAGTTACAGTGTATCATCCACTATAGTAGTTTTGCATCAAACATTTTCTTTTCTCATTCTTCTTCACGCCAACGTATTCATAGCATTCGGTTACATACATGTATGTGTGTAACCTGTTACGTAAGTAGCCACATGAAAATCTTGTCAATGGGCAATGTCATTATGAATTCGGTACACAATTGCTATGAAAAATACATAAGAGAGAACGTCTAAGTTATTTTTATTTTAAAAAATACATATATGTACACATTAATGTAATGATTACGTGCAATAAAAGTTATTTTTTTATTTAAAAAAAAAACATATATGTACACATAAATTTAATGATTACGTGCTATAAAAGTTACATAATGAGTGGAAATCATGTGTTTCTTTTAAGATAATCGCATCATAAAACAAAAGACTTGTGTGAAATATGAATAAAGCGAAGTTTTGACAATTCAACTGCACTGTAAAGCAAGAAAAGGACTGCAAAATGTAAGTGCCGGGAAAACAAAGGTTGTATCTACCGCTTAGTTGTTATTGTCAATGTCAACAACGTCAAAGTCACGCGACTTTTACTTTTAGCGTGAAACTTGTAAAAAACATTGAATTGGAGCAAGCAGAAGTAAGGAATAAGTTCTGATCATCTTTATTGAAGATTGTATCAAAATCCTCGGTCATCCGATATTTATATCTATGGAATTGACACCATGGTAAATTCTTCAACTTTTTTGCGTATGCGTACAATAAAGAAGAAGTTTGTTGTTTAACGTCCCTATAGAGAATTTTCCCTCGTAAGGAGACGCCGCCACGTGCCGGTGGAAAGCTGCATATTTTGACCTATTCTCGGCACTCAGGGCCATTGAACAGTGAGGCATCTTTTTTGTGCCAGCATCTACTGCGACACGGGACCTGGGTTTATACGGTCTCATCCGAAGGATCGGTTTGCACATCCCACAGTGGGATTCGAGCCCGTGACTTTAAAGAGGAAGAAGTGAAGCAATAATTTTGTGTTGGGGCAAACAAAAAATTATTTTTACTTTTATTTTTTCCCAAAAATGTAGATTTTATAGGTTCTGAAACCTGTAATTTTCTGAAACCTAATATCTTCAAGAATTGAACAAAATTTGCATGTGTTATCCAAAAATTCTACTTTTGTCAGTTTTCCCTTTTTCCGTCACGGCGTTCCTTTAACGTTTAACAACACAAAGTCTTGATTTTATAAATTCACGAACATCATGGAGCCTCCACAAATATATAAACGGATTTGCAAACGAATTTAAAACACACAGACAAGTCGATACACCGTTGTAGATTGCGGACGCATTTTCATTCCATAATGTTATAATAAAAGGACCTGTCAGAATTGCGAGAAAAATAATTAATAAACCAACTAATTTCAGGGAACTGACTACTTTTCTTTGTCTTATTGAAATTAGTTGTTGATGACTCCGGGACTTTGATTTTTCCTGACCGTTATCTTCTGTTTTCTTTTTATTCTTCGTGTCGCCGAAAGTAGCAGGAGCCTGAGTCATTTGAACATTAATAGTATTGATATGAGTGGATGTGGAATTACAATTACCAATAGGATGTACTTTCTTGTAAGTTTTCATAACGTAACAAACTGTTATTGAGTAGAAGATAAGGGTCAGTGACAAGAGAAACAGCGAGAGAAATCTTATGTATATTGAGTGTGCTTGATACTGTCCATGAAAAACATACGACAAAAAACTATCATCGTACAGATCACAATTCCTGTTTGGGGGTGACACAAGAACGGAGTTGATAATTATTACAACAATCGAACTGCCGGCACAAGTATAATACTTCCGGTTTTGCTGGAAAATGTACAAGTTCCAGTTTTCTTTACATAGAACCAGAAATCTTTGTAAACTGATTAAAAACGTCTGAACGAGTGACAGACACAAGCCATTGGTCATCAAAACTGTTTGCAAAACAGTTAAGATCTTGTTCCCGTTCAAAGAGGGTATGAATAAAATGGGACCGATGCATATGACTGAAAGACCGACTGTAAAATCGCTCACACATAACATGAGAACTAAGAAAAGGTAAGGATTCTTTCGTATATTCTTATCCTTTATTAATATAGCAAAAACGCCTCCATTTATCAAGAGGACAAGAGTTCCAGCGATCATTGCTGGGATATATATTGGTAGTAGTGCATGGGAATGGTGAATATGAATGGAACAGTTGACGTCATCGTTTGGTGAACAATTCGCGAGTTTTAGTCCTTTCATGATCGCCTCTGCTGTAGCTATTGTCTTAACCAGTTGCTTCGTATTAGATGTAGACGTTATGTTCAAAAATTCCCAAGACGCTTTGTTAACAAAAGGAGTGCGTAGGCGTATTCTGTACAAACTGAAAACACAGAAAAAAAAACATTTGAAATGAGGTAGAACACACTAGTTATTTTTCTCAATTTTATTAAAAGGCACACATGCATCTTTCATGTAAAATGAAATAAATTGGTTTAAATCAAATGGACAGGGTCACAGTTTGAAGTTTATACCCTTCACAAAATTATGGGTGTGTCCGGTCGGCAGGGGATTCTTACTTCTCCATGACACACTAATGTTTTAGAGGTCCGTGTTTGCTCTACTCCAGATTTGTTCTGTTTAAATGGACTTTTGTGCTGCAATACTGTTCGTTATCTCCATATTCAATTCAAGGCAAAATGTGTCGTAACGCCACGAATGCCCCCGCAAGCAGCCAAAATTTCAAATTTGCAAATTGTAAATTGCACATTTGTAACCGAGATAATGAAATTTTGAATTTTATATCGTTTCCAAGTTCAAGGGGGATAACTGTCAAAAATCATCGGACCAGGACCAAATTCGAATTTGACCTGTATTTTTTGGTAAAATACCTGCATATGCAATTCCAACCTTAATACATCCCTTCAAAAGTACAAGAGCGGAAACTGAAAATTTCTTAGTTTTTCTAAGTTCAAGAGGGATACATGTAACTCTGCCAAAAATCATTGGAATACGACCAAATTCGAACTCGAACTTGGTCTGTGTTTTCTGGTAAAATACCCGTATATGCACTTTCAACCTAATACATAAATCCCTACAAAAGTTGCAGAGCGGAAACTGAAAATTTCTTAGGCCATATTAAGGCGAGGACATAAAAAGCGTCAAATATATAGTGTTATTAAAAGATGTGAAATTTTAATAAAACTTGAAAATACAAATGAAAGAATGCAAGATTAACACATCGATGTAATCTATGTATGTGCATTGATGCTTTCAGTGTTAGCAAACTGAACATACCCGGTAAATCGTAAACATACCCTACAACGTACACCTCTACTAGTGTTATTGTTGTTTAAGGTCTCGACACGTGGTCATAATTGACCCCTTCAAAGGTTATAGAGTAGAATGTCAATCATATACGATACCAATTTTGATGAAGGTGATGCGCATTTCGACAAATTGTGTCTATTCAGAGATGCTCATACCGAAACGTTGGAAATCAAAATATTTAAAAAAAAAAGACTTTGAAGAGCTGAAAAAGTTGCCAAAGACGAGTCGAAAACGCCGAAGGATCAGCGCTATGCATGAGAGAGATAATCCTTAATTTTGATATATATTTCTAAATTTTACCACAGCAATTAAATATATATCCGTTTTAAGGTAGAACCGAAGTACTTAGCCACTGGGCTCTAGAGACCCTTGCGGACTAATAGTCCGCCAGCAGAGGCCTCGATCCAGGGATCATAATGTAAATCTTATACGGTACCAATTTTGATGCACCAGATGTGCATTTCGACAAATTATGTTTCTTCAGTGGTGCTCAAGCCGAAACGTCGGAAATCTAAAATATCTAAATAAAAAAGCTAACACTGGTTCTATAAATAAATTGGCAGTAAACAAAATATTCTATAGTCTTTTTCTTTTAAATGCATGTACCACGGACATATAGGTTTCGATACCATTCTGAAAGAGTTTCATGAATTTAGAAAGGGAAGGGTAGAGGGAATATCACATGCTGCCTAACTATCGTTTTTTTTATTATTTACATTACAGTTTGCATGAACAGTGTGTCCTTGGCCAAAATATCCACTTGACATTTGTTTTCATCAATGGTACAACAAAGGAATATAACGGAAAACGCATTACAGAATGGCTATGAGAAACCTAGAACTCTATGTTTATTTAACAGTTGTTTGTAGATGTAGGCAGGGGGATAACCCTAACAAAAATACTATAGTTAACTATAGTTTACTATAGTTATCTACAGTTTACAATAGTATCAACGTTTTTTCACAATAGTAAATCAAAGTATTTTTACTTTGTATTTCAGATTACATGTATCATATTTTTTGTTCTTAAATTCATAAATGCACATTTTTTTTATATTAAATGGAAGTATTATTTGTATTTTCACATATTATTTCCTAATTTTACACAACTGTTATCGAATTAAAGGTATTTTTTGCTTTGAAATCTAAAAAAAAAACGCTCCAGAGTAAAGTTTCATAGTAAATCAAGTATCAAAATTTTCACTATAGTTAACTATAGTAAATTTTTGTTAGGGAAGATATATTTATGGGCATATTATTTTTTGTATCTATATAATGTATGAAAAAATGTCTTGATTGCGTGTAGATTGATCTTTTCAAAGCGTAAGATTCTTTAGCAAGCCCAAAATAAGTTTACATGGGTGACATAAATTGAAGGGTGACAGATTGTTCAGCAACTTTTACATCCTGACCTGGCTGAATGAACCGCCACGCCATTGTAAGGAAGTCTGAAACATCCCTGCGTTATCGTTTACCTCACTTGGAGATAAAAGCAAACGTCTGGATGATGCAGACTAAATCAAAACATGGACTAAACAACTTTAATTCTTTACCCGGACAAAAATGAAAACGGATCGCTGCCAAAAAAGTACTGAAATATCGGAATACACTCGTAAATATCGAGTTCTTGGCTTCAAATTAGCGGAATCCCGCTAAATTTCGGAACAGAATCATCACTGAGTAACTCATTATGCAATTCAACCCATTCAGCTGATTTGTAGTTTTGAAGTCATGATGGTACCTTGTCCAGTTTGTAAATTTAGTCTGTCACCAGAAAAAATAGTTCGTTCGCAAGCATGTTTGTTCAAAAGGAAAATAAATCAAAAAGAATATTTCATGAAGAAGATTGAATGAATTTTAGAGAGGGAAAAATATATTTCCATTGATATTATACAGTAGTGAAAACTGAAACTTATAATAACTGTTCGGTTTACCATGTCTCCAAGCGCTAGTCACGTCCTAGCTACACTTCCGTGCATAATGTACCTTATACAAAGTCCTTTTTACGATCACTGCTCTTCGCACATGCGCGTAACAACTTCTGCAGGGCAAACTTTTACTTTACTGAACTTGTGCTTTTGGTTTACTCGATAAATTTATAGGCATGGTACATTAAGAACGTATTGCGTATTTGGATAAATTGAATCGTGATAATACAAAGCGAACGGAGACAGGACTTTACTTTTTCAGATACATGCATAACAGCAATTCCCCCCCCCCCACTCCCCGCAATCGGTCGATCTGTCTGTCGCTCCACCAACACTTTCCGATCATTTTCTTCGCAGAGGTTGCACATACTGAAGTAAAATTTGGTATAAAGATTTATCTTGGGAATATCTTGGTCAAGTTCTGTTTGGGTACGATCGAGCAATTTTTGACAGAGTTAGGCCCCTGAACTTGTAATTAATTCAAATTATTTGTTTTCCGTTCATTATCTATGCAAAGGTCGAACAAATTAATTACTGATATATCATGAGAATCGTGTTTTTGCCAAAGATGTGATGCAGAAGACTATTTCTGGTTGATGATTTCAGATAATACCGGTAGATGACCCCAATTGATTTTAAGTTCAAAAGGTCAATGTCATTTCCACTGCCCATAATGTATACTGCAAATAAAAAAGCCTTGAGCACCATATAATATATGTCCAAAGGGGGCTTGGGCATAAGTGATTCACAAACATCTTGAAGTAATAAAGTTACAATTGGTTAATACTATCTTTCACACCTAAACATAATAATATTACCGCATGTCCTTTGTTAGGATGCAAAGCAGTTGCATCTAAATATTTCTCATATTTACATAGTTATGAATTATATTATTTACGTATTACATATATTGTCTATTCATTAAATGATTACACAATGTAAATGTACAGTGTGATCCAGATGCCTTGTTACTAGAAAACAGGAAGCTCCGGTCCGAGAAGGTTGCAAGATATTTAATGGTCTGTAGTGAAAAAAATATCAAAGATAATGAAATGTACGTCTTGAAGAACTTATTTTTCCCTCTTTAGATCCTTTGAAATCTCCCTAGTCAATATCTTTTGATTTGTAAACACTGATGCGCCCCTAGTGCACTAAGATTAACGCTTAAAGGATGACTGCACTTAACGCCGGGTTTTGGGTCTTTTTCGGTCGCTTCTGTTGCTTTTATATCATAATCTTATTTCATTTTTATATATTTATGAAAGAATCATGTCAATTTCGAACCAAATTTAAGTATTAAAATGATCTTAGACTGTGATACAATAAAATGATTCTATGTTTTCTGTCCTTACTCTTTCCAAATATAGAGAATTTACACTTACCTGCCCTAAATTGAACATTAAGTATGCATGAGAGGTGGAGCTAATATTGTAAGAAAGGGTCTAAAATTAGACTAGATAAATAACAATGACATGTATTAAAAAAAAATACGAGACCACTCTTTTCCATTCCCTCTTTATTCTGTATGGCACAAGTACATTATTTTCAGAAGTCTCAGAAACGAAATAAACAATATGAGCGACGTCCACGTAAGTAAAGAATCTTTTAAACCAATGCCTAACAATTTAACGTGTTCGAGCACTTTGTCCTAGTTAGCACAAAACATGCTACTTTACAAGTCACGTGACGGAATTAAGTATTCACAGAGTTACCTGAGGTAAGAAATCACGTGGTGAATTATAATATTCAACATGTTGCAGCCCTTGGTTACAATAAAGAGAGAGAATGTAAGAAGAAGCAGTTTTTTCTTGTTTAAACCATGAGCAAGTGTTTGTCTATTAATCTCCTTTTGACACAACATTATTAATGCAAATATACAACTACTGTTAAACGGAGAACAACAGACAAACATGCACTGAGTCAGTGAAATAGTGGGCGTCCCCATTATCGTACGGAGATTCAAGGAATTGTGATGACCCCCGCCTTAGAAAACATCTTCGTTCTTCGTCAATACATACTTTTATTTAATGTTATTACATAAAGTTGTAGATTAGATGTTGACCATTCGTGCAATTAAAAGTAAAATTCTTGTTTTGAAAGTTTATTGTCGCAATTTTTGCATGTCTTTAAATGCAGTCATCTTTTTAAAATATATTTTGCAAAACATCTCAAAAGTTTTATTTAAAAAAGCATGCTATTGTAATAATTAGAAAAACACAGAAAACAAAAACACAGTTTCATAATATTTATTTATAAATGAAATTTCTGTTTCGATTGTTAATAGAACTTTGAGTAGTTTGTCAAGTGCAAGTCATTAGAAGCATGTTTATATAAGAAAGAATTATCATTAAACAGTCCATTAACAGTCTCGTTGTAGTCTTACTACCTGTAAATTTCGCCAGAGCTCCTGCGAATTCCTCGGGTATTATAATTTTCAGAACACCGAAGTATCGGGGTGACCTAGCTCGTGCTCTTCTTTTCCAACACTGATGCTTTGTGTAAGGATATTTAATGTGCCTTAGTTATTAAATATTAAGAATTCCCATGTGAATTCAGATCTTAATATTGATCTTATTTGTGCAACTGTAGAAATTTCGCCAGACAAGGATTTTGGTTCTTAAAGCTACCCACATTTTGAAACGATGAAAAATCTTCAAAATCATTCAAAGTGCATTTGAATCCTGGCTCTAAACAAATTTCTCCAGATAAATTGAAAGGGATATTCTAGTGTAAAATAACTATATGGTAATTATTTAAGACTTTGTAAAAGGGATGGGGTGGGGTAAGTGCAGTTTGAAAGAATAAACGAATCTGGTGGCACAGATAACGCAAGTAAGTGTTCTATTGCAATTATGTGGTTTAAGTCACAAGAATGAGTATTTTCATCGTATTTCCATTGCAAAAACATAAATAAATCTGTGCATCCAGTATATATATATATATATATATATATATATATATATATATATATATATATGATAGCACATCAGACCTAAAACATCGATTAAAGCGGGACCCGATAAGGTTCTACATTTAGTCATTTTCTGATTTTTTTTATTAGTTGGCATATCGTAGAGAAATTGGGAATTGAAGAGGAAAATTATCCAACAATCGATTTTTCAATAGAGAATAATGTATATTTAATAATACACTAAATACTTAGTAAGTGTTACAACATTTCAACTTTTATTTCAATTAATATTAAAGTCATGTGATAGTATAATAGCTTTACAAAAATAAACTCAGTTTAAAAAGCTGTCATTTGTGCATGTCTATTTTCCGTTGATTTGTCGTAGTACGCCTTAAACTTGCTGCGTAAATACATGTAACTGGAGGACCTAACTGCGATTTTATAATGGCTAGTAATGCTGTGTAACTACTCTTAATCAATTTTTTTAGGAAACACCAGTAAAATTTAAAATTTTCTCAGTTTTCTCATGTATGATGTTTTATCTAAGAACATCTGATGAAACTATGATTTTAAGAATATCTTAGAAAATCACCAGTTGGAAATATACAATGTAAAGTACATATACATGAACGTTGCGTTTGAATTTAACGTCTTGATTTTAAATGAAAGCTATTTTTAATCTAAAATATTTCTTTGCATGATCCTGAAAATGTCAAATTGTTGTCAGTAATAAATAGTACGAAAAAATACGAATTTTTAAAAGGGGAGCAATTAGCAGTGATATCTACAGTGTATTTGACAAAAACGATAAATAAAACACATTTGGCTCTTAAAACCTTCCCAAGACCCATTAATACTATATGAGATATACTGGTGCCTATTTCATAATCATTTTAATTTTTTCAGCTTAACCTTTAATATTAAAGTAATATGAGAATTTTATGTTGCTGTTAAATGTGTTTTTATGATAAATTTATATGTTATTCAAACCTTTTTGATTAATAAGACAGAAATAAAGTATCAAATTGTTTCAGGAAAAAGGATTCTGTACAATCAAATATATACATTTGTGGTATCTCTCTATTATATAAACATGCAGAGAGCAAATATCTTCATACCTGTATGAAGTTTTTCGAAGGTTATAGGTCATTACGTGACCTAATCACACAGCGCAGTAATATCTACATAAAAAGACTTACTCCACTAAGCAATATAGCATGTTTTTCATGCATAAAAATGTACAAAATACGCAAGTAAAATAATAATCATTTTATTTACAATGTAAACGAGTATTTAATACAGTTCTTGATCGATTTTACATAGAGAATAGAAAACTACGTGTTATAAGTTTCATGTCTGAGCTGCATAGTCTCAACGTTTACCCTTATTTTTCTCGCAGACCTCTGAATGCTATAATTTTTTTTTCCATTAAACTTTACTCACAATAAATTTGTTGAAAAATATCAATGTAATGCAATCACGCCACACACTGCACTTTGGAAGTTCGGTAGGCACACCTCCATCATCGAGATCGTTGTGACGTTGTCTTGACAATGTAAGCTGTCGCCAGTGTCTCCATGTCAACATCATAAATTAATAAATATGCCTTACTGAAATCGTAGATTTTATGTTTTTGATCAAATTTGTACTTGATTTCAAGTTATCTGGTCCGGACAAGTGTCTCCATCCATCCCTTTCCGACCGAAATTCCTCCAACTTTTTAGTATCAAACATCGGACGTATTTCTTGTGTTTTTAACATCGAATATGGGTTCTCATGAATACAAAAATTCCCAGACACCAATATGCTCACTATAATAATTGATCACAAGAAGCCTTTCACAGAATATTCCCTTCGAAACAATCCTTTGCCAGATGAATTTGAAGCGTAACCGCTTTTCAAGCCGATTTACACCTAGCGTAATTTGTCAAAATCTACGACGTACAGTTAGGGCAATATTTATATTCGATTACATTCGATTGTCCGTCTCAAATGTATATATAAGTAATAAATAACAAGTTTAAAAACTTCAATGGGAATTGAAGTGGGTCGGTACGTGATCAAATCTTCTGAGAAGGCCTTCGGCCTTCACAGGATTTGATCCTGTGACCGACCCACTTCAATTCCCATTGAAGTTTTTAAACTTGTTATTTATTTCTTAAATATATAGTATTATATAGGAAATCAAAATTATATAGTACGATAATAATGTAATTTTGCTTCAATCAAAGTTTATAAATTATTTCTTCCGACGCAAATATGAACAGAAGTTTATAAATGTTCTTCTTTTTCTGTATTAAAATAGTAAATAACAATTTTGCAACAAAATTTCTGACAACAATGTTGCAGTTCATACTGTTTTAAGTCAAAAGATATTAATTTAAGTTAGACACTAATAAGTGCTTAGAAATTACATTTCTTTAAGTCAACTGTTTACTTGTCTCATGCTTTTAGGCACTCTTTGATTACACTAGTTCATATTGCCTTTTATTCCGTAACTTTATATCTTAAACGTTATCTGATAGCCATCTTCGCAACTACAAAAAAGGCATTTTATTGTTTAAATAACTTAATTCAACAAAGTAATGATACATAAATCAAAAATTAATTGAATTGATGCTTTTAGTTTACATGTAATGTACATCGATGTTAAGTCCGTCACGGTAGCTCAGTCGGTAGAGCGCTCACTCCGTGATCGGAAGGTCGTGTGTTCGAATCATGGCCGCGACTGAGCAAAGTCAATAAAAAATTGGTAGCAACTGTTCCTTCGCCAAGCGCTCGGCACTTAGAAGTGAAAGTTGCAGGTCATTCGGATGAGACCTTAAAAACCGAGACCACGTGTTACGGTAGGCGTTGGAACGATAAAGAGCCCTCACTGCTCAATGGTCCTGAGTGCCGAGTAAATATTTAAATTTAAAGCCGTATTTGGTGACGTTTCTGTATGAGTGAAAAATTCTCGAATGGTACGTTAAACATACAAGGATAGCTTTTTCAAAAAGCTTTGCTGTCTTTGGCATCAACCTTAAACAGTAAACTGACAAACGCCTATAACGCCGCATTCTTTAACATTTCTTTACTTAATGTTTTTCATGACATTAGACCTACCATATGAAAGGCAGTGCAAACAAAGGGAAAAAAGAATAAATACCAGCTGTAGTGTTTGCATGCAGTAAAGAAACTTTCTGTTTACCAAGTAAATATATAAACATCTTTTAGTAATTTTCATGAAAAAAAATAAAATAAAGCGTTATTAAGTTTCATTCATTGCTATTTTAGTCTGTTCGTTTTGTCGATTTTTTTAAAGATTGAAAATCTTGAAATAGTGTTAAGTCGTACGAAGATTGGCATACAAGAAAATTATCTCCCTTGCCTTGAACAGCATTTCAACCAAAGAAATAATTGGGGATTTTCACATCATGCATTTTCTACCAATCACAAAAGAGAGGAAGTTAATAGTCCGAAGACGGTGAAATACTAAAACTCTGTATACCGTCTTCAAAGGAAGATGGTAATCAATCAATCGATGTTTAAATTATGCCTTGTTGTCAGTACCTTGTTAGTCTACTGATCAGAGACCAGGAGATCTTATGCGATAGTAAGGCGTCCGTTCGTCTGTTTGTCTCTAAAAAATTTCCTCCCACAGTTTTTGTCTGATTTCAAAATAACTTGATATTCAAGTAGACTACTCTAAGATATTTGATTTCAAAGAACGGTGTTGCTATGGTTACTAAAAATGAAAATTGCTGTGAAATTCTTTCCTGCTACAATTTTTTTTATTTCAATATAACTTGGTACACAAGAGGACTACACTAAGATGAAATATGGAGATAACGAACAGTATTCAATCTCAAAGTCCATTCAGACAATACGAATACAGAATCAGAGCAAACACGGACCTCCAAAAACATCAGAGGTGGGATCAGGTGCGTAATTCTGTTTATCGGTTTTTGATTCCGACGGTGCTACTATAGTTACTAACAATAAAATTTTCTGTAAAATTCTTTCAAAATTTTACTTCCACTGCTTTTTTGTTAAATTGCAATTAAATTTGACTCAGAAAGACACTTAACCAAGGATCATTATTATATTTATTGCTGTTGCCATAGGTTCAATTCCAAGTGCTTCTTTTTTGTAGATTGGTTACATGTAAGTAAAAACCAGTAGAGCTACAGTTTTATCAGAGACTTCTGGATTTCTGTGGCCCTTTTCATAAAAAATCTTACGACTTAGATGAATTTTTGACAACTCTGTCATTCTTTGTTAAATAAAGATATTTATTTTTTTTTCTAAAATATTATTTATAATGTAATCTAATGTAATAGAAATATCAGATTTTTGGTGACATATTACAGCTCAGTTGCTTGTTGGAGATTTAGAAAATGTTTGTCTTAGTAGTACGATTTTTTGTGAAAAGGAACTCTGTTTAATATTGAGATGATTTGATGAAAACTGTATTTTAAAGTAAGAATCTGTTGGTAAGTAGCAGAATATACGTTTGTCCTTACCTCTACATATACGTCAATATCCTGGCTCTTATTTCATTCCTTGTATTTGTTGTCCGAGTGAATTTATGAACCTGAGTGAAAATATCGAAGTTTATATATAACATAATAAAATCGATTAGGACTGGTGGACGTAAATACAAATACCGTTATTTTTTTTTTTTATCAATTTTCAGAATTAACAAGGTGTCCATCCTTCTAACCAATCAGATAACGGCATTTGGACACGCCGATGAGGAAATAAACAAGAGGCCGAAGGGCCTTAACGGTCATCTGAGTACAATACAACAATTTAGAGGATTCATATATTGATAAATGTAGCTTTGTTGCCCAAAAGCAAGAAAAAATAGTATGATTTGCATCAACAAAATAATTGGTCTAGTATCTAATCTGTCCCCATTTTTCACTATTACCATGCAGACTATTAACAAACTGTCTATTTTTTAACCCCACATTATTACTTCCCACATTGGCCTCTCTTGGCCTTTGAAGAACAATTAAAAAAAAGATAAGTTATTTTTTTCTCAATTTTATTCATCTATTATTTCCAATTCTATCTGATCACCGCATCTAACTTGAGATGTAATGTATATATTACTTTCATCAAACGTACTGAAAATTACACGTTGTAAGATAAGTTGTACAGAAAATTATTGGTATTAACAAATCGGGAGTTTCTTGAATGATGGCGTACTTTGTTTTCTTGATTGCATGTAATCCTCTCCAAATACTCCCCAGCCGCTTCAATATTCCTCTCTGTATTTGAAAGGCCCGAGTGTTGACTGATCGAATACATCAACCCTTTTTCTCCAATCATGGAGAAAACGGTTCATGAAATCACAAGATGTATTAACAGCCTAAATTTGATTGATTGATAAATACAATACAACAAGTGTTTTGAAGTAAATTATCGTTATTGTCACAATTTGGAAAATACAAAAAGTTGACTGAAAAATTCTATTTTGTATACATCTATTTTAGTATGGTTGTATACTTTGTAAATATCTTTATTTTTATGTTTGTCCTTCAATCTTATTGTGAAAAAAATGATAATTAAAAAAAGAGATTTCAAAAATCAGTGTTCGTATATAAAAAGTCACGAAAATTGTAATACATACATTATACACAATATATACAGAGAATTACAAGTGACATTTCAAATCAAAGAATCGCTTGTCTCTTGGCTGAGGGTGTACTTTGTTTCGCCCTATTTTCTTAAATCAACTTGAAGTGAACATCAGTTATAGGAATATCCTCTTTGTGCTTACGGACGAACTCTTCAGATCTAAATCTTGATGTGATCAACGAATACAGCACCCGTTTTCGATTGCAAAGAAGTTGTAAAACTGCAGGAAGTTTTTACAGCCTCTAAATATTTGATGATACGAATAAAATCTCTATTTTGACGTCACATTTCATAATCAGTTACAATTTAAGAATATGCATAAAATTGATAGAAATTCTAATCCTTGGATAAGCAAATACACATGTCTTCTTCCAAACGAGGTTCGATATTCATAATCAGATTTATAAAAAAAAAAAAAAAAAAAAAAAAACACACATACACGGGTTACTGAGGGTGCATTGTTCAAATACTGTATACCAATTGCACAGCATATAAGTTGTGATGTGATGGAAACATTTCACACATCATATATACTAAAAAGTTCTGGGATAAGTTGTACAGAAACTGTATTGGAATAAACAAATCAGATGTTTTGACTGAGGATGCACTTTCTTTCTACTAATTTTCCGGATTCCATGTTTTCCTCCCCAAATGCCCCTTTTCCTCTTCAATATTCCTAACTATGTTTGGGAAGCCCCGGTTCATTAAACTACAATTTGTGTTTATACAGCCTCCATTTGATTGCTAAATAAAATAAAACAACTGTTTTAAAGTAACTCACCCTTACTGTAACAATTAAAATAAAAACAAAAAGTTAACTGAAAATCCTGTGTTGAACAACATCCTTTTTTACATGATCTTTTACTTTGTAAATATCTTTGTTTTCATTGTGTTTTTAAAAGAGGAAACAAGAGAGATTTAAAAAAAAAAATCAGTGTTTGTAAATGGGAAATCATAAAAATTATTATGCATACATTACACACAATATAAAAAGAAAATTACAGGTGACATTGTTTGAAAACAAAATAGCTGGTCTCTTAGCTGAGGATGTACTCAGTTTCTTCCTATTTTCTTACAGTCAACTCAAATTTAACATCAGTCGCTTGAATCTCCTCTTTGTAGTATTGGACGAACTCTTGAGATTTAAACCTTAGAAGACTTATTCGTTACAACATCTGTTTTTATACAATGGCAAAATGGCGTCTACATATGACGGTATCTAATTATATCGCGATATAATGAGATACGGTCATATGTAGATGCCACCACTTGCCAGTGGACGGCTACAAAGTTTGACAATTGAGCAGTGAGGGATCTTTTTCGTGTCAGCACCTACTGCGACGAGGGACCTCGGTTTATACGGTCTCATCCGAAGGCCCGGTATCCACGTCCCGCACTAGGATTCGAACCCGCGACGTAAGGATAAACTAAGTCCGCGACTATAGAGCAGAAGCTGTAAAAAAAAAATGCGCGGGCGACCAGAGCACGTGTTGATTTTGTATGTATTTTTCTTGAATCAGCTTTCGGAATCAACTTGTATATCTTCCCTGTGATTTTACCAGAGTATTGGTTATATTTTATTATGGCCACTCGCCCGGCTGTCAAGCGGTTAGACAATTTTAACCCACGTACTACTCTGTGAAGGGTGGGGGATTTATTCACCATATGGCTATAACAGGAGTGAGCATTTAAACTCCCGTCACACACCTTTTTCTCGGTCAATGTCGGGCCACATGGTAGGTGGGATGCACTAAAATACATAATTCTATTTATTGCTGCTGTCGCAAAGTTTCAAATCCAAGTGCTACTTTTCCTTTGTTATACGTACAGACAAGTAGAGCTACAGTCTCATCAGAGAATTCTGGTTTCTCCGCTTAGGATAGTCACGGCCGTGATCTGCGGCCTTCTGATCACGGAGCGAGCGCTCTACTGACTGAGCTACCATAACGACCAACTACACTCTGGAGCCGCTTGGATCACCATGGTTGATGTGGAACCTCAGGACCTTGAGAGAATAGCAGCTAAGCTCACCTGTAGGATTTACCATTAGCCAGAAAGTACAAGGCATCGGTGTAAAGGCAAGTGGATACTGGGGCTGAGGTCAGCGTGCTGTCTACCAAGTTGCATGACCTTCATGACCTCATTAATGGTTTTCATGATGCAGCCGATATTATAAGGAACGAATCGGTTGAGGAGTGCGGAATTGTTTTCGCTGATCAACATTAAATTTATAATAATATATAATAATAATAATAATAAAAACTTTATTTAAAGAAGGTAACCTGGTTAGTGCATGCACTATTCTTCCCCAGGGCCTTCTATATATCAATTACAAAGATAAACAAGTACACATGTAAATATACAATTCAACATAAAACAGATATAGTCTTAAGGAATTACAATCACAAAATTATGAATAGAGTGTCCATGTCAGGTAATATGTACATACAACTAACAATCACACTGTAGATAGGATATCAAATCTTACTGTGCTCAAATAATTGTACGACAGCTGATAATGTAATTTTCTACATTACACTTAAATGCTCGTAGAGATTGAGAGAGTCTTATGTGCTGGGGAAGTTTATTCCATAGGTGCACACCTGAGTACTGAAAAGAGGTCTTGAATAAGTTTGTACGGAACTTAGGTAATTTAAGGTCATAATTAGTTTCAGATCGCAGGTTATAAGAGGCTGAGGAGTGAAATTCAAATAAATTACAAAGATATGCGGGAGTCATTCCGCTGAAAATTTTGTATAATAATATGTATTTGTATAGATCAACTATCTCATAAACTGTTAACCATCCAAGTTTCTCAAACAGTGGTTTAGAAGAAGAATCAGGACTTGCGCCAAGAATAATCCTGGCTGCCCTTTTTTGTAATTTAAATAGTCTACCCATGTCCTGCTTGGGGGCATTACCCCAAATAGTCAAACAATAGTTAATAGATGGTAGAATATAAGCATTGTAATATAGTTTTCTGGTATGTAGGGGAAGAATTTTTTTTATCTTACGTAGAGTAAATAACTTATAGTTTATGGTTTTCCAAACTGAATCAATATGATTTGCATACTGTAACTTATCATCAATATGTACACCAAGAAGTTTCTCAGTTTCAACCATTTCAATTGTTTTGTCTGAGGCATAAAGTTGTAAATTTGGATTATCTAGTTTTGATTTTCTTTGCTGTGTCCCCATTAGCATACATTTTGTTTTGTCTACATTTAATACCATTTGGTTTTGAGCACACCATTTCTCAATCTCGCAAAGATCTGAATTTAGTGTATTTTCTAAACATCTTACATTATGATTATTAGAATACAGAGTTACATCATCAGCAAACATATCAATATTTGAATTGTTTACATGTAATGGAAGGTCATTTATGTACAATAAAAATAAAAGTGGACCCAAAATTGAGCCCTGTGGTACTCCTGCTGTGACGGGTAGAATATTGGAGACACATGTTCCAAATTTAACACACTGGGTCCTATCGTAAAGATATGACTTAAACCACTTTATAGCTGTTTGGTCAAATTTGTAATGGGTTAATTTCTCTAGAAGAATATTATGATTCACCAAATCAAATGCTTTACTAAAATCTATAAATGTAATACCGATTAGTTCACCACGATCCATTGCATTAAGCCAACTTTCTGTTAGTTTTTTAAGTGAAGTTTGACACGAATGGAGTTCTCTAAACCCCGACTGGGATTGTGTTAGTAGATTAAATTCATTAGTGAAATTTTGTATTAGCTTAGCTACATGTTTTTCTGTCAATTTAGATATAGTCGGTAGAATAGAAATTGGACGATAATTGTATTTAAAACACTTCTTGTCATTAAATTTTCTTTCGCCATGGTACAAGGGTAACGGAATCGACGCATATCGCCAGTCTGAGACAAAGACTCAACTCCCCTTACAAGCACGGAAAGGAGTATTCAAGCGGCTGAAGAAAACTTGGAAGAGAGTTGAGAAAATCAAAGAAACAAAATACATCCTCAGTCAAAAAGCAACTGATTTGTTTTTGTCAGATCTCGAACCATTTTTTTCCTGAAATTCAAACAAATGTCCACATTAAAGCTTTTCGATTCCAGAATGCACTTCAGGGTGTCATCCGTAAGTTTCATTGAGCATCCTTATAGAAGAGTTTGCTGAGGAGTTTCATTAGTAAGAAGCTTTGATAACTGTTCTCCGTGTAGACTTCAGGGTCTTAGGTGCCTCCTAACAAGTACAAAATTCCACATATTACCTTTCATTTCTACATCGCCGATTTCATAAACAGCAAGTCTCTTGACAACATACACATGATCAAACGTAAATAAAGCAGTTGCAGGGAACAAGGTTTGTCTTATTTGTTGGTAAGGTATAGACAGCAAAGATAAGTGTTGTAAACTATTGTTTTGTACAGAATACACCATTGTTTACTAAACATTTTGATTGATTAGACATAGGCACATGAGAAAAAGACTCGAACACCGATTATTTAATGCTTACATTAATATATCTTTGAAATCTTAAGTGATTTTTTTCCCTTGAATTTGTTTCTATCAATACTCAATATTTTATATAATAAAGCTAAAAGTATTTAACTGTGTTTCTTTTTTTTAAATTCAGATGTTTCAAGGTATTGTTTAAGGAAGATTTACCTACCGTTATCCAACCTGCATGTTTTATCCTGTGCTACAAATGAAATGGCCAATAGCAACTAAAACGAGTTCAAATGATGAAATGTCTACTTCCTTTCAAATCTTCATGAACAAATGATAATCAACGTTGATTTTTATACAATTCAATTTTTTTCTCTAAATGTTTAAGTGATTTAATAAAAAGGTCAATTTTACAAGGCATTAGTAGACATGCTGGGTGTATACTCTGTTGTGAACAGAGTGTTTTCTATAAACAATAATAGTAGGGTGATAAATATATCTTTTCTGTTTGCTTTTGCAATTTTGGATAAATTTTGCTTGAAATATATGTTTCTGGAAGAAGCATTAATTTAGGGCTTTATGGAAACATCTTAAAGGATTTAATTTTTAAGGTATTCAATGAATTTTTTAGGAAAATTTATTTTATATCTTGTTTCATAAGTTCATCATAGGAACAGAGCTGTCACCGGTAAGAACGTACTTTATAATTCTTATTTTTAAATTGCATGGCCGTAGGAACCAGGGGCATGGCGATTTTATCTTATATAAAGTAAACTACAGAAAACAAAGTTCACCCCCTAAATAATTACATCTCTGATTTTTTTTTTTACCGAAATAACATTTGTTCTGCCCCCAAACGGTAATTGCTTCCTACAGGACTATTAAATAGAATTATAAGGCACTCTCATACATAAATATTTCAAAATCAATCACATCACCCTTATGTAGTTTTTAAAATAAAGAAAAATGTTTAAACGTTAGTATATTTTGTTTTCTGGTGCTCTTTTGCTAATTGTGTCACGATGCCGACACCAAGAGAAAATAAATGCTGCAGAAAAACTATTATTATGGGAAAAAAAATGAGAGCAATCACTTGTGTGCATAATTGAACGAAGGTTTTATTTTAAACTGTTCGAATAAATATATTCTGGAAACAAATTTACTATGAATATATTCTAGAAAAAAAGGAAAATTGGAAGTAAATGAACGCATTCATGAGCAAGTCATTTCTGAGACCGATATTTATATATGTACCAAGTCTGTATAAAATCCGAGGAAAATGCCTTACAGGTACAAAGTATCGGCGGATTTTCTCCTAGAATTAATAGCTTGTTTTTAATGTGTCCTTTTTTTTTTCTAGAAGTTACTTCCACCCATCACCTTATTTGGATTTTTTTGGCTTGTAAAAGTTTTATTAAGCATCTTTTTGACTTCTCAATTATCTTCCTCGTATTCAGTCTCCCCCCCCCCCCCCCCCTATTTGGATATTGATTTTTTTTTTTTTCACCATGCTAAACAATTTTTAATGAAGAAAAACATTTATGTACAAAATGAAAAAAAGTATGGTAATAGTATTTACTTTCTCATTCCCTACTCTACAGACATCTCGTTTATGGATGGATATATAATCATATGATATATAATCATATGAAGAAGAACAGATGAATGCTTCCATCTTGTTTAGTAAAGAAAAACCGAAAAACCTTTCCCCCCGAACAGTATTGCGGCTATAAATACTCAAACTGACAAATGTACAATATAAATTTTGAAATGAAACCAAGAACTTCGTGAGTCATTTTATATTTAATTAAACTGTAAACTGGTTCATTTAAAAATGTCGCTCAGAAAGTTCCGCATGTTCATTGGGTTCAAAACCATCTCTTTTCAATTTTAATGTCCATATTTTCCTCAATTTCGGATCCTTAGGAAGTAAATACATACTCAGGCCCTGTCCCGATTTATTGGTACAGTTAAAAGCGCACATAGCACCATATCGCCATATGTTTCATAACCGGCAAGATAAGTTTGTACTTTCTATTTTCTCTTTGTCTCCTATGACGTCACGCAACAGGGGAGAGAAGCGATTTGACAATAAAAGCTCCACTTGTCACACTCTTAAATTAAAAAATAAATTAGTGATGCTATTGGTGACAAAAAAATTAAACAATTAAACAAATTAAAAAAATTAAACAGACCATAGATGCTCTAAAGGCTGATAATCAGGGGGTAATTCTGTAGTATTTTCAAATAAATATTGCATTTGACCTTTAATACCTTCAAAGGCTTTGGTTTATTATCTCTTTTTTTATCGAAGATTCGGGGGTATATAGTTTTTGCCCTGTCCGTCCGTCTGTCTGCCTGTCTGTTTGTCCATTGCCCATAACTTTTGATTGGTTGGAGCTATGGCTTTCATATTTCAAATGTTTATTCCTTGTGACACCTTTCTTTGGGTACCACCATATTTGACCTTGGAGAAATGCAAACATTTTTCCCAACTTTAACCTTGGCCATACCTTTTCAACGATTGGTACTGGGGCTTTCATACTTCACATGTGTATTTTTTGTGACAAGATCTTTCTTTGGGTACCACCATATTTGATCTTGGAGTTTGACCTACTTTTGAAAAACTTTAACATTGGTAATTAATTTTGAACGGTTGGTGCTAAGGCTTTCATACTTAGCATATGTAATCCTTGTGACAAGACCTTCCTTTGGACAACTTTGACCCCTTGACCTTGCGGTTCGACCTACTTTTGTAAAACTTTAACATTGGCCATAACTTTTGAACGGCTGGTGCTAGGGCTTTCATACTTCACATATGTTATCATTGTGACAAGACCATCCTTTGGATTCCAACAACTTGGACCCCTTGACCTTGGCGTTTGACCTACTTTTGAAAAACTTTAACCTTGGCCATAACTTTTGAATCGCTGATGCTAGGGCTTTCATACTCCACATATGTAATCCTTGTGACAAGACCTTGCTTTGGATACCAACAATTTTGACCTTTGACCTTAAACTTGGAGTTTGACTTTCTTTTGGAAAATTTTAACCTTGGCCATAACTGTTGAACCGTTGGTGCTAAGACTTTCCTACTTCACATATGATCCTTGTGACAAGACCTTCCTTTGGATACCAACAACTTTGACTTTGACCTTGGACTTTGACTTACTTTTTAAAACTTTAACGTTGGATACAACTTCTGAAAAGTTGTTGCTAGGGCTTTCATATTTAACATGCTTTTCCCTGTGACAGGACCTTTCTTTGGATACCAACAATTGTAATCCATTGACCTTGACCTTGGAGTTTGACCTACTTTTGAAACACTTTAACCTTGGTCATAACTTTTAAAATGATTGGTGTTTCAGCTTTCATATTTCACCTGTATATTTCTTGTGATATGGCCTTTCCTTGGGCACCATTAATTTTGACCTTGATGTTTGAATTACTTTAACCTTTTCCATATCTGTTCAATGGTTTCTGCTAGGGCTTTCATATTTCACAGATATATTCCTCAAGACAAGACCTTAGTTTGGGTACTAACATATTTGATTTGCATTGGAGAAAGTTTAATCTTTGCTATAAGTTGCCATACGGGGGCATCAGTGTTTCACAAACACATCTTGTTTTTTGATAAATTTAATGGTAAGGCTAACTTTAAAATAATATTTGTTTCCCTTCTCACCACTCAGGATGAAAAAAAAAATTGGGTCGGTAAGTAGGTGAGAAAAATTGTTTTCTCGGAAAGTTGTAATTCCAATGCTAAATTTTTAAAATCTATTTTCCAGAATGCATAAAAAATAATTGCTTCGTAGAGGTTAATAAAAATTATAAAAAGTTTTCAGTCGGGTCATTTTTAACCAGTCGGTCGGAGGAGGGCAAACAAATATTTTCTTATTTTTAATTTTTCTTTAGTTACCTGTGCCGCAAAGTCCTACAGAATACACTGTATAATGATTGATTCAGTGGTTTACCTGGAAAGAGAAACCTCTTTTTGCCCACTTAATGTTGAACATACATTTGAATTTAGTTGACGTTAATATTTTGAACAATATGATTATAAATGCAGTAAAAGATATTTTAGTAATATTTTAACAAATCTCTTCATTATTGTTACCCCCTTAATTGATTCAATTACAAACGTTATTAATATAAAACTTCTTATAATTATTCATTTATGATACTACCTTACATTATACCTTAATTCATTTAAATGTAACAAAATTGATTTTTAACCTGTATTTTCAACCCCTAAGTAAAATGAATGTTCGGTACACGATTATGGTTTCTTTTACAATCAAGTCACGTTCACGGGGAAAGTATATGTTTAAAAAATGAAACTTTATCCAAGAAATGAATGTCACTTTTTAAAAGTACATGCATAAACTTCATGTAAACATTTTATTAACAGGCTAATTATAGATATCAAATTCTGACATTTCATGTATTAAGAAATATTTGCAGAATTGAAGGGTAAAGTTCATATTACATTTAAGCCTAATTCTTATGGAAAAAATAAACCTGTAATCATTCTGAAACTGAGATGAGTGACCATAATTATCACCGGAGTACATAAAAATGTGCGTCACCAAATAATAAAGACATCATCAGAAGTCCCTTTTAATGAGGATCGGTGAGGATTGGTTTTATATTCTGCAAGTAAAGGCATAACTTACACGAAAAAGCGAAAGTCACTCAACCATCATCATGGTAAACTATTGTCCTTTCTGACATATTTTATTTCTTAAATAAAATCTGCAACATGTCGACTTTAAATTGAAATGTAAAATAAGAACACAGGCGTTTATTATACAATTGTTAGATAGCATCAGGTATTTAATGTCGCATGGTCCAGGTACGCCTATATAAAGGGCCAATGTTTAGTCATACCCCTTCATATTCTCAAAAGAAAAAAAAAATGTGGACATTTCATGCATTGTTTGTATTGCTGATTCTGACCTGTATTGGACTTTCCGGAGGAAAGCCTCAGCAGATATGTAAGCATTGACATGATTTCACCAATAGATTCGAATTCTCAAGTGCTTTTAATCTTAATATTCTTTCTATTATAATGAAGTATAATTTTAGAGATGCATTGATTCAGAAGTTAAGTCTAGATCACACTGTTTTTTTTTTTTTTTTTTGTTTGTTTGTTTTTTTTTTTGTTTTTTTTGTTTTTTTGAAATCACTTTTATCTGTGTCAAAATTATCAATGATTAAAAGTAACGAATGAAAGTGAATTACCCACTGTAGACAATCACAGACGCGGAGATTAAATGTAAATTGTCCAGATATTCGATTATCAGAGATTTACAGTTTTACTTACGGTTACTCAAAGTTAAAAAAAAATGTGTGAATATACTAAATTGATGTCCTTGTTTTATTTAATCTTGAGTGAAAACAAACTTTCCATTGTTTGCGCGACTTAATAGATTTCAGCACAAGTTTTATTGTTTTCCTCTGTCAAATTCCTTCAATGTCAACAGCGGTTTTTGTTGTTTGAAAAAAATGTATATTTCATGAATGTTTAATTTTTGATATGGGCATAATTGCAAAAAAGACTGTGGATTTTAATCGTATTATGTTATTCCATTTGAAATCCCCCAAAAATTGTTAATCATTGATATGATGGATATCATACTTATTGCGTGATTAAAGATAGGGTTTTTTATTCTTGACTTCTACAGATACAGGTTATACATGTAAATACAACATAATACACACTCATGCAATACAACAATGTCGATATTTCATATGTAACTGAGTACCCATACATGATACACATTACTGGATCGTTGGGATGGGGATCACATTTAAAAAAAAAAAAGAGTCGAAAAGTTCATAAAATATATTTTAGTTTTGATATATCTTAATTGTTTGATAATGATTGAAACACTTTGATATGACATCGAAAGTGTTAAATTGTTAATGATACATACACCATTTTTCTTTGTCTTAACCGACTTACCTATTTTCGGAAGTTTTATTTTTATTTTATTTTTAGTTGGAGGGGGGTTTATTATGACTAAAATACGCTGCGATAATTTAATTTCAAAACTATAGATACCCTTTTCTGAGTCATGGCTGTCCGTAGTCTAATATGGGCTTAAGGTTCCTATCAGTGGCGTAAGCACTTAAATCAACTACCCTTACCCTTAAACGTGTGATATCATCGATAAAAAAAAAACCAGTTAAATTCATGTCGGTCTGAAGTCAACACCAGCGCATAAAGAATGTGTAACAATTCGTGCAAATAAATATTATAAGACTTCACTAAGTAAATTGCTAATGCACTAAAAGGATTTTGATATTTGTTTTCTGTTATTATGTTCCCCAAACGAAGTTTGGGAACATATTGTTTTTACTCTGTGTCTTATTATTATTATTATTATTATTATTATTCTTTTTTTCTACTTTCTTCTCCGGTACTTTTTTGTCCGGGAGTGTTCTCATAGAACCACTCGTCCGATTGACATGAAACCTTTTTAGGGTTAATAGGCATGTTGTGTAGGTGTTCGGAACGAAGGTCATTTTGCGCACACATGCATGCACGTGCGCGCGCGTGCAATGAGTGAAATGACTGATATACTTGATGAAGCCGTAACTTTTATATTTCTTGATGAATTGCTTTGAAACTCAAAATATAAAGATATATTAGTAGTCTAGACAAGATAACATTGTCAAATTAGCGTGAACTCACGCGCATGCACGTGCGCTCTTCTCTGATTGGCTGATACAAAAATCTCAGTAATTTCCTTGTTTTTTGACAAAATACTTTGAAATTTTGAATATTAGTATATATTATAAGGTGCTTCAACATGTTATATAGGAAATTTCTTGAAAACACGCGCATGCAGGTGTGCTGCAATCTGATTGGTTGAAACTTTAAATGTCTATAATTCCCTTGGTTTTCAACAAAACAGGATGAAATTTACGACATGGATAGGCACATAGAGCTCCTACATTATAATACTATCAACATTGAATGCAAGGCCATGTATGCGCGTATGCTGAATTCTGATTCTTATTTTTCAATGAGATTCTTTAATATTTAACACAAATGTATGTATTGTGAGACACTATAAGAAAATAAATGTGAAAAATGTAGAAAACATGTGCAAGCACATGCGCTGAAATTTTGATTGGTTAATACCCATATGGCTCTATCGGAGTAGTTTTCCAATGAAATACCCTTAAAAATAAAGCGTCCATCTATATTACAAAAGTATTGTCTAATTTATTGAAGCTTGTAGGGAATGGGGCATCATAAGGGATTGGGGAGCCGTTTGGGGAACATCTGTAACGGTTCCCGTTACAATTAGCACTAGTTTGTATTGCTATTAACAAATTTTGCAATAAAAAAAAAATTATCAAGAGTCGTCACTGAATCGGATATGGTGTTCAAAAAGGCAATGTTCAAGGTTTTTATTCAATAAACAATTAAAAAAAATCCATCCATTTTTCTCTTCATCTTTTGAATAAAATGTTGAGAGCCTAATACAAACTTATCTAATATTCACAGGTTAACGAATTAAAATGTATAAAAAGTCATATTTTTTACTGGATCTCCATTTCTCTGTATCCAGGATATCCATTTCAATTATCAAGAATGTCTTTTTCATGCCAATGTCTTCCTTTAGTCTACATAAGGTAGAGATGTTTACAATCCAGCAGAGTTCTTAATCTTAGAACATTTTCAGGATGATCCTAGGACAAACTTTCGCATATGAATTAATGCTTACATAGAGTCGTCCTAAACTAGACGTCTTAAGGAGGTTGGATCCTGTTTTCAAAACTATTGAGAATTTTTTTTATCAAGTATATTTGTAGAGTCTTTACGCATAGCTAAATTTAAAATCAAAACAAAAAATGGAATCAATGCGCTTCTTTTGGCGCTACGGAGATTTTAATATAACCCCTTTGCACTGTAATAACGTCTTGCACATAAATCTATTTATCAAAGTTTTTCCTGTAATATCTTTTATTCAAATAAATTATGGAAAATTATGGAAACAATTGATGAAATTATGGAAACAAACACCAAAAAAAAAATCTTTTTTCATCTTGAACAGTCACATTGAAATTTGTGACAGAAAAATTGCAACCAAAATTTTCCAAATTACATGTACTTTGCATAGTCAATTATGTGACCTTTTTGCACTCAAAAATTTGAAACTAATGGCATTTTTTCTGAATTTAATCAGATTGCTTAAAATTATCTTATATATTCAGAAAAGAAATTTAAAAGTGGGGGTCTGTGAGGTTAATTTTTAGATAATACTAAAATAGAGCGTATTTTAAGCTTTATCCGGGCTATTTTTTTTCCAAGGACTTTCGCAATATATTTGCTATATTTGACAAAATATATGATAATAGAATTCATGACAGTTAATTTAATATACTTGCATAAAAATTTCAATGCACAAATAACTTTGTGTACAGGCTGCATGTAAAAATAGAAATCCAAACTTAACAATACTGTAAATACTTCAAAAGAGAAAAATTGATCATTTTCTTCTAATAAACTTTCCGCCACAAAATAAGTTTCCTTACTTAATGCTCTCGGTATGGAATTTAATAATGGGAGTTTAATAGAATATTGTTTAATTAGCACTGTAGAATCCAAATTTATTGTAAGAACTAAAACAGTGCACATGTTTGTAGAATTTTTTAAATAGAGGTCAATACAGAAATCTGCTCAAAAGCCCAGAAACGAACATCTTTAAGTGAGTTTAACAAAAAAAGCATTTTTTTTAAATATTTTATTACACTGAATAAAACCCTCAGACAGTATATACAATGTATCTAGATAAAATTGTTTAATAAATTGATATCCTCTTTCTGATGTTTGTATTAAAGAGAAAACTAAAAAATGAATTAAAAAAAAAAACATGGGTATGGTGAGTAACCATTCAAAGAATTACATTTTACACTACCCTTACAGAAATTTTCTATAGATTACTGTTGTAAATATTTTAATACTCCGATTTACTATTAATCTTTACTTTAAAATATTGGGGGGGGGGGGGGGGGCTCTAAGACCCTTGATACCTCCTAGATATCAATCCAGTGATGTAAATTTTAAAAATCAAGGAGAATCAAGATTTTTTTTTCATAAAAATTTGAAATTTACATAATTTACAATCCTAGTAAGTCAATTAAGTACAGGTCCACGTAACAATCAGGCAGGAGGTGATACAAAGGGTATTCAGAAATTAATGATTTTTCACTCACAGTTTTTTCTTGGGCTATAAGCCGTGTATGTGGAGGGAAAAATATTTTGGGTCATTGTTACTATGGAAACCTGGACAAAGAAATTTCCCTAGCAACCGCCCAATTTTTCTTTGTAGATTGACGAAATTTCACTCATTTTGAAGGCTTTATACCAAACGTAAATATAGTGATTTTTTTATCTTATTTAGTGTAATAAGAAAGATACATTTTTAAAGTGTTCTGTCAACATAATAAAAAGAAATTACATTCTCTAATATATTTGCTATAGACACAGGTAAAGATACATGTTTCCCATTTTTTGCTGATTCAGCATTTTGCTTGATTTTAGCAAAAATCAAGTCAATATTATTCATTTCACCATCTTAATACAACTGTTTCATCTATTTCTTGTAAAACTACAGATAAGCTTCTCTAAGAATTTGAAATAAAAAGTTTTGCAAATTTGAAAATTCCTATCTGTTGCTAAGCAACAAAAATGGATGGTTTGATTAATTAAAAAAGGATAATTGTAAAACATTGGAAGAAAAATCGTATAAATTGTAATCATTGAGTACCAAATACAAATTTTAAACTAATAGAATATTCAATATTCTTCCTTGTATACTAAAGATTATTTTACAAGCTATCTCCATAGCAACAGCAAATTTTCCTTAGCAACGAAGCATTGAAAGTTATTTTTAGCACATATTCATCTAAGTTTTAAAAGATTATCTGATTCTCATTGTTGGATTGCTATTGCCCAGAATCGACATTGTCAAACTGTTTTTTAAAAAGTATTTTTTTAAGTTAATTCATCCATAGCAACAGAACTTGTCTACATAGCAAATGTATTTTATAAAGAATCAGTATGCAGCAATTCCTCAACAAAATTTGTGTCTTTAAAGGATGTTTACTAGGCAAAAACATTCTACTTATGGGAATGAAAAATCATTTATTTGACTTATGACTGGTATTTTTTTTTCACTTTGAAATAGTAAATCAATGACCTACTTTTCATGCCAGTGGACAATTGAGACTTGAGAGTCTTAAGATTTCTTGCAAATTCCTGAAAATTTTGCATCATGACCAATATTTGCATCGAAAATTGGATAGTCTAACTTCTGACAAGTTTTTAAAAAACAGTAATCTTGTAATAAAAAAAATTGACTTTTGATGAGGTCTACTTGTGACAATGCAGAACTGGTGAGGTATTGATTGACCGAGGCCGAAGGCTGAGGTTAATCAGTTCCTGACAAAGTCCGCATGGGCAAGAGTAGGCCGAATTCAAAAGGTCAATAAAAACAAATGTTTATATTGTATTCATTGCGTACCAAACACAAATTTTAAAAGAATAAAATATACAATATTCTTCTGTGTAAACTAAATGCAATTAAAAAATTTTCCATCTCCCATGGCAACAGAAAATTTTCCTTAGCAACAAGGCAAGGAAAGTAATATTTAGCACAAACATGTATTCATGAAAGTTTTTAAAAATATATATATTACATTTTTGCAGTTAGACTGAATTTGCGCAATCTGACTGGCTATTCTACTTTTTTGTTGAATCTTCCTATGCTATTGAAATTGTAACAAATATTCAAATATCCACATAAACAAAGTTGGGGGGTTGGGGTGTGTGTTATACAGAAATCCCTTTACTGTGTGTCCTTCCGTCCATGCAATCTTCTCGCTATAACTTGAAAAACACTGGAAGCTCATACTTTGTACAGAGATTGCTTATGACCCAAGGAGGTGCCATGCCCTTGACACAAGGTCATGCCAGCATGTTCAAGGTCACTGGCAAAAAAAGTGTATAAAAGTTGTTGCCCGGTCCAAAACTTTGTAACGGGGAATCATTGGATGCTCATACTTAGTACAGTAATAGCTTTGTTGACCTAAGTGTGTTAAGACCTTGACCCAAAGCCTTTTGATTAGTTCAAGGTCATTTGGTGAAAAATTTTATAATTATCTGGGTAATAAGTGATTTTGTAATGGCGAATCTCTGGAAGCTCATACATGGAATAAAATTTGCTGATGATCCAAGAGTGTTTGTTGACTTTGACCCTAGGTCATTCCGGCAAGTACGTATTCACTGGCAGAAAAACTATATAATGGAGAATTACTAGAAGCTCATACTTGGTACAAAGATTGCTTTTGACCTAAGAGTAAAGCCGACCTTAACCCAAACCCATTTTTGCGCGGAAGTTCAAGTTCACCTACAGAAAGTATAAAATTCTGGTTTGTCCTTTAACTTTGTAATTGAGAATTAATAGGCTTATACGTTGTACAGAGAATGCTTTTGACCATGGGTAATTCATGACCTTGACCCATATAGGTTTTGGCAAGTTCAAGGTCACTGACGAAAACATATTAAATGCTTGTCTGAACTCCAACTTTGTAATGGTGATTCACTTGTAGCTTTACTTGAAACAGAGCTTGCTAATGATCCGAGGGTGTGTCCTCATATTGAATAAAGATCATTCCTCCGAGCTCAAGATCACTGGCTGGAAAGGAAAAAAAAAATTCTTGTCTGGGTTATTTTTCTTTTACCCTTGACTTTGTGACCTCAGAATCAACAACGATCACCCTTCTTCTTGGGGGAACCAATTTGAAGTTGCTAAGGATTTTTAGCTAACCTGAGTGAAGGCTCTAGTGAGCTTTTCTGATCAAAAAGAGTCCGACGTCTGTCGTCGTTGTAATTGTAAACTTTTCACATTTTCATCTACCTTCTCAAGAACCACTGGGCCAATTTCAACCAAACTAGCCACAAAGTATCCTTGAGTAAAGGGGATTCAAGTTTGTTCAGATGAAGGGACACGCCTTCTTCAAAAGGGATATTATGATGATTTTGTGAAAAATTAATGGCATCATTTAAAAAAAATCTTGTTCAAATCATGGGGTAGGGCGGGGCCACAATGGGCGATCAAAGTTTTAAATATGAAGACAAAGGGGAAATCTTAAATTCTTCACAAGACCAACAAAGCCATGATTGGTCATAAAAATATAAAAGCATCTTCAGTTAATGTTAATTTATTTTTTTTTCAAATCATTGCCACCCAGGAGAATAGAGGCGCCATAACAGGAGATCATATTTATACAAAGGAATATTAAGGATATAATCAATAAAAAAAATACTATGAATGGGTTCAGCCAGCATACAATTCAAAGATAGATTGCATTTGCTGACAAAGTCATTGTATCGACCATAGAACTTGCGAAATTATGACTATAAACAAGACTGTTGATATTCTTATTTCATCAACTTGTTTGTCAGTAGCTTGCCTCCTTTTAGAAATTATTCGTACCTAGAGCATCTCTTGCGTATTGAACCAACTTGGAGATATAAAACAAGCTTAGATTACAGTTAAAGCACAAACTTTAATTGTTTATTTCATGAAACAAGACTATCACTATTTTCAGTGTATTTCTTTTATTTTTTCATTAAGCTCGTTATATCAAAAATATTTTTTAGTTATTACATGTAAATAGCCTGTAATAACTAGACTAGTAAATAATAAAAATCGAGAGTTAGTTATCTCGTAATAATTTAATTCTGGTTGTAACACGTCATTTGATAGAATAAAAGATGTAGTTTATACCGTATAACATATGTTGCCTACGTCACAATGACTTACACCAAAAACGTATTATTTGGCTTGAGGTACTTTTAAAATATGCTTAATTTGAAGGCATTTCTTAAGGAAAATTGCCTTAATTGGAAAATTAAATTATAAGAAATGAATTTAATTAATAGCTGCCCAAGTTACACTGGTATAACCTGGGTTGGAACAATTTACCCTTTTTATGAACCGCTTCATGGTTTATAAAGCGGAAACTGTCCCAACGCAGGTTATACCGTACGGTATAACTGGAGTAGCTATGAAATTCATTCCTTAAATAATGAATTAGTTACCCCCAATAAAATGAATTTCCTATCTTGCTTTTATAACGAGTTGGTATCATATTATAATAATTTTTTAATCTCATTCTCCAGGAGTTAGTAGTCTCGTTACAACGAGTTTGTTATCTTGTTAAAAAGTTTCAACGAGTTAGTCATTTTTTTTTAATAATAAATTAGCTATCTTGTTCATGAGTTAGTATCTCATTATAACTTATTACATATGTAGTAATCTCATCAAAATAAGGTTTTTTTTATCTTGTAATTCAGGAGACAGAAGTCTCGCTACAAAGAGTTTGTTTATTTAGGTTTTCTGTCTTAGCCAATCTTGATAGCTTTGCTTACATTTTTATCTGCCAGTCAAATTGCGCACAGACTCCAGTACCGAACCGTCTAAACTCCTTATAAGTAAATGGTTTGAATATTTATAGTTTTAATATACTATTTTCCACCTTTGTTAAACAGTTTAAACTGTTGAAAAATAATTATGATATCTTGCTGCAAAACAAAATACTAAGTATATTATGGGCGTTAATATATATTTGATGAAGAAAATAGGTGGATTGTGAAAAATGTATAAAAAAAAAAAAAAAAAAAAAAATCCTGATACTTTAAAATACAGTTATTGACTTTTGAATTAGGTCTACTTGTTACTATACGGACTTTGTCAGAAACTGATTAACCTCAGCCTTCGGCCTCGGTCAACCAATACCTCACCAGGTCTGCATTGTCACATGTAGACCTTATCAAAAATCTATTTTTTTTTATTACGAGATTACTGTTTTTTTTTAAACTTATCAGAAGTTAGACTACCCAGTTTTCGTTGCAAATATTGGTCATGATGCAAAATTTTCAGGAATTTGCAAGAAATTTTAAGACTCTAGAGTCTCAATAAGCCACTAGCATGAAAAATAGGTTATTGATTTACTATTTCAAAGTGAAAAAAATACCACAGTCATAAGGCAAGTAAGTAATATTCATTCCCATTAGTAGAATGTTTTTGCCTAGTAAACATCCTTTAAAGACAAAGATTTTTGCTGAGGAATTGCTACATACTGATTCTTTATAAAATACATTTGTTGTTATGTAGACAAGTTCTGTTGCTATGGATGAATTAACTCAAAAATACCTTTGAAAAACCAGTTTGACAATGTCGATTCTGGGCAATAGCAATCCAACAATGAGAATCAGATAATCTTTTAAAAAATTAGATGAATATGTCCGATAAATAACTTTCAATGCTTCGTTGCTAAGGAAAATTTGCTGTTGCTATGGAGATAGCTTATTGTAAAATAGTCTTTAGTATACAAGGAAGAATACTGTATATTTTACTATTTTAAAATTTGTTTATGGTACTCAATGATTACAATTTATTCGATTTTTCTTGCAATGCTTTTCATTTTCCCCTTTTTTAATTAATCAAACCATCATTTTTGTTGCTTAGCAACAGATAGGAATTTTCAAACTCGCAAAACTTTTTATTTCAAATTCTAAGAGAGGCTTTCCAGTGGTTTTACACGAAATAGATGAAACAGTTGTATTAAGATGGTGAAATGAATAATATTGACTTGATTTTTGCTAAAATCAAGCAAAATGCTGAATCAGCAAAAAATGGGAAACATGTATCTTTACCTGTGTCTATAGCAAATATATTAGAGAATGTAATTTCTTTTTATTATGTTGACAGAACACTTTAAAAATGTATCTTTCTTATTACACTAAATAAGAGAAAAAAATCACTATATTTACGTTTGGTATAAAGCCTTCAAAATGAGTGAAATTTCATCAATCTACAAAGAAAAATTGGGCGGTTGCTAGGGAAATTTCTTTGTCCAGGTTTCCATAGTAACAATGACCCAAAATATTTTTCCTTCCACATACACGGCTTATAGACCAAGAAAAAACTGTGAGCGAAAAATCATTAATTTCTGAGAACCCCCATGTATCACCTTTTATATATAGGCTGCCTGATTGTTACGTGGAACTGTACTTAAAAGTATATTTACCAATCTATGCAGTCGCCCGAGTGGCGCAGTGGTTAGAGCGTCTGCCCTAGAGTTGATCTTTACGTCGCGGGTTCGAATTCCACTGTTGGACGTGGAGACCGGTCTCTTGGACGAGACCGTATAAACCGCAGTAGGTGCTGGCACAAAAAGATCCCTCACTGCTCAATGGCAGTGTTGAGTATAGGTCAAAATTTGTGGCCTTCCCTCGGCCAGTGTTGGCGTCTCCATATGAGCGAAAATTTCTCGAGAGGGACGTTAAACAACAAACAAACATATCCAATCTGCGCATCCATTTATTTATTTGTGGGGGGAGGGGGTGTGTTCATGTGCTTGTAATATCCTTCATACTATGGATCGAAACATTTATTCATCATTTGTATAATCTAATCATCTATTTTACTTAGCTTACAGAGAACGTCTACTTGATGACATCAGAAGACTTTTAGAGCTTGGCGAACAAACTACAGAGGAGGCACGTATCACACTATATATAAAATAATCCTTAAGTGCTGTTTTTATTCTACTCAATGTATTTTACTTTACAACCTTCATTAATAAAACATCAAATATTTATGTAAGTGAAATGTTTCAGATACTTTAATTATTTCAAATCCAATCAAAAAATTTAACGAAAGATGATCCAAAAAAGGATATCTCGATTAATATACATGTATATTTTTAAATTTGGACGTTTTTTGGTTGTAAATTACGCAAATATTAAATTTCTAAAATATTGTTTACTGTAAAAATGTCATGATGTTCAAAATTCTAACTTTTTAATGTTATTCTCATAAATCAATCGATTTTTTTTTCATCACTTTATAGGACGTTATAAAGTCTTGAATGATAATTAACAATTACTATTAAATGCGACTAAACTTATTCAATTTATGTATAGACATGGCTATAGCTGTTACATGTACTTTTATTATTTTTGAAGAAATATTATTTGTATCATCTGTCTTTAAAAGCTACATTTACGAGGAATTCTGTTTTAAATTCAAGATAGTATAGTTTGAAACTTTGTTTTTAATCTTTAAGAGAGAAAGGTTGGAAAATAAAGATGAAACGAGAATTCGTAACGAAGACAAAATTGATAAACAGGTATTAATCTCTTAATTGGCTAAAACCAGTGCAAACGAAAAGGAAAATTTTCCAGCGTTGTTCAATCTGAATTGTGACTGCCCTGTGCAGCTACCTGTATCTGATAATTTTTTTTACTAGAATATAAGCCCAGAGGATCCGGATCAGCGGCTGTTATACAGTATGGGCGTAGGAATAAATGGGCAAATCCAACATGTGAGTACACTAAATTGCCGTTAAATTTTAGTGCTAACAATTAACAAACTACTTTTAAAAAAGCAACAACAACAACAAAAAAAAAAACAAAGAGAAAAATTATGTATATATACAAATATACTAAAACTGTAGTACAGATAAGAAATAAATGATTATTTTAAGCGTATATGGAGTTATTTTATTCATAGAGGCTTTTTTTTTCAGCCTCAAGGGCTCCATCCGGAAAAGTCCGAAAAATTTAAGGAACAGAAATTGGACAAAACTGTAGAGACAAAAGAGGAGTCGGAGAAGGAGGGCGGAAGTGGAAAAGAGGTATGTTGGTATGAAGCCACAGTGTATAGAGTGTTATAAATTGATGTAAACTTCTAGTGCCTAAAATACCTAAGTGAAGATATATACAAAAATATACAATGATAGATGTAATGAAAAACCCTGAAAATTACCTTTAAAATGGTGGTTGGAAGTGTCTATATCTTGCTGCATTTAATTATACTTTCAAAAAATCATAAATCGTGTGTTATTTTCAGAAACGCAGGAAAAGGAACTTTGGACCGAGTTGGCAAAACTGGCCTAAAGGCATCGTTCCCTTCATATTTGATGATAATCTGCGTACGTTTTCATCTTCGAATATGAAAATTGAACTTTTGATCATTATGATTAGAATATCTGTTGTAAAATTTAAAGCATTCAATTGAAATTTAAAATCAAATAATGCAATTTATGCAGAAAAGGTAAGTAAAATAAAAATAAAAGTTTTTTTTTTAAGGTGCAAATAGAAAACCATTCCAAGACGCAATCGCGTTATTTAATGAACTCACTTGTATTCGATGGAAGCCAAGGTCGCCGGAAGTAACCCAAGAAGTAGGTCACCAGGCATACGTTCGAGTTCAGAGGTACGTTTTCTGTAGAGGTTTCTACAGTGTAAATTGAAGTTAAAAACCATGTTAAGAATCTAACCTGTCAATGGTATAAGATTCAAAATAAGGCCATATTTATCTTTATTTTCCCAGGCCAAAATCTCAAAAATATTTTAAAAAAAAAAAAAAAAAGATAATAATGCTCTTATGTTCACTACATCATTTGAGTTAAGTTATTCAAATATTTTTTTTTTATATAAGGCCATTTTTTAGAAAATTATTTGGATGCCCTCTCTCGACCGACTGACTAGGAATGACCCGACTCAAAACATTTTTAGACCTTTAGGAATCATTTTTATGTATTCTGGATAACAGATTTTGAAAATTCAGCATTGAAATTAAAATTTTCTGTGGAAAAGAGAAATTCTCACCACCTTTCGACTCAGTTTTTCCTGCCTGAGTCGGGAGAGGGCAAACAAATATTAAAGTTGGCGCAAACTTTATTAATTTAACATTTTTTATTTAAAAGAAACATATTGCGTATAAAATATACAAGGCTCTTTAGAAGCACTGGGGAACAAAAGAATACCTAAACCTCTCCCCCCCCCCCCCCCTCTTTTCAATACGTCATAAAATTGATAGTTGTGGTGTAAAACTTAATAGTTGTGAAATTATTTTACATTATCGATTAATGTTAAGGTTTCTTTGGATATAAAAACGTTGGTTTTATCCAATATTTAGTACAAATTGTATCGTCCTAGATCAGTATGCATAAAAGAGAACTGGAGAATTGATATTTAATATAGTTTATATAGATTTTCAATTATTATCATGGTCATCAAAATAAAATCTTTAAGTTGGGACAACACATTGCACAATTTTTGTTCCGTAATGATTACGATGAATATACCATATAAATATACCATGTTTTCGTCCCTCTCTATATATCCTGTTGAGCATTCCAAAACAAGATATTAATCTGATCATCAAACATTAGAGCCGGGGTATAAATTTCTCTTTTTTCAGTGGATCAGGATGTAGTTCTGGTGTAGGGTTCTATGGAAAAGGCGAACTCGTGATTACATTAGCAGAACCCGGATGTGGATCGGTGAGTGGATTGATTGATTGTAAGTTGTTTTACGTCCCATTCGAGAAATTTTCACTCATATAGAGACGTCACCATATACCGGTGAAGGGCTTCAAATTTTGACTTTTACTCGGCACTCAGGGCCATTGAGCAGTGAGGGAACTTTATCGTGCCAACGCCTACCGTGACACGGGGCCTCGGTTTTTAAGGTCTCATGGAGCGCATGGTGAAGAAACAGTTGCTACCCGTTTTTATCGACTTAGGTCAGTCGTGGCCGAGATTCGAACTCACGACCTCCCGATCACGGAGCGAGCCTTCTACCGACTGAACTACCGTGAACGGTCGGTGAGTGGAAGCTACAGATTATATACACGTGAAAAAGGTCATAAAAGCTTTTGATTGAAGACGTGTGATAATGAATCATACACTTACGCATAATTTTCTTAATTTCATTTGAAAAATATACTACGGCACAGTTAATTTTCTAGAGGATTACCGGTTCATATGGAACCAAGTATGTTTCCCGATGTTTCCCCTAGACGCCATCACTGAAGCGTTATCTATTAACCAATGAAATGAAAAGGGAACGATTCATATGAAATATATAAGAAACTGGATTTATTTATTAAATAACATTACATATTGATACATATAATGGGGAAAAATACGTATGATTGTTTGAAATTCACAAGTTAACGTAATACATGTATATCAATTTATAAATTGATAAGATATCAACTAGATATATTCAACTTTGGTGCACATCCATGTCTCTACATGTATCTAAGGAAAAGTGATATTTCAATAACTGGTCACTCTGAGTTAAATGTTGTACAGTGTATAATATATAAGGATGTATGTTTAATAGAACATTTTTTTTATTTGTACAATTCCTAGGTACATGTACTTCGCGTTCCATATATTTTTTTATTATTTCAAGTAGGTGTACATTTTAGTATGCACTAGTTCAGCCTTACTAATGTGTTCGGAACCTTTTATTTTTCGGTGTTCTACAAACTATAATACCCGAGGAGTTCGCAGTAGCTCTGACGAGAATTAGCGAGACTATAGCGAGATAAGGTAAATTATTCACGGAAATGTGGCTACGAAGTGACTAGCACGTGGAGACATGGTAAACAAAAAAGTTATGTTGCGTTTCAGTTTTCACCCCTGTATAATATCGGTAGAAATGCACTCCAGTCTCTCTTGAATTCATTCAAACTTCAATATGTATTCTTAATGACATTATTTTCTGAAGTTATGTATTAAAATTTCTTTTTTGGACAAACACACGAATTGAAACTGGGGCCTTATTTTTTGGCGTCAGATTAGCAAATGAGGTACCATGCAACATGGCTTACGTTCATAAATCAGCTGAATGAGTTGAATTGCATTAGGAGTTACTACGGATACTACAGGAATTTTACGCTTAGAAAAAACCAAATCTTCAGGCGATCGGAAAGGCACAATGAACATTTTTCCATGCATTTCGATCGTAGATAAAAAGCAGTATGTCAATTTTTATTCTATTATTTAACATTTAGAAACAATTCATTTCTTATTAATAATAAATAAACGTGAAATTTTAGATATCTCAAAGCCATACAAATGTCAGGTGGATTCCCTGGACAAAAACACGTGTTCACTGGTATTATAATGTACAAAACCCCCCACTTTTATTGCTTAAGAGATGCTGCTCATTTTCCTTTTCCTTGAAGCGCTGAATGTTGCAAAGACTACATTTATAATGTACATTTTCTAGTTAAAAACGTATCAACACATTACAAATGCCCGAGACATATTTCTTTGTTTCTAATCTTTGTATTTTGATAAAAACAATATTCTGTTTTAATTGGTTTTTTGCAGTCCATCAAATATCGGGTCGTAGATTGACCTGAACCACGTGTTTGAAGTAAAATGTTAACATGTAGTTGTCCAAGAAACGTTGCTATTCATGCAACGATTGGTCAGTTGTTCGTGGTATGATCCACTGTGTGTAATGATAACAATAGCGAAAGGTAAACAAAGGTTTGTGATTGCAGTTTGTGATTGATTCTACCAGCTTATTGAGCATTTTGAGAAAAAAAATGTCGCCGTAAATTTTCACAAAAGCGAAGATTAAGAAGCTCGTGATTTTTAACCTCCTTTTCCTTTTTAAAATCATGAAAATTTTTCAGAGGGTAAGGAAACAAAAAAAAAATCATAGAATATGTTTTAAAGGAAACAAACTATAGCAATTTCCTGTTTACTACCATTTTAATTTATAAAACCGGATCTACCCTATAACCTTTGAATGGGTCAACCTACACCACGTGTCTTAAATTATAGGGTTGTAGTTCAATTGTTTTTTTTTCATTCATTTAGGTCAGTACATCCGTACATGAAATGCTGCACAGACTTGGACAAAGACACGAGCAGTCTCGGAGTGATCGGGATAGGTATGTCAGGATTGTTTGGAAGAACATCAATCCCGATAATAAGTTTAATTTTTACAGACGCTTGACCTACAATCGTAACCCGTATGATGTTGGAAGTGTGATGCAGTACGGATATACGGTAAGCATTCAACAGGAATTTCAGAGCAACATAGTCGAAAAAGTAAAACAAATATATCATATCAAAATATCCTGTATAAATACTGTAACAATAAACGGTTTTATTATATGATAGAATAATTTATAGAATGGCTAAGATCAAACACTTTAGAAATCAAACTAAGATATGTTCAACTTCAAGTGAACATAATGTACTTTTTCAAGATAAGACTAAAATTAGATCGGGACAATATTTACAAATATATACATGCATGTACAATTTTACGTTGTGGCTAAATTGTTTCAGCTGTTTAAAAATTATTTGTAGATGTAATACATAAAAATAATTTGTTGATTCATAAATTGTTTAAAGAAAACACACGTAAACAAACAAAAATGAATGTGAGGTCTGCTTAACGGGTTTGTATCATTCAAACATGTTATAAATCAACTACTGCTGTTTTTTTTCGGTCAATACAATAATTTAACAATCCAAGATGTACAATATTAACCTCGTTATTTTTAGTTAGGTAAATATGGTACTCATCGGGTAACTAAACCATTGTAAGACTTCAAAACAGCAATATCAAAAATTGTATAATATTGAGAAACCTCAATCAGACAATTGAAAAGTCTCACTTTTGAATGATTTGTCTAACGACTGAATTTACAACTTTTTGTGTTCCTAGATTGATACTACTTTTCTCTTCGATGAACACATGTTTATTTTTAGTCCTTTGGTGGTGGAAAAACAACGATAGAATTGAGAGACAAAAACCTGCTATTTCTTGAAGTTCCAAGCCATCAGATTTTCTCTTTTTATGATTTAAAAGATGTACTGGATCAGTATAAATGCACCGGTAATTTACTACAAACGTTTTGAAATAAATAATGAGTTGAAAATACGCATACTTAAATGTTAGAGATGAAAAATAAAAGACGTATCTTTTAACACTGTAACAAAGATTATTGTGTCGTATGAATCAATTAGAAAGCTAAATCTTGCATGAGTTATGACCTAATGATAAACATTCTAAAATCATTTAAAATATCAAGGTAAATTTCAGTAAAAGAAGATTTGAAATTTTACTTTCGCTTCCGTATAATTTCAGATCATTGTTCCCCGCCACCTGACTGTTATAATGGTGGATATATCAATGTAACATGTGGCTGTAACTGTCCCGAGGGGTTTACCGGGGCAACGTGTGATACTGTGATTACAGACTCGGGTAAACAATGGAATATCTATGTGCATTTAGAGTTCAGAATATTGTTATTGTTAGACATAGAATAAACTCAAAGATACATATTTAAAGTACTGTATAGTTATCGAATTAAACAGTTAACTTTGCATAAATTCCCAAAGAGAAATTTATTACATATTGATCTCCGGTTCTTAATAAATACTGTGCTTATGACCGCTCGAAACCAATTCCTTTAATAATCAATTTAATACCACTTGGATTCTTACTGGGTTTTTTTTTCAGACTGTGGTGGCTTTGTTTACCTGAAGGAAAATGATGTGGTTTTAGACCAAAGCAAAGACGTTTCTGTAACATCTCCCAACTATCCGGGTCCAGTCGGTCAGGGAAAGATTTGCAGATGGGCAATTAAGGCACAAATGGCACCCTTTTAGTCGTAACTTTGAATTACTATCTTGTATAATTTTTATCCTACATCACTTTCAAAAATTACCAAAAAGAAAATTAAAAATTAAAAAAAAGAAGAAAAAAAAGTTGGAGCGAACGTTCTTACACAGATAAACAGGGAAAATGTACAAAAATGACAGTCATATGAAATACATATAATACGGGTATTGCCTTTTTAATTTAGAAAAGCAATTCTTTTGTTTAACAGGCGCCAGAAGGATTCATTATTAAAATGACAATAGATGACCTTCATTTGGCATATAACCCGAAAACAGTTCGATGTTATCATTGGTTAGAAATACAGTACAACCTTCCAGGTCAACCTGGCATCAGGTAACCTAACATCTGGTAATACGTGATTTTACATGTACATTTGTTCTGTTCGTTGCATGCGCAGGTGTTACGCAGCTATATAATGTATAATTTTTACCGTACAATAATCGATATGCTTTTTTAATATTTACCACGTGACGTTTTGATTGGCAGGCGGTGTGGAGATATCGTTGGTGAAACCTTTTTGACATCAAAAGACTCGCCTACACTTATGATTGTTACCATGGATACTAAATTTGCAGGCAGCAGAGTTACTCACAAAGGATTCAAACTCCACTTTGAGAAGGAAAAAGAAGGTAAATTTCAGAAAACAGAATGTAAAAAGGACAATGTTGTTAACAAAATGTGTTTTTAAAGAATGTATTCTTTAAAAGGGGATAAAATATGTGTTTATTTTATGCAACCTCTATTGATATTTTCAAATTGTCTTCTTTAGAATGATATAAATGTGCTATTTTATCGCTTGTATGATATACCTTATCCACCTAATTCTCCATACGGAGTCCTTTTGGCCGTTGCTCATTTGCACACGATTTGGAAATGATCACACAGGTTTACTCCATACGGGGTCCTTTTGGCCGTTGCACACTTGCACACGATTTGGAAGTGCTAACACATGTTTACTCCATACGGGGTCTTTTGGCCGTTGCACACTTGCACACGATTTGGAAATGCTAACACTTTTACTCCATACGGGGTCCTTTTGGCCGTTGCACACTTGCACACGATTTGGAAATGCTAACACGTTTACTCCATACGGGGTCCTTTTGGCCGTTGCACACTTGTACACGATTTGGAAATGCAAAAACATGTTTAAAAAATAAAAATCTATTTATATTGTTCTTATCCTGTTTCAAATTTCCTAATTGCGACAACAGCAAAAGGTGCTAAACAAAACATTGGTCGAAAATTTCCAGGCATACCTGTCAAAATCATTTTCAAATATGTATTTAGTACCATATATTTCTGAAAACGTCGCGCAGAATATTAGAATTTTTAATTACTTACATGTAACTTGTAACACTAAAGGACGTGTGCTAGTACATGTAGTTTTTGTAATTTTTTTTCCGTTTTGGCTACATGGATTTTCCCGCCGATTTGCTCCTATGATGTCCTGTGACGGTGTCGTACAAAAATAACACAAACAAGACAGTTACAATTTGCCATAAATAGTTGCGACCCAACAACTAAAACACGGAAAACGGGGGACCACAATTTCTTTGAATTCGCTAGTTTAAAAAAGTTTGCCATTTTGTTTTCTTTTTACATTTCGTGTTTATTATTCTATTGCAGTGTGCAGAGATAATCCTTGTTTGTATGGTGTGTGTGTTCCTTCCGAGCTAAAGGCATGCCAGTACAAGTGTGTATGTCAACCTGGATACACGGGAGACAACTGTGACCAAGTTTTAGGTAGAAAGATTTATCTAATAGACGATTTTCCCATTTAAAAAGTTATTTCCCTTGGCGGGGTCAATCACAACGTCAACCGGCGTGAGACACTGTTTTCCCTCTATACCATTACTAACTTTATGGGGCAATGTCTTACAACTGAAATCTGTATGAATAAGTTTGTTATTTTTTTTTTATGTTGCCCCATATTATGGCAATACAGGAACGGATCAAAACTGTCCGATAGCATTTAAAGGTTGAAAATATTTACAAGTCAGTTTCAACGGTTATAGTGAGAGAAATGAGCGTTACCCCGACAACGAGAGATAACCCTTTCGAATGTGAAATCCGTCTATTGAAAATAATATACAGGGAAAACTTACTTTTCCGACTTGCAATGGGATATGGGTTTCGTGTCGGAAGTACAGGTTGTCCTATACCATATTGCATATAACAAGGGGAATAGTAAGTTAGGGAAAAAGATCGCCATTCACAATGAAATTGATTGCAAAATTGTCAGATTAGAGAGTTCTCAATAAAGAGTTCTGTCTAAAAAATGTATACTGGTAAAAACTTAACCATCTGACAAAAAAATGTTTTCTTTTTTCATCAGGTACCATCAGATATACAAATATGAGTTATATACATATTTACTTTTATTTAATAAAAATTAAAGAAACCTTTGACAATTAGTTTTAACCTATAAAGTAAAACCGTTTTCAGCAAAAAACGAACACGGAATATTCAAGGGAAAAGGATCATTTTCGTTTGACTCGGTTCTATAAATCAACAAATGCTTTACCATATGCACTGATAATGTACATCAGCACAATACATAGAAATGTCAGGCAATATCAGCTTAATTAGTTCGGCAATTCGTTGTATCTGTGATGAACTCTTCAAAAACTAATGCATAATATTTTTTTTCTTTAGATGATGCGAAACTGAAGTGTACATTTGAAAGGTTTGAAAAGTGTTTCTTTAGCAACACCCAGGAGGGCGACAACTTTGAATGGGGAGTAGGATTTGTATGTATTCTAATAGAAAATTCTGTACAAATACTATAGAAATAAAACGTCCTTTTATTTTGTTGATGTTCATTGTATACTTGACACGTCATAGGTAAATAAGTAATATTAAGTATCTGACTATCTGTAAAGATTGATTGTTTTTAATGTCCCATTCGTGAACATTTTACTTAAACAGAGACGTCACCATATACCTGTGAAGGGCATACAATTTGAACCTATACTCGGCACCCAGGGTCATTGATCAGTGAGGCTTCTTTATCTTGCCGACACCTACCTTGACACGGGGCCTTGGTGTTTAAGGTCTCATCCGAAAGACCCCTGTTGGGGCTTAGCAAAGGAACAGTCACTTAATTTTAAACTGCGTTTATGAACCATAAAATATATATCTTAATATAATAATATGTTGAATGTAAGAATTCCATTGTTTCCTCCATTCTTAGAAATTAAAATTGTTTTAGAATTTTGAATTCATCGCACAGAATTTAGACAAAAAGAGTTATTTACATGTAAATATAAAATATAAAGATTCAATATCAGTATGAGAATTTAATAAACAGTCAAAGAACTAACTCTTTTTTTTTCTTCCCATAAAAACTGCCAAATCCGCAAAATATTTTCACGACACAAGCTTATTCAATCTAGTTGTTAAATAAATAAACAAAATATGCTGATTGGAATAGCAGGGCTATAAATTACTCAAGTGAGCGTTGTGACCCAGAGACCTATTGTTTACGATTACTTTTCAGAGACATAGCATCTCTTTGGGGACGGGACCAGAGAGCGTCTATAGAGGAGAGAGATTCCTTTTCGCTGAAATGTCCTCACCTAGAAAACCAGGGGACAGGGCGGTCATAGTAACAGTTGTTACTCTTCCAGGTTAGATGCGGTAACGTTTTTAAATATCAACTATAGTCTGGTCGATGCGGAAACGACGTAATCAATTTTAAATTAAATACGTTTTGAATATCGCTGGCATTTCAAATTGAATGATTTCATTAGGAAATGTCAACCCCCTGCCTGGAATTACCAAAATAATCGACAATGTCCATGAAAAAGCTTTGTAATGTTAGTTTTTTAAATTAAATCTGGCAACAAATATTTTGGAAATGATTCAAAATAAATGCTCTATTAGTTTTTTTACAATTCAATTTAATCTAAATTGAAAAAAAATGTTTTTTAATTATTTTTCAAAAAAAGGATGTAACGAACCATAAATATATATCTGGCCCCAGGATCATGAAACATCTTAAGCTTAAGTTAAAATCTTTATTTTATACTAAAATGTAGTAGAGGTCAACCAATCCAAAATTAAAATATTTTTTATATTGCGTCACAAAAGTTTTTTTTATGCAAATTTAAATATTAATTCAATAATAAATAAACATTTTACAACCGATTGAAAATTTGACTTAAGTCTAAGACTGTTTCATGATTCTGGGGCTTGGGTTTGAGACTATGTACCTTATATTAAATTGAAGTATACCGGTATTATTAAGTTGAAGTTACTCTAGTACTAGATTTATTAAGCAGAGACTCCCTTATATCCAAAACCGCATACATATGGTAAACTTTTCAAAATTTTGCAGACAAAGCCGGTTGCCTTACCTTCGCTTATAATATGTTTGGACGGAACGTCAAAAAGCTGACGTTATTTTCCGAGGGCCGAAATGCAGCAAAGACGTCCCTTTGGTCTAAAGAAGGAAACCAGGGATCTGATTGGTTGACAGCAAATGTCAATATTCCGGCAAAGGAAGGAATAAAGGTATCAGAATTGACCATGAATTTAATTTCCTGTCGGATATTGTACATGTAAATAGTTTTTCATCAATACGTGACCCCTTCTTTATCAGTTACCCCACATTTTTAATCCTCTGAAAGGAAAATTTTTGATAATGCAAGTGTCCAAATGAAACTTAGTTTTTGTGAAACTTTGAAATCAATCTTGAAGTTTAATACAAAAATGAAAATTATTTATGGGGATCGGACATTCCCCTTACTATTTATTCCTTCTGTTTAAGCTTTCGTTTGAGGCAATTGCAGGCGATGCGTGGGACAGTGACGTAGCTCTGGATGAGATCAAGTGGGAGGTGGGGCAGTGTGGTGAGTAGAGTTCGTAGTTACTCTTCAATGTCCTTACATGTAATTATGACTGTCATTTTAAACGTTTGAGCCGGATTTATGTTCGTTATATTTACATTTTATCTAAAGGATAAAGAACTAATTTTTTATATTGCATATAATATTTTTTAAATGAAAACAAACATCGTACCAAAATAACTGATTTTGATCTGTCTCTTGAGTGCAAACAATCAAATTATTAAATTTCTTAGCAGACAAAACCGTCACGAAGGACTGCATTGAATCTGGAAAAGAGTATGAAGGGACCCGTGCCTACACTAAGAACGGAGTCAAATGTCAAGCATGGGCATCAAACGAACCTTACGCTGTACCTTCCAGTAAATAATTGCTATTAATGACTACATTTGACTAGAAACGCTTCTTCATCACAGTATATAGATATATTTAACCAAATAGTAACGTTTTCGAATGTCACATAGTATCAAACAATCTGCTTCCAGATATATCTTCACAAAAGATTTTTTTTTACAGTTATTTAAAACGAAAGTTCTAACCCCCTCTCTCTTGAAAAGTGGGGTTTATAGTGAGGAGTTACCTGTCGGTTCATCTGTAAAATTCGGGGGTACCCATTCCTTACCAGCAATTCTCCTATACCTCGAAATAAAATTGATTAAGACTTTCAAACAATTCTTGTAACATACTGCCCTTGTGACCTTCTTTTATACGTTTCTATCAGACAGATATTTCCAATAGCAAAACATGGACAGTGTCATTCTTTCTATAATATTGTGGTACCTACTTTTTACCGTAACTCCACTTATAACACTGAATAAAATTTAATGAGACTCTTACAGAATCTTTATTACATAGTGTTCCTATTTTTAGGTCACCTGAGTCACTCAGGTGACCTATTGCTATCCGTTTTTGTCTGTCGTCGTCCGTCGTGCGTTAACTTTTGAACATTTTCAACTTCTTCTCTAGAACCGCTCAACCAATTTCAACCAATTTTGGCATATAGCATCTTTGGGTGAAGGGAAACAAGAATTGTGAATTTCATGGTCCCTGCCCCCCTGGGGCCTGAGGGGTGGGGCTAAAACCACCAAAAATAATGCAATCTTTAAAAATCTTCTTCTTTACTCCTGGACATCAAGCAGTCAAACTGTTGACATGATTGTAATAAGCATTGGGCCCTCTACCAAAATTGTGAAATTCATGGCCGCAGGGTCAGGGGTTCTGGTGGTTGGGCGGGGCTATATAGATCATATAGTGAAAGTGCATTATTTCTTTAAAAATCTTCTTCTCTTCTCCTGGGTATTATTTAAACAAACTAAGTGCATGGTTATGACAAGCAATGATGCCCTTTCCAAAATTGTGAAATTCATGGCCCCAGGATCAGGGGTTCTGGTATTAGGGCGGGGCTCTATAGATTATATAGTGAAAATGCATTAATTCTTTGAAAATTTTCTTCTCTGCTCCTGGGTGTTACTGAAACAAACTAAGTGCATGATAATGGTGCACAAGGATGATTTTTCCGAAATTGTGAAATTCATGGCCCCAGGGTCAGGGGTTCTGGTGTAAGGGGGGGGGGGGGGTCTATTGATTATATAGTGAAAATGCATTAATTCTTTGAAAATCTTCTTCTCTGCTCCTGGATATTATATAAACAAACTAAGTGCATGGTTATAATAAGCATTGATGCCTTTTCCAAAATTGTGAAATTCATGGCCGCAGGGTCAGGGGTTCTGGTGGTTGGGCGGGGCTATATAGATCATATAGTGAAAGTGCATTATTTCTTTGAAAATCTTCCTCTCTTCTCCTGGGTATTATTTAAACAAACTAAGTGCATGGTTATGACAAACAATGATGCCTTTTCCAAAATTGTGAAATTCATGGCCCCAGGGTCAGGGGTTCTGGAATTAGGGTGGGGCTCTATTGATAATATAGTGAAAATACATTAATTCTTTGAAAATCTTCTTCTCTGCTCCTGGATATTATATAAACAAACTAAGTGCATGGTTATAATAAGCATTGATGCCTTTTCCAAAATTGTGAATTTCATGGCCCCTAGGTCAGGGGTTCTGGTGGTTGGGTGGGGCTCTATTGATTATATAGTGAAAAATGCATAAATTCTTTGAAAATCTTCTTCTCTATTCCTGGGTATTATATAAACAAACTAAGTGCATGGTTATGATAAGCATTGATGCCTTTCCGAAATTGTGAATTTCATGGCCCCGGGGTCAGGGTTTCTGGTGGTAGGGTGGGGCTCTATTGATTATATAGTGAAAATGCATTAATTCTTTGAAAATCTTCGTCTCTGCTCCTGGATATTATTTAAACAAACTAAGTGCATAGTAATGGTGCACAAGGATGCTTTTTCCAAAATTGTGAAATTATGGCCCCAGGGTCAGGGGTTCTGGTGCTAGGACGGGGCTATATAAATCAGATAGTGAAAATGCATTTATTCTTTGAAAAATCTTCTTCTCTACTTCTGGGTATTATTGAAACAAATTGAATACATAGTTATGATAAGCAAGGGTGACTCTACCAAAAGTGTGAAATTCATGGCCCCCAGTAAGGGGCTCTGGTGCTGGGGGGGGGGGGGGGGGCTCTATTGATAATATAGTGAATCTGTAGTAAAAATGCATTATCTCCTTGAAAATCTTCTCTGCACCTGGGCATATTAGAGGCAAAAAGAGTAAAAGTTTTAATAAAGATTTTTGAACATCTGGACCATTTGTTCAAGTGTTCTGGTCCTGGCCAGGGCTCTATTAATTTGTATTCAACTGAGAGGAGTTATTCTCCTTTGCCATTTACTTTTGATAATTAATCACTGTGAATAATGTACTTGAAAGGTTAATAGAATAGGAGAATTATGCAAGATTTTTTATTGTATAATACAAAAAGTACTTTTATAGTTTAAATGATCAGGTAGACTTGTAAGTAATAGATAAATAAAAATTAGACAAAAATAACCTGTCTTATTCAATGTTCAATAAAGACCAAGAGAGTCCAATGTAAGAGATTTCATCAAGAAATGAAAATAGTACAGAATCCTTGATAATTTGTTAATATACTGTATGGTGATAGTGATAAATGGGGAACAGATTTGAACCTAATTTATGAACTGTTAATGAACAGTAGACTAATTATTTTGTTGATCCTGATCACCCTATTTTTCTTGCTTTGGGCAACAGCTTCACCTTTCAGTTCATTTTATACTCCATGGATCCTCTAAATTTTTGTATTATACTCAGGTGACCGTTAAGGCCCTTGGGCCTCTTGTATATTTTGCTCGGGTTAAGAGTTTCCCATAGCAAAATCATATACTCATATGGGAGCAGGGGTGTCATTGCTCACAGTATTTCTTGGCAAGCCCGTAGAACGGAAGGGGGGGGGGGCGCCCCTCTTTATTCTGAGTATAGTTTTGTTATATGTAATTTTAATTTTAATTAGCTGCTGTCTGCCCCCCTAACTTTTTATTACTGTTTAGTCGAGCACTGGCAAATTCCAAAAGGATCTGGAAGTTAAAGAGATTTTATAAATTTTTTTTTTATTTTATATATATTTTTTTTTATTTTTTAAGTTATTTATTTATTGCTTCAGATCATTTTGGGGAGTTGAATTTTCCCTCTTTTGGACAATTTTAGGCTTCTAAGATGTTTTTGAGGGAGTCCCCCCCCCCCGAAACCGTTGCTATGAACGTGCTTGGTCACAAACGCAGACCTGTTTACTCTTACGATTTCGTCGTATTTTGTACGGATTTTCAGTCCAAAATACGTCTTACGTTTTGCTATAACGAAAATACGGAAATCCGTTCATATGGATTTTAGCAATTAGTTTTCGTTATCTGTCTCAGTTTGACGCTTTTTAATCGCTAAAGAAGAGAAAATGTTCAAACATTTAAGTTGCCAAAACGCGGTGGTTTAAAAAATGACAGAAATCACTCAAAAGAGAGCAGTGTATGACGTTTTGCTTTGTTATTAAACCATGATTTGGTAATCAGAAATGTAATTGTTTCTAGTAATATATGTACAGTCGATGAAAAGTGAAATCTTGCGGGCAAATGCCAAATCTCACTGACAAATCTAATGAAAAATACTGAGAGACAACAATTTGGGTAAACAGGTCTGCAAACGCTGACAATCGCATATAAAATTCCATTCATTCAGTAATTCGTTTTCGCAGAATATGCCTACCTTGCCACCGAATCCAACTACTGTAGAATTGCTGACGAACCTGAACCCTGGTGTTACACAACTTCTACAACAACAAGATGGGATTGGTGTGATGTGCCATACTGTTGTAAGTAGAAAAAATACACTTTGGTGACTCAGATTGAATTATTTTTGCTAAATATATTTCACCAATAAAAAAAAGACTGGAAGTTTAAATTATACCATATCGTTTTCTATTGTCAGGCAAGTTAGAAAATTTTTGTTTAGAATCTCGGTGAAAATCTACCCACCGGAAATTGGTGCTAAAAGATTTACATCAGAATCTTTTATTTACGTTATGACGAAACAAAAGCCAACTATTCATCATATATATTACTGATACAAAATATTGTTTAGTTTATTTTCTTTACTTTTCGGCATACATTTTTTTTTATACTTTATTCTAAATGCCAACTAGGCATTTTTTTCTGCGTTTCTTTTCGTAAGGAAGACTCCATTTGTCTTTTGTGCAAGGGGATTTAATGAATTATTCACGCCAAAATGTCGTTTCATACTCCCGCCTATTCATTTGGAAAATGTTTTAAATGGATTCCATAGCTTTCATGTGTTCTTGTAACATGTTCTTATTCAAACAGGTTTACTTATTACATTTTACATCCAAGATTTTCGTATTCAAAGCAAGGCTTCCAAGGTCTACTTATTTTAGATTCCTTTTTACACTCAAAAGGGAACAAGTCATTCACGTAACTTTCTTACGGTCAAAGCTTTTCAAAACTATTCAATAGCCTTCAGTATAACATCATTATTACTGTAAACGAACTATTATATTCGCATCATCTTTTATTTGCTATTTGTCAGTTTGAAATCAATCCCCAACGATTAATTTTTGCGACTGAGGAAACATTCTTTACAAATACAAAGCAAAATAAATTATTCGCGGCGATTAATACTCCCGAGTTAAAGTAGGTCGCGAAGCTCGCGGGTATTTCTCACACGCGAATAAAAGTTGGTTTACAGTAACATTTCATTTTCGAAATGTTATTCAGTCACTTGAATGTACTTATACATTTCAATTTAAAGCCGTTGTAATCTTGTTGTTTTCGTGGGCATATATATCTACTTATAGAGGCAAACAATAAAAATGTTCATTTGAATTAAGTTTGCTTTCCATTCTTCTGTAACGAAACATACTAAATGCATGGTCATGATGAGCAAGTGTGCCTCTTCCAAAACTAATTGTGAATATCTTGGCTCTGGTATTAGAGTGGGGCTATATTGAATCTAAAGTGAAAATGGTCTCAACCGAAGGACCGGTCTCCATGTCTCACAGTGGGATTTGAACCCGCGACGCACATGTAAGGATCAACTCCTTACTCCGCGACTCTAGAGCGAGCGCTCTAACAACTGCGCCACGAGGGCGAAGAGGCAAACAGAGTACATAAAGTTGTAATAAGTAAGGATGTTTTTTACCAGATTTTGAAATTCTGTACCCTTCGGTCAATTTAGTACCCTTTGGTCAATTTCAGTATTAATTTTTACTGAAAGAAGTAATTTCCCTTGCTATTTGCCTATGATATTTAATTAAGGTGGTATGGGATACCAAACGAAACTTCTCCTACATATTTATGTACCCAAATTAGAAGGATTTGAAATACCCCCACCTTTCAGTATATGAAAGTGTAATTTTAATAATTTTTTATTATATTAATGAGAAATACAAAAAACGATTTTTTTTTCTTGCATAATTCTTTTTTCATAAGCTTAATATTATAGGCAGGTGTTTGCTAATATAAAGTGATTATAAAAACAAAAATGACAAGAAATATGTCTTAGTATTTTTTTAATTTTCAACAAAAATAAGCGTAAAAAACTGGGAAAACTTTATTTCGTGAAAACAGACGGATAACATTTCATGAAAGTCTACAATAAGAATGTATCTTAATATGTTAGCAAAGTGAAATAAACAAATTGAAAAAATATATATAAATGGAAAATATAAAATGCATTTAAAATTTTTTGAATTAAAAGATCCGAGCGGAAGAGTTATCCTTCTTTATTTTCCAAGAGTTGAAAAAACCTGGGTGCTATTTTAGAAATGATGAGCATTTTTTCCCAACCATAGAAAAATCGCACTTTGTAGTTTTCAACTTTGAGCGGTTTTGAAAACAATGCATGGACAATCGCTTTCCAGGACGTGTCTTGTTCAGAGCAATTGCATTCATCTGAACGTTTTGGGACTATATACAACAGCTAGCTGATTTGTGACCAAACAGTTACTTCTTGAATTAAATAACAAAAAAGTCCAGCTCTGGTTAACGTGATAATTGATTGGTGATAATTCAGCACAATGTGAAGTAATCGCACTTATCCATGCCTCACCGCACACAAGGTGCTGTACAGTTACTCAAACAATTGAAATACATCTTTTGCTTAAAAGTGTTCAAAAGCAGCAATGTTGAAACTACCTTTTACAGGGGTTTGCTTTTTTAAATGTCCGTTGTACAATTATAAGTAAATTTATATACTTGCGATTTTTTTTTGTCTGTTTTTACTTAAAATGCCGACTTGTGAGAACTTGCATTGAAATAGGCTTCAGAGTGTTCTTTTCAACGGTGTATCTACAAATTTTGACCCGGTAATAAGCACTCATGCAAATCAAAACAATACTTCAAACGGAAATACGTCATAACGTGGAGGTATCCCATACTACCTTAATTAAATATTGTAACTTAAAAGGTCAATTGAATAACAAAATCATACAAAACTTTTCATAATATTTCATACAAAAAGTACATGTACTATTGTAGTTTTTAATGGTCGGGTTTACTTCTAGAAAAAAGATAAATTAAAATGAAACAAAATAGTGAATCTTTGTACATTAAATAATCCTCAAAAACAAATAGAAGCCAGGGTGAGGGGAAATGAAATGTGCTAACTGATAGTGCTCTATGACTATTGTTTTGTTTACTCCGCACGAGGATAGTGACAAAGAGGGGGGGGGGGGGGTTTCAGGCAAATAAATAGATCAACTTTAAGATTTGTTATTGAGCATTAAATGAATATTTTGTTGACCCCTGATCACCATATTTCTCTTGCTTTTGGGAAAAAATAGCTTCATTTATCAGTTTATATTGTTTTAATCTATGGATCGTCATATTATACTCAGGTTATCGTTAAGACCGTTGGACCTCTTGTTCCTTGACCTACTTAATTTTATTTGACCATGTAACTTTCTTACGGTCAAAGCTTTTCAAAACTATTCAATAGCCTTCAGTATAACATCATTATTACTGTAAACGAACTATTATATTCGCATCATCTTTTATTTGCTATTTGTCAGTTTGAAATCAATCCCCAACGATTAATTTTTGCGACTGAGGAAACATTCTTTACAAATACAAAGCAAAATAAATTATTCGCGGCGATTAATACTCCCGAGTTAAAGTAGGTCGCGAAACTCGCGGGTATTTCTCGCACGCGAATAAAAGTTGGTTTACAGTAACATTTCATTTTCGAAATGTTATTCAGTCACTTGAATGTACTTATACATTTCAATTTAAAGCCGTTGTAATCTTGTTGTTTTCGTGGGCATATAAATCTACTTATAGAGGCAAACAATAAAAATGTTCATTTGAATTAAGTTTGCTTTCCATTCTTCTGTAACGAAACATACTAAATGCATGGTCATGATGAGCAAGTGTGCCTCTTCCAAAACTAATTGTGAATATCTTGGCTCTGGTATTAGAGTGGGGCTATATTGAATCTAAAGTGAAAATGGTCTCAACCGAAGGACCGGTCTCCATGTCCCACAGTGGGATTTGAACCCGCGACGTAAGGATCAACTCCTTACTCCGCGACTCTAGAGCGAGCGCTCCAACAACTGCGCCACGAGGGCGAAGAGGCAAACAGAGTACATAAAGTTGTAATAAGTAAGGATGTTTTTTTACCAGATTTTGAAATTCTGTACCCTTCGGTCAATTTAGTACCCTTTGGTCAATTTCAGTATTAATTTTTACTGAAAGAAGTAATTCCCCTTGCTATTTGCCTATGATATTTAATTAATTAAATATTGTAACTTAAAAGGTCAATTGAATAACAAAATCATACAAAACTTTTCATAATATTTCATACAAAAAGTACATGTACTATTGTAGTTTTTAATGGTCAGGTTTACTTCTAGAAAAAAGATAAATTAAAATGAAACAAAATAGTGAATCTTTGTACATTAAATAATCCTCAAAGACAAATAGAGGCCAGGGTGAGGGGAAATGAAATGTGCTAACTGATAGTGCTCTATGACTATTGTTTTGTTTATTCCGCACGAGGATAGTGACAAAGGGGGGGGGGGGTCAGGCAAATAAATAGATCAACTCTAAGATTTGTTATTGAGCATTAAATGAATATTTTGTTGACCCCTGATCACCATATTTCTCTTGCTTTTGGGAAAAAGTAATTTCATTTCTCAGTTTATTTTGTTTTAATCTATGGATCATTATATTATACTCAGGTTATCGTTAAGGCCCTTGGGCCTCTTGTTCCTTGTCCTACTTATTTTAATTTGACAGAAGTCCTACATTGGAGCAAATCTACTTACTTCAGATATTGATTGCTCAAGTTAAGCAAGCGTTTTAGAAAGCTTTTACTTGTTATGCGTTTATTGTTTTAAAACTGAGATCAGTACTTAAGTAGGCGTTTGCACGATAAAATCCTTTACTGCTACGATCACAATCAACATTTTAAACACTTTATCTAAAGCAAATTAAAGTGAGTAAAACAATAAAAATTAAAAAAAAAAAAACATTAAAGCAGGCAATTAATCAGTTTTCATGGAAAATCTTACCTATCTTTAGCTGCCACTGAATGTGCTTACACCCCCAACCAAGTTGACTACAGTGGGACGGTAAGCTACACAAAAACCGGCATTCCGTGCCAAAGATGGGATTCCCAGACTCCACACACACATTCATATAATGACCTTATGAAGGATGAGAACTATTGTAGAAACACAGACGACAGTGCTGGAGCCTGGTGTTACACACAAGATCCAGATACTCGATGGGAGCTGTGTGATGTACCACAATGTGGTAAGAAAGGGTAGAATCGCTTTACCTATAACGAGTATTTGCCAACATCAAATATCCTTTTATGTAAATATGCTTTATTAAAAAAACACATTGTCTGGTCTAAAATATTCCAAGAAAGTAATTGCGATAAAAATATGAATATTCTAACATTTTGTAGCGTCTTTGTGAAATACGCATGATTATTTTCCACAGTATTTACAATTTCAACCAATGATTAAGATTTGGACACGCTAATAAGCAAGTCATAGAAAACAATAGTGTGTAAACAAATGCGTCTTAATCCAAAAATTTCAGTGTGTTGTCTATCCAGCTAGGGTATGTGATCAAAATTTAGGATAAATGAAACCAGATAAAGTAAACAGTAATTGACTTTTAAATGAAATTATAATATCCAAACTAACCACTTGTTGTTTTCCTTGTTTCGCTTCATGAGTATTTCAAGTTCAAATGTCGTTTTATGAATCCTTAAAAGTTGGCAAAATAAAGCTATTCCAAAAACAAAGTACATAAAGGATATTCAATGTTTTGTAGTTCAATGGATATGGAATTTACTTCACGAGTGGAACAGGATTTTTTTTATATTTTCACGAGTGCGAAGCACGAGTGAAAATATTAAAAAAAACCTGCCTCACGAAAAAAAATCCTGCCTCACGAGTGAAATAAATTCCATATCCAACTACAAACATTGAATTTTCTGTTTATTATATTTTCTTTAATTTTCCCTTCGTCTCTGTCTTTTCCTCATACAGTGTAATAGGCTGTGACGACATAGTTCAGCTTATTGAAAACATTGTATCTTGGATTTTCAAGGCAACATATTTGGGTAGAAATTGGCAGTTTTAGTCTCTATTAAGATAGTTTAGTTACTATCTCTATCTTATTACAGGCCAGAAGTTATTTTTTGCTTACTTTGATATCCTTTTATATTGCGAAAGAATATCACTTTGGTATCTTTTCACACTGTGAGAGAATATCTCTTTTATTCAATAAATAAATCACAGTATTTCACTATTAAAAATGTAATAAAAGCAATATATCCTATGAAAATTGTGCCGCAAAGATGGTTGATTTAATTTTCATAAGGCATATAACGAGAAGATTATCATAAAATGTACAATTTTTCATAATGATTATTTTTAGAAAAAGAAATTATTTCAATCAAAAAGCGATGTCTAATGCTTCATGCAATTTTTTTGAAGGCATATTATACAAATGAAACAGTATTTTGAATTGCCGATTTTATTTATTGGGACAGCAGCAGTAGACGACGCTTGATTCGATACTGAAAATGAATCTGAAGCAAGAAAAATACAGGGTGTTGTACTAACATCTGTTTGCCTGTACCGCTTATAGTTTTGGAATTTTGGTACCACAAATTTGAAAAGCATAGAAATACAAATTAAACAACAATCAAAGAACGTTTTGAACATATAGGTTGAGTGCAATACGTAACAGCATTTTTTTTATCGATTTGCTACCAATAAAACGACGGTATAAACAAGATTTCTTGTGTGTTTTTCCATTAAAACTCAAGTTCTTGTTTAATGAAAAAAGTGAAGATAATGAACTGTGAGCGATCTAAAAAAAAATCTACAAAAAATACAAATGTATGAACAGGGCATAAATACGAACTCCTAGAAACTGGGAGGTTGAATCTACATGGTGCATAGGAAGATTAAGTCTTCCCTGTTGACCAATCACATCCGCCGTGAATCCCATATATTGATCAGATAGACGGAACGTCAAATTTAGAATAAAAATAAATAAAGGCCTAACAATTGGTGTGAAACACGTCAGCCAAAATACGACCCATAATTTGCTACTACGGTCAATATAACAAGCACAGAATTACAAAATGCTGACTATAGACGAGGTTGTTGAAACCCCTGTAACATCAACTTCTCTGTCATTAGCCTGCCTTGGATTGAAAACTGAACTCACTCAGAGCATGCTCTTAAGTATCGAATAAGTTGGGAGATGTTAACACCATATTAACTAATAACGGAAAATTACTACGTAAATAAGGAAAGTTTACGACGAAAAACAGAAAACATCTCATTTGTCAAAAATTTAGTTGTTACATGTATCTGGCCCTCATCGGCTATATAGGCAGTAAGATATCCAAATATGAAACAGATCACAGGATGAAAAGCCAGGTTTCCCAAATTTGGAAACCTGATGGAAACATATGGGAATCGTGACATCAGTAGTTTCCATATAGTTTCCATTTTATGGAAACCACATAGTGGTTTCCACGTAGATTCCCGATATGGAAACAATCAACCTGTGGTTTCCCGTAAGTTTCCTAATATGGGAAAAACCGCGGAAACACGCAGTATTGGTTTCCACGTAGATTCCCGATATGGAAGCAATCACCTGTAGTTTCCTGCATGTTTCCTATAGATCTGGAAAACACGTATGCTGTGGTTTACACCTATTTTCCCGATAAAGGACATTTTGGAAACGTATATCAAAAGAATAATTAAAAAATCTGTTTAATTCTGTGTAATAAAATTGAACATTCTGTGACCACCGTAAACCCAAATTAAAATAATTTTTTAGCATTTTAGTCTCGGTAAAACTCATAAAGACACGTGAATTGGAATTAGTAGTAAGAGAAGATTTAATACAACTTTTAATTTTAGAAAAATCAGTGTAAACTGTTCAGATAAAATTCAATCATTGCGCTAACCCTTGAAATCGCGGGCACCTGTTCTCACGTGCCACAGGTGGAGACACGTGTCGCGAAGACACCTGCGACTGTGTATTTTTTGTATATATTCTATGTGATTTGAGAGGGTTTTCTTCCTAAGGGGAACAATGGGCTGTGGTCAAGCAAGTACATACACATAGTCTCCTCAAACTCAGTTTAAATTTAGGAGATAATTGCTGACCATTGATTTGATTTAAAAAAAAAAATAATTTAAATTATCAATAAGACCACAGAATATTGATAAAATAAGCTACATTAATTTTAAGATGTTCAATAAGAGAGGAAAAAAGAATTGAATTTCAATTTTTCATTACTGATTAAAAAATAAAATTTCCTAACCGTATAAAAATTATATTTACACTTTTCTATCGGTGTAGAATAAATCTAAATTCTCGTTATGTGTTAAATCATAATTCTTTTCCAAATAAATTTGTAAGTGCATAGATAAATGAAATAATTTTTTTTAAATCGGTAATTAACGAATCGTCCTTGTTTGACATCAATGTAAACTTCAAATATTGAAAACATAGAAAGAATTATTAATCATCAACTTTGTTGCCTGCTTAATTCGCAAATTGTTTATGAGAAAGGATGCAGATGGATCTATTATACAACATAACAACAAATTACTAATGTTTTGTGTGAAATTCGTATATAGTCCTCTACAAAGACATTGATAAGATAATACAGCAGAATAATATTCATATACAAAATTAATGAGTGTTAACTAAATAACTTATTTTATTTATTTATATCTGTACACAGATCCTGATGTAGTAAATGTCTTCATTTTTAGCAGGAAATTACAATAATGTTGGTCTTAAATGTATACATGCACGTGTATTTAATTTAGTCATTTAGTACACAAAGACCAATGCTGGCTCTAAATAAAGAAAAGTCAATGATATTTATATAACATGATTTTCTTTTCCTTAAGAACAACGTCTTCTGAAGAATTGCATGCTAAGGCAATTCATTGAAGAGGAAAAAAAAACAATAATTTATTAATTGTTTTACACGTAGATGCTTAGCGAAAACTTAATATTTTTAAATCGTGTATTGTGTTAAACAGAGGGTTACCCCTTTCAAATTTAAGTCCCCTCCCCTCCTTCAAAAAATGAGAGAAAATAGTTTCTTTCGTTATTTAGGCATAATATACTGATGTGGTGATTGTCAATACTACTACATGTACAAACATTTCTTTATATATGCCCTCCATTTCTTGATTTTTATACCCCTACATGTACCATTACTTATTTTTTTAAAAAAAAACTGCACTTCATTTTATTCAGGTAAAATTATCACAGAATGTCATGATAACACACAATTAAAACATTACAGATTAGCCCACTAATAGAAAAAAACCAGACAGACTTAAAACTGTCTACTCAAACCACAGGTCTGTATAATTTCAGTTTGGGGCACAAACTTTACCAGAAAGTTCTTAACTAGCAAACCTTACCAGAAAAAAGTTATATATGAAAGATACAGGGCGGTACTGGCTGAACGGCTAAAGCCACGTATTTATATACAGCCCTGCACATCAACGAGTATACACCGGGCATTATTTTCCAACAAATCAGATGATCAAATATTGACAAATTGTTATCAGTCACGACTAAAATTCTGAACGCAATGGACATGATTGTAGGTTACCTATAATAATTCTGGGCTTATTTTAATTATGTGTTTCAGGTCAGTAGCAACAGTTTCAAAAGTTGGGGGGAGAGGCTTCCAAAAAAATCTGACAAGCCAAAAAAAAATAAATAATAAGAAGAGCATAACCATTTACTTTCACCCCCTGCCCCCCCCCCCCCCCCCCCGCATTCTACGGGCCGGTGTTTTCCAAATTAAAATACTGTTTTCCCTACCTTTGCTTATATATTGGTTCGTTTATTCTCACCTTGTGTTTAATCTCCTTTTTTTATAAATCAATTTTCAAATTTAATGTGAAAAATTCTGATACATTATAACGGTGTGAGAATTATTTTTAACTAAAGACGAAGATGTTTAAAGTAAAATATAGCAAATAGAAAAAAGTCCAGCAATTTCGTCCACTTATTATTATTGATATCAGGCTGAAAATCGAAACCAAAAAAGGAGGGGGTTCAATAAAGTATCTAAAGCCGAACAAGAGAAAAAAATCAAATCTTTATTTTTCTTGAACCGTCCTTGCTGGTAATTAAATTATTTTGTCTTGATTTTCACAAGTGTATACTATAGTCTAACATACCCTGATTCCTTCTACTAACTAGCAATTTGAAACCGAACTTTTCCATCATCACTAAAAATAAAATACTATTCTGTATACATGTCATGTAGTTCATTTGCATGCCAAATGCCCATCGAAATTTATGGCAGACTTCAAAGGACAACCTTCTTGTCACAAAATAATAAACAGCTGATAAAGAGTCATCATACGTTTATTTTGAGGGGCGCAACAGGAAATAAGCTTTGTTTTGTATACTGCAAAAAATATGTTTAGGGACGTATGACACGTCCACTATGCCCCCCCCCCCCCTATTTTCTACGGTCCTCAACTAATATTCATTTTCTGACGCTTCAAATTTTAAAACATGTATACATGTATAAAGGTTTAACATCTTTCGTTGTGACATTATACATTAATCAGAATAATGAATAATTTAATGAGAAAGTAGTGGGGGGGGGGTGTATCAGGACATTTTCTGCTTGGATGAGCACTACGTACCAAGCCCCCCCCCCCCCCCCCCAGTCAAATAATTTGAGGGGTCACACCAGAAAAATAAAATGTCTCTGGTCACCCTCAGAAAAACGCTTTGTTTTCTATAGTATACTAATTATCAGCAAATTTATTGAGGAGCACCCCCCTTTCTATGAACAGGGAAGAACTTCACTAAGGATATGAACTATTAATCACCGTTACAGGGAAATTATATATAAAAACTACATAATTAACGTAAACAGGTTCCGTTTCCCATAATGCATCGCTCTGCAGAGGCTTAATTCCATTGGTCAATTTTCACGAGGCGCCATTTTTGGAGTTGAGCAAGACAGAGAAGAACTCGAGTGTAAGGTGCAGATGTGAAAAGTTAACGATGTTTTCGCCACTCAGTGTCTTTAAAACTGTGAAAAATGCAATGATCAACAACCAAGGATTAGTGTACGTATATTTTTATATACTTTTTACGGTAAATAATATTAATAATGGGCTGAACAAATCTTTCCCATCGAAGAACACATTCGTTTTGACGCCATTTTGAAAAGTTTGATATCAAAGTTTTAAATATCTTAGTTTACACATTGCAAAAAACGGAAAGAGAAACTTGATTTATACAATATTTAGTGTTTTCAGCCGTTCAATCATAGATAGTAGGCTTTGTATATAGTGTAGGAGTTGTATTTCACACTCTAAAATATTTTCACTTTTACCTAGGTTCGTTCCGAAATATTATTGTTCTGGACCAAGATTAACTTTCCCTAAATAAAACAACTTGTAAAGTTTCAACAATTTATTATACAAAAAAAAACAAAAAAACATGCAATAATGAAAAAAACATGTAATACCTGATTCAGGTGGAAAAGGTGTCAACCCTAGACCTAGTCAATGAGTAGATACACTACTCATAATATAAAGGTTTGTTATGATTTAAATAGCCAAAAGAATAAAAGAAGTGAAAGTGACCAATAGATACTTTTCATGCTTGACTGATAATAGAACACCGATAGCCAAAATATATCTCTCGATAGAGCTGTATTAATCTGAATACCTTTAATATTATGGAAAGCCAAAAGTGAAATCTACTACACTCCTCCCCCCAAATTTTAGGAAATGTTTACATTTTCTAAAAAATATCTACTCAAGACACCAAATAATCATAATTTAGAATCTTTATAAATAAATGTATATATTATATTTGAGAAAAAAAATCAATAAATATATCAAAAATAAATTTTAACAATTAATAAATAATATCAACAACATTAATGTATATACTTATAAATATACAAAACATATATGATTAGCAAAAATATATATTTATGTACAAAAATATAATCTGTTATATACAAAAATGACTGGCTCCAGGGTTCACATAGTTTTTACTAGAATTAAATTTCAAAGTTTTCAGCCGTGAAATTACATGTGATTAAAAGTTTTTCTCTCTTTGGATAATAGTTTTTCTTTAACCTCAGTTCGGCATTGCCATTCTCATCAAACTCAACCACTTCATCTCTGGAATTGGTATTGCACTGCTCCTCAGGTAATATGTTTCTACAGTTCACTATGTTTCCTGCGACTTGTTGCTCCCTCTTCCTTTTCTCAGCAATTTTCCTGTCAGCAATGCTGGGTTGTTGATCAAAATTCCTCCAGTATATAGGTGGTAATATGTCCCCAGGACTTTGGTACAGTAAATTCCTAATATTTACGCGGTTAGCCTTAGCTGCCATCTCTTTGCTTGCTGCCAGATGTAGATGATGGTCTCCCTGTATATGTTGCGTGAGAAAGTATAATTTCTCGAATCTGCGAGGACATAACCCACACTCCAACATTTCATGGAATTCTTTATGAATTTTCTGCCAGTGGCGCATTTATTTCCGAAGAGTGGGATAGACATATTGGTCGCAGCCGTTTACTTCACAGGCCATGCCTTGAGAAGGCCAATGTGTCCTACAATAGTTTTGATGAAACTGTACCAACTCATCCTCCTTGACATGTAAATCATCGGCTTCCATGATACTGAAATATATATCAATAATTATAAAGGGGTTATTGTTTAATATCAATAAATAATGTGTAAATCTTTGTTACATTAAGTAACAGTTAAAGTAATCATAAAATATTCCTACTATGCAAACAATAACTCAAAGTTTACGTTCTCTTGAACTACATGTAAAATTCTCTAAGACTACTGATATGTACAACGCTTTATGAGGGACTATATACATCTCTAGGCTTAATGGGTCTTCCACAACGAGTTCTACGGGGAGAGAAATCAGATGTTGGGTTTACACATGAGTTATCCCTATCATCTAAAGACAATTCAGTCTCTGATTCTGAGCTAATTTGTGTATCTGATAATAACCAATTTTCAGGGGAATTTCTGCCTCTATATGGTTTGAGATGGTCAACATGAACCACTAATGATGGGGATGTTTCATTTTTCTGAATTTTGTAGGTTGTGTCTGAAATTTTTTCCAAAATGAGATAAGGTCCCGTCCATCCTAAACCAAGTTTTTGTCCTGCACTAAGGGGATAATATCTCCAAACCCAATTTCCAGGAGTGAATTGTCTGGTTTTAGCATTAATATCATGATCTAGTTTTTGTCTCTGGAGAGCAGACTGAAGATGGGTATGTGCAAAATTGAAAGCATTTCTCATAGTATTCTTTAGCCATTCTATGTACATAACAGGACATTTGTCATCTGGAGTATTAGGAGGCAAACCCATCATAATGTCAATAGGCAGGGACAATTCTCAACCCATCATTAATAGATTTGGGGTACAATTTGTACTTTTGTGCAGTGTTGCACGATACCCCATAATAACATAAGGCAAATGGTCGTCCCAATCATTACGATTCTCGTTGACAAAAGCTGAGAGCATATCTTGCAAAGTTCTGTTAAACCTCTCTATCATACCATCGGATTGAGGGTGATAAGGTGTAGTTCTAGTTTTTTCTACCCCAAGATTTGTACAAAGGGCTGTGAATAGCAAAGATTCAATTTCCCGGCCTTGATCTGTATGTATTACCCGTGGTACTCCAAATCTACTGAAAAAATTGGTGCAGAGTTTATCTGCGACAGTATACGCAGTATGATTTGGTAGAGCATAAGCCTCTTTCCACTTAGTGAAATAATCACCAACAACCATAATATATTCATTGCCATTTGAGGTTGCTGGAAGGGGACCCATAATATCTATTGCAATTCTTTCTGAGGAATACCCAATTTTGCTAGATTGAAGTTCAGATGTACCTACACCAGGACCAGGTTTTCGTCTTGCGCATTGATCGCATTGTGAGCACCATCTTTGAACATCAGCATTCAAACCAACCCAGTAGTATCTAATTTTGACAGATGGGATCGTTTTGTCTCGACCGAGATGTCCTGCAGTTCTGTTGTTATGTAATTGTTCTAAAAATTTTTGCCTTAATTCGAAAGGAACTACAAACTGATATTTTTTATCGCCAATATTGTTGACATTTACGCGATACAATATTCCCTCTTTTAGTTCCAAAGTGTCCCACATACTAAATAAAATTTTAGTTTCAGTATTTGAATTCGACAGTACAGAACGATTGGGTTTTTCTGTGTACTCTGTCTTTAAGTCAATGATGGGCTTTAACGATGGATCATTTGTTAGCAAGTTCTTTATTTCTGTTGTTGATAAAGATTCCATCCATAAACCATGATTACTTTCTGTGCTCTCAGTACTTTCGGTACTTTGATTTATTGAGATTGGATTTATTCGGGCACTCGAATGTTTTGAACAATCAGGACAATTTTGGCAGGGGCATCTGCGTATTGGAATACGCGATAAGGCATCTGCATTTGTATGTTTTACACCCTTTCTATGCTCTATTTTGAAATCATAAGTCTCAAGTATGCTCAACCATCGTGCAAGAATTCCTATTGGATCTTTGAAATTTTTAATCCAAGTCAAGGACGAATGATCTGACCTGACAGTAAAATGTCGACCCCATAAATAATGATTGAAATGTTTCACAAAATAGACGACAGCTAAAAGTTCGCGCTTTGTGGTGCAGTAACGCTTTTCTGATTGGTTTAGCGTTTTGCTAGCATAGCTAACGACACGTTCTTGACCGTTTTGAATTTGAGATAAAACGGCGCCAATACCATTTGCACTCGCATCTGTATCTAGAATAAAATGATCTTCAGTTGTTGGAAAAGTCAAAATCGGTGCATTAATAAGCAACTCTTTTAATTTTTGAAAAGATTCTGAGCAATTTGCGGTCCAGTTAAATATTTTATTTTTCCTAGTCAACTGAGTCATTGGGCTCGCTATTTCACTAAAATTTGGAATGAAACGGCGATAATATCCCGCCAGGCCTAAAAAAACTTTGAACGTCTTTAACGTTTTGAGGTTCTGGCCAATTTTTGACCGGTTTGACATTTTCATCTAGCACATGTATGCCATTTTTTGAAACTGTATGACCTAAATATGAAACTTGAGTCTGAAATAAAACACACTTTTGGGGATTAAGTTTTTAGTTGTATGTTCTCAACCTGTAAAAAACTTGTCTTAGATTTTCCAAAGAACTTTCAAATGTTTTCCCAAAAACTATTACATCGTCAAGATAACATAAACATCGATCTATTTTCATGCCACTCAAAACAATATCCATCATTCTAGAGAATGTGGCGGGGGCATTGCAAAGACCGAAAGGCATGACGTTAAATTGGAAAAGGCCCTTATGTGTTAGGAATGCTGTTTTTGGTTTGTCTTGCTCAGAAACTTTACATTGCCAGTATCCTGATGCTAAATCTAACGTACAAAACCATTGCGAGCCTGCTAACAAATCGAGTGTATCATCGATACGAGGCAATGGAAACGCGTCTTTACGTGTTACTTTATTTAGTTGACGATAGTCAATACAAAAGCGAGTACTCCCGTCTTTTTTCTGAATTAAACAAACAGGTGCAGCCCACGGACTCTGACTTTCCTCGATTATTTTTCCTTCAAGCATTTTACCTAATTCAGACTCAACGATTTGTCTCTGAGCTATAGGAACTCGACGTAAGGGAAGTTTTATAGGTTTTGAATCACCTGTGTCGATTGTGTGTTCAACAAAATTTGTTTGACCCAAATTTCCGTCTTGACCCACAAAAATATCTTGAAATTCAATCAGTACTTGTTTGAGTTGTTTTGCCTGAGAATTGTTTAAATTCTCTGAAGACCTTTCGTAAAGTTCTTGGAGATGTTTAGGTAGAACTACATGACCTGGTGTCTGAATTTGTTCAAAATTCGACTTTTCTTCAATACAATCTACGGTACTTAAACTAGCAACCAGCATATCTCTACTCAGTGTTGTGTCTTTTCTGTTAGTATTGATAACACTCATAAAAACTTTGCCATTAGTAGACCTCTACTTTTTATTATAGGAAATGGTTCTACAAGACCAACATTCTCTCCTATCTCATTCTCAATCTCACCCTCTATCAACAATTCTGATTTCGCAGGAAAAGAAACATCATTCTTCATTTTCACTCTTGTGCAATATGTAGCACCCTCTCTGAACAATTTAATCTCTTGTCCATCTAAAATCATACACTCGTCTTTGATATTTAATTCTGATTTCGAACTGGTCAGGAAATCTATACCCAATATTCCCTCTAAACCAGATTCTAACTTTGCCACGTAAACATTTTGAGAAACACAATTTTTCCCAATCTTGAAATTCAATAGTAATTGCCCAATCACATTCAAGCAGCTTCCATCTGCTGTAGTGAGATCTATATTCTCTCTCGATATCAAAGACATGTCTAATTTTAGTCCTTTGATGGTTTTTTCTGAGATTATGCTAACAGACGCACCCGTATCTACCAACATCTTCACAGGAACTTTATCTACAAAAATCTTCACAAAAAGACACGATCGAATAGAGTTCATTCTCAAACTAGGCCATTTTATCCCGTCATTTTTTAAGTTTTGTTCATGTTCTGGTGTGGCTGGACTTTCGGCCTCAAGACCAGCCCTTAATAGTTTTCCGGTATGGGAACATTAGATCCCGAAGTGTGTCTTGGCTCGAATGTGCTTGCGGTTGCTGCATTTAATGGTGTTCGGTTTGGCATGGATTCAAATTTATGTTCATGAATTGGGGGCAAACGCTGCGAGGGATTTTGTTCGAATTGCTCGTTTGATCTCGGTTGAAAAGCGTGCTCACGTTGTGGGAGGTTTTTATTTTGATCTGTGTCAAATTTCTGTCTTGAATTTTGTTGAAACGTTTTAGGCCTCTGGCCTCTCATGTAATTATTTGTTTGAAACCTTTCTTTTGCATTCATACTGTCAGTAGTTTGGTCGTAAGAGAACGGTTGAAAGTTTGATAGATTTGGACATTGATTTCTTTTGTGACCCTTGCGATTACAGGCAAAACATGTTATTTCTTGTAAATTTGCATTGTCAAAGAAATTTGAATTTTCTTTCCCATACAACCGTTTATCAGGATTGCTCTGTACATAGTTGATTTGTTCGGTATAGCTGGGTTTCCTGTTTGCATGTGATATTTCAAATTCTTCACTTTGCATTGCCAAAGAAATTGCTTTGTCAAGTGTTAAAGGTTGATTCAACCGTACGTGACGTTTTGTGTCATAACTTGAAAGACCACGTGTATAATGTTCTACGAGCAATGACTCGCGAGATTCTGTGTCCATCTCAGTAAAAGCTAAGTAGCTGAGTTTTTTGATTGCATACCCAAAGTCTGTAACATTTTCATTTTTTAATTTGCGCCGAGTCCAAAATTTATCTTTATGTGCCGTTTCGCGTTCTTTGGGGCTAAAGCGTTTTTTCAGAGCGCGTACTATTTCATTGAAATCTGATTTCTGTTTTTCTGTCAGGTCTTTGATTAAATCAAAAGCAGGATCTTTTAAGCTCATTAATAGCTGACTTGCTTTTTCTTCATGAGACCACTCGTTCCACTTTGCCACAATTTCAGATTTGATCAAATAATCATGAACACTTTGTTCACGCCCTGAAAATAACTCGGGTTGTTTTTCTTTGTGTTTTCGCGAACTTTGTGAGATTGTTGACTCGTTTGCATGTGATGTTTCGCGAGAAAACTCTTGAGATTTTGAAACAATTTTGTTGTCTTGATTTTTCACAATCGAATCAGGTATTATTTCACATGAAGTTGGGCTATTGTGTGGTACCGGTAATTCGCGTGCACTCTCTAAATTGCTCTGTGTTTCTGAGACATGTGTAGTCTCGAAAATCTGATCTGAATCAGTGAGATTAAATTTTACTCGGGGCTCATTGATTTCTGACCTTTGAAATAATTCAAACGAACTAGGAGTTTGACGCCACGGAGTGCTTGTCGCGATTGGTTGTACTGAGGGCTCAGTTTGACTAGCATTGTCACATAAAAATGTGCGGAGTTCATACGAGTTTTGCGTTTGTTCGAGTAATTTTATTTCTTTTTCTTTACATTCTAGAATAACTCTCTGACATGAAATCAGCTGTTTTTGACACTCAAAATGTTCCACATCTCTTTTCTGGGCTTCGCGTTGTAATACATTGATCTGTTACCTTAGGTCAAGGATGACTGTGTTTAGGTATTCTATTTCTGATTCACTCTCAACACTTTTATTTGACCTAGGAACACTTCCTTTCATTGAATTCACAGGTGGCGAAAAACACGAGGTTTGGGGTGAGCATGGTTCGGGATTTAAGCTTTTAAAAGTTTTGTCATACCCGGAGTCAAACAAAGAGCTTTCCAAGTCAATTAATTTGTAACGCTTGGATACACGGGGTTCATGTGTTTCGACTGCAACAGGTTTTAGAGCAGGTGTGTTATCTGAAGGACTTCCGCCATCAAAACAATCAAGCAACAAATCTAAATTTCTTTGCATTTTTAATTTGTAATAGACAAGGTTTTTATTGAAGGAAAGTCAAGAACTTGATCCTAGGTAACACGGCACCATTCTGTAGGAGTTGTATTTCACACTCTAAAATATTTTCACCTTTACCCAGGTTCGTTCCGAAATATTATTGTTCTGGACCAAGATTAACTTTCCCTAAATAAAACAACTTGTAAAGTTTCAACAATTTATTATACAAAAAAAAACATGCAATAATGAAAAAAACATGTAATACCTGATTCAGGTGGAAAAGGTGTCAACCCTAGACCTAGTCAATGAGTAGATACACTACTCATAATATAAAGGTTTGTCATAATTTAAATAGCCAGAAGAATAAAAGAAGTGAAAGTGACCAATAGATACTTTTCATGCTTGACTGATAATAGAACACCGATAGCCAAAATATATCTCTCGATAGAGCTGTATTAATCTGAATACCTTTAATATTATGGAAAGCCAAAAGTGAAATCTACTACAATAGCTTGGCCATATGGCACTGTATGTTGTATGATAACGTTTCGCCTTTGTAGATTTTTTTTAATGAAAATGAATGCTTACTATAATAGTTCTCTCTCTCTATCAATAAATGAAAAGTGTATGAAATTTTTTTTCGTTGTTAAATCGGATAATAATGTTTGTACCGAATATGGTTTCTTTGTTAATATTGACAAACATATATCCGGTTTGAATACATGTGTTCTCGGAATGCAACTTGTTGCACTTTTGGACTTCTGGAACTTTTTATGATGTAACGACAAGGTAAAAATGAATTATTTCTCCTACTAAATTAGGATTAAGTCATCATTATTTAAATAAAAAGTGTCCGCAGTCTCAACATATCAGATTATTCACGAAGGACATCATCATCGATGGAAATTTAAGAGAGTTCTGACTATTGTAAGCCGCCTTTGTTTGGCAGATAAAATTAGAAATTATGAAGAATCATCAGAACAATTTAAGTAGATTGTCTGTAACTAGAGTACATAAACATCTTACAAGTCATAGCACAATCCTTATTCATATGCATAATGATGATATGTATAGGGAAAATGTATTGGTTTTAAAGTACTGTCTATAATATTAATATTTATATAACAACTGTTTAACAAACAAGTGATAGATTATAAATTGAAATAGTTTACTGTTCAAAAGACAAAATTTCTCATGTGTAACCTGCTGAGAGATTTACTGAAAATGTTAAAAATAATAAGCCTACAAGATGTACAAATATTGATAATTTTTGATAGTATTTCAAGATGCAAATGAATCGTCTGAGTAACAATCATCAGTTATTGATGGTGGTCGCAACATCATAGAAGTCGAATGGTAAAAATAAGTAAATCCTCATTTGTTTGAAATTTTTGTTTGATATATGTTGTATGATAACGATAAATTTTTGTTTGTTTATTTTTTTTCCTCCCTAGTAGTTGTTGAAGTTTTGGCCATTATTAAAAATACTCTTGTTTGATCAGACGTACTCCGACCGAAATTTTGTAAAATGGGTAGGTAGGTAGGTAGATTTTTTTGGCAGTATCTAACAAATTGATTTTTTGTCATACAAAAACACAGAATTAGAAATTTAGATTTAATATTTATTGCTATCAATAAAACAAGTGTCTTGGAGAAATTATAAACCTGAACTTTACAATGAAACAAACTTTATTTCCCTGAAACCAAAAAAAAATGTAGTAAAATTAAAATACTTAAAAAAATGATTCGGTAGGGGTGATTTTGATGGATCTTTTGGAGTACATCAAACAAATCATTTATAGCTCACCTGAGCCAATGGCTAAAGTTAGCTTTTCTGATCAAAATTTGTCTGTCGCCGTCATTGTCGAAAACTTTTCACATTTAAATCTTCTTCTCAAGAATCACAGGGCCAATTTCAATCAAACTTGCTACAAAGTATTCTTGGGTAAAAGGGATTCAACTTTATTTAAATGAAGGGCCATATCTTCTTCTAAGGGGAGATAATTACAAATAAATGAAAAATTAATGGCATCATTTAAAAATCTTCTTTTCTGGAACCACTAGGCCAGGAAAAATTATTAAACTTATTTGGAAGCATCCTCAGGAAGTGTAGATTCAAATTTGTTTAAATCATGACCCCCGGGTATAGGGTGGAGCCAAAATGGATGATCAAGTTTTACAAAGGAATACATAGGATAAAATCTTTAAAAGTCTTCTTCACTAGAACCACTGTATCAGGAAAGATGAAACTTATGTTGAAACATCCTCAGCTAGTGTAAATTCAAGTTTGTTCAAATCATGACCCCCGGGGTAGGATGGGGCCACGATGAACGATCAAAGTACATAGGAAAAATCTTAGAAATTCTTCTATTCAAGAAGAGCAAAGCTATTCGTCATATTTATATGGAAGCATCTTCAGGTAGTGTAGATGCAAGTTTGTTCAAATCATCACCCCAAGGGGTAGGGTGGGGCCACAATGGGCGATCAACGTTTTACATAACAATACTGATACATAGGAAAGATCTTTAAAATTCTTCTCGACACCAATATCATCAAAATTGGTCATAATGATATAAAAGCATCCTGAAGTAATGTAGATTCAATTTATTCAAATCATGACCCCCCCCCCCCTCCCCAGGAGAATAAAGGGGCCATAACAGTGGATCATAGTTATACAGTAAAACTTGTTTAGTATGAACAGGGATATTGCGAATTCACAGACATTGCGAAGTTTTCTTGGATCCGCAGCTAGATAAATTTTACTAATTCTTTATACGGATATAACGAATTACGGATATAGCAAAGTAATTTCACAAGTCCCAGTGACTTCGTTATAACCGAGTTTTACTGTACAAAGGAAGAAAAAGGATATATCAATAAAAATTTTCTTCTTCAGAACAGCAATGCTAATACGTGTCATATTAATTCAAAAGCATCCTTAGAAAGTGTAGAATTCATACCCTCACCCACCCACTTTCATATTAAAACATTTTAATACTGAACTTATTTGTGCTTTTACCTACCCAAAGTGCTCAGGTGAGCAATGTGGCGCCTAGGACTCTTGTTTATTGTTGGTCTTATAAGTGAAATCAGAATGCAATAGTAAATGTACATAATATATTCTTTCAGAGAGAAGAAAACTGACATTAAAGGAGAACCAGTAACTAAAGATGTTGAATGGAGATGGGATCATGTAGTAAGTGGTAATTAATTCAATCATAAATAGGCATGTATGACAATTGCATTAAAAGAAAAGAATTTGATTCCAATTTTAATTGGAATGTTGAACTACCAGCTGCAAACTACAACAGGTTAGGCATAATAAAAAAATATGTTTGTTTATGGTTACCCGACCGACCCTATATCTAATAGCCAACCCAAATTTTTTTTTCCTCGTAAAAATCCACAAGTCACTCATTCAACGGTTTAACGTTTACATGCATCTTAATCGGTTACGCGTTTGAATCGAAAGTACTAGAAGTAGTTAGTGCAACATGGAATTAAAGAAGAAATACAAGACAGTTTTTTGTTGCATTTTGTGGTACATGTAGCTGTAAGGCAGTTGGCAAGAAAGATATTGTCTATCGCCTATATGGCAAACCCAAACAAAAGTAAAGCACCACACAATGGTAAAACTGTTTAGTATTTCAACAAATTCATGTGAATTTGTGTATAAAAAAATTCAAAAAATACAGAAAAAAACCCTACCTACCGACCCTATTTTATTTCAGCATGTAACAGTAAACAAACATATTTTTTGTTTGGCCTTATGAAATAGTATGGCTTGGAGTCTTTTTCACTTCTCTATAAAATTTTCTGTCTGGATGATATCTAGCATAATATACACCATGCAGTGAGAATTTTAGTTCACCCGAGCTAAAAACTCAAGTGAACTTTTCTGATCTCCTTTTGTTTTGTCTTTTGTCCATCAAACTGTCTATCCATCTGTGAACTTTTCACATTTTCAACTTCTTCTCAAGAACCACTAATTTTAACCAAGGTTGACACAAAGTAAGGATGTTTTAAATTGTACAGAGGAAGCCCCCCCCCCTTCACCCCAAGGGGAAATGATCAACTCTTTTTAGATATTATTGATATGATCATTGTTGAGCAACTTATAATTTTGTAACCTGTAGACTTTATTTTAAGAATAATGAATATTTGTTTAAGAGTCCTTTTGTCAAGGTTCAAAGTTCAATGAAAATTAGTTTGAGATACATGTATTTGAGGACTCGAGATATCAGGAGTAAAATATTTAAAGAATGCTTCCAAATTACTTCCACATATCTATGGTGTTCGAGATGCCAAAGTTCAACTGTATGGCTATGCTAAAGTAGTAAATATTATAACTTAATAAAACTTTCTAACATTAAAACATGTTATATAAAACAAGACAATAATGAAAAATAAAAATTTACTGATTTCTGGCTGGTCAATATTTTGATGACTGTAATTTCTAAAATATTCAATGAAACACTTTGAAGCTTTAACTGTAGGTATATGTTAACTAAATATACTATAAGGTAATATTTATAAATGAGAAGTTTTGAACAAACATTACAACATGCATGTATGTAAATTGGGTGTAAAAATTGTTTAATGGCTATCGCCTTAATTTTCAGTGACATAAAACAAGATTTAGAATGTAGGTAAATAATGCTAGTATGTGTCTGTACATATGATATAGCATATAGAACTTGTACAGAATGTTGATTAGCTAAATCTTGAATGACTGATACGTTGGTAGTTTTTTATGAAAATTAGATAATTTGCATGTAAACTGAGTGTACATGCAATATGAATTTATTCATAAGGTATTAAATATGATTAAAGCATGTGTATGCAATGCAACATATGATGAATTCATATTGACTTGTATGGATATAGCTTAACATGTATGTGCATTGTTTTTTTAGGGTCCTGTTCTGCTGATGCCATGAGATGATCTGTCTTTCCATCTGATATAACTTGTCCTGAGTATATTTTCTCTCCTCTTAGCCCAATCTCACTCAAATTTAACTCATAGAGTGCCTGTGGATGGAGGGTAAAAAGTGACCTTGGACCAATTATCTAGGTCAAAGGTCAGTATCAAAATACACTATGTATCTTTATTTAAAGTCCTTGTCCAGAGCATAATTTTTCTTCCTTGCTATGATCTGGCTTGTGTGCCATGAGATGAAGGGTTTTTAGTGATCTTTAACAAAATTTCTAGTTCAAATGTCAATTAATAAAAAAAAAAGATTCGTAATATCCTTGTCCAGAGCACATTTCTCTCCAATTCACTCAACTAAAAGCAGTGTTCTACATGTATGAGATGGTCATATTCTCAATCATACCTGCTCAGTCTTCGCCAAATCTTTTTTTTTAGTACATGCCCTTTGGGCAGGTTTAACCACTTATTATGCTAGCCCGAACAAATATTTACATGCCCAGAATTTTATCAAGTAATTTTATTCTTGTTCGACTTTTCATGCCAAGGAAATGATCCGAAATCCATTTTTATCGATCTATTGTCTCGCCATTAATATTGTTTTCAAACTGTACACTTTTTGTGTTTCCTTTGCAAAAGAGTTCCTCGGAAGTCACATATTATTTTCAACGTGTATACTTTTTGTGTCTCCTTTGCAAAAGAGTTCCTTGGAAATCGCGGTAGAATAAACTATCGTTAAAATTTTATTTGGTGCTCAACTTTACATGAAAAATCAGACTTTTAAGTACATTTTATGTTATTAGTATTATTCAATTTGATAATACGGAGGCTTAGGCCTCAGAATTTACATGCCCTTCGGGCTTGTAAGTATGCAATTTCCACATGCCCCCTTCCAATTTTACCAGGTCCCGGGCTTCGGACTCCCGGGATTTGTGGAAGACTGCCTGCTTTGATATTAATCTGGCTTAAAACCTTACTATGTAATGTTCATTATTCGGATTTCATGATCATTAAATTTAAAGACTGAAACTAATAACTGATATTGGTACATTAAAGGACTTTGAGTGATCTTGTCAGATTTCTAAATAATATTCAAGCATACAATTCTTACATCAAATAATAATTTTATATGAAAATATATTGCAGATTGCAGATGATGTGAAGAAAATACAAAGGAAGCTGATGTTGAAAGAAGTATAGAGTATTTAATGAAGTTTATGAATGACTTAGATGTGAAAGACTACTTCATTGTTTACCCAAGATATATGATTTTATTTATTTTGATATCATTTTCAAATAATGTTTTTGCACATCAAAAGAATTATTAAACGTATGATTTGATAATGCTTTTTCCTTTTTATACATTTTCTTGATAGATTTTGAAAAGAAAACACAGTTTACCAAGGAAATTAATAATATATATTCTGATTTAAACCTGCTGTTCTCTTTTCACATTCTAGACAAGAAAGATTTACCATGGAAAATACAGGGTTCCTTGAGCTTCCAGTTGCTTGTCAATCATTTTTCGAAATTGAAATGCTCATCGTACCCTGTAGTTTCCATGGTATGGAAACTATTACATCACAATTACACATTGCTTCCCGTCTCAGAAAAATAAGGGAATCTTGAAGTTTCCCTGTAATTTCCTTCTATGAGACACCATATAATTCCACCAAGTTTCCATCACATGGAAACCGCTACGCTCCGATTCCATGTAGTTTCCTGAGTCATGGAAACTTGAGGAATCACGACGTTTCCTCTAGTTTCCGTTCATGGGAAATCTGAAGATTCCATCAAGTTTCCATTCCATGGAAACCACTACGCTCCGATTCTACATAGTTTCCTAATTATGGAAACCAGTGGAATCTTCAGGTTTCCCATTTCGGGAAACTACATGGAGGCTAGGGAAACTTCAGGTTTCCTGAGGTTTCCGTGGTTCGGGATACCTAATGGAATCTGAGCGTAGTAGTTTCCGTGGTACGGAAACTTGACGGAATAACCTGGCATCCGCTGTGGAAACCACTAGGAAACATGATGTAAACTTGAGGTTTCTATGTGGTTTCCATAGAGTTTCCCATGACGGGAAACTGCTTATTTCACCCAGTGGATGTGGCAGACTCTCTGTCGTCTTATATTTCAAGTTAACTGGGATATATCGCGTCGATATATGAATTGAAGTTACTATTGTTTATTGACAAGAGGTCGTCGATATATCTGAATGTTGAGTTGTAAGCCATGGCAAATGTTTTCGTCTTCTCAAGTAGAAGCATTTGAATAAAATCTGCTTCACATGAATTTAAAACCAGGTCAGCATATAAAGGAGAAAATCCAGCATGCCCTGTTGCCTTTGTCGAAAGATATGGCCCTGAGCCGTGTTTTTTTTATATTTTGTTATGATTTTGGATTACTGCCTAGGTACGAGATGATACTGTCTCTCAGAAACTTTTCTTCATCGCTGTTTAATTCATAACAAACTACTGCTTTGCAGAAAAAATTGAACGTGACTGTTTAATGACTGGTAGAGGTATAGACTATGCTGGAAGATTAAGTACAACCACATCTGGAAAAACATGTCTACCTTGGCAAGAGGGTTTGTATTTTTCTTTAAGTTAATTCAAAGTTGGTTGTTTTGGTTGGTCTTTAAGTTAATTCAAAGTTGGTTATCTTTCTTACGTTTTCTCGGAATCTGTTTCTTGAAAGAGTCGTAGACAGGGTAAACAGTTCAGTTTTTCTTGATTACTTTTTTTGTTGTCATAGTAAAAATGCAACGTTTAATGGTTATGAATATAGTTTCATAATAAAACACATTTAATGAGAAAGGAATGTTAATCAAAAGGAGAAAGAGAGGGTATCAGTCAAACGCCATTTACTGGCACTTGACAATGTGTGCATTGCGCGTCTTATGGCATCGCTGATTTTCAAATATACTGAAACTTCTCAGACTCTTGTCGCAGGAACCCATTGAAATTCGAGACTATGCCCTTTTCTTGATCGGATTTTAATTTCAGCCCATGGTAGGTGCCTTTTATTGTAAGAATTCAGCAGAGAATACGCAACGTTTAGCGTCTAATTTATTTGTCTATAACTTTCCTCACCCTCTGAAATTGATGATCATTACTGTATATCTTAGGCCTTTACACTTTCGGTGCTAAGGTGAAACTGTCATTGAATCTCTTATGCAATTTATAAACAACCTTTCTGTCTAGAGTGTTATGTCACTTATATATATTATCGGGGTGTCAGAAAGCAAATAAAATGCAATAATATCAAGCGTAATTTTCCCGGAATTTCCCTACAGACAATTTCGGTTCTCATCTAAAACGTCATAATATTACTTCTATGAAAAAAAAAATTATTCAATATTTATTATTTCAAGTGGCATTTAGTAAATGATAGTCATGCAAAGGTTGGTAAAAATTGTTTAAATGTTTACAAAGTAATAAAACTTGTTTACGACTTTTCGGAACAACCCTTTTATATGTGTTAACAGTAAAATAGGGACATCTTATTGGTTAAAATTAAAAAAAAAAAAGATTTAAAACATTTATATTTCCTGATTAAGTTTAAGTTTGTTTCAAAGAAATAGTTAATAACATAATTAATAGTGCCAAAATGACTTTGTTCCATTCCTTAAATATTTTACATTATTTTCCTATAATTACTGAAAGTTGTGTGATAAAAGATTGAATGTGTTAGAGCCATCCTGATTAAATTAAATGTTTGAAGAATAGTTATGTTTTGTTTTGTTTTTTTTAATTTTTTAAGGTTTAACTATACCATTTGCCAAGACCATAACTGAATAAAGATTTTAATAAAAAAATATATATTTTGAATACCTTTGATTTTATTCAACCAAACATGATAAAAACTTTGCATGTTTATATAATGTGCAAATGCAAATGCTTGGATGTGTTTTATTTTTGAAGATATTCTGATTAATCTAACAATAAAAATATTCGAATATTTTCAGAGTCAATGCGTGAAGATGCTAATTACTGTAGAAATCCGGATCTGTCTTCTAAGCCCTGGTGTTATGTAAAGGGAGAAACAGGGCCGATAAAGGAATACTGTGAAATAAAATCCTGTGGTAAAGTTTTATGACACAGAAAGTATAATATATGTAATTAAGTAACCGAATTATTCTATTTAAATGGCTTCATTATCTCCATTTATTACTTAAAGTCGGTACTCTATGTAACTATCAATAAGTTTTATAGTCAAAACCTAGGGATCGAAAAAAAAAACACGTCACATCCTGGTATCAACACATTTATTATATCTAATTATACAATTATATACATATATGTGATAACAATGATTTTTAGCTCACCTGAGCTGAAAGCTCAAGTGAGCTTTTCTGATCACATTTTGTCCGTCGTCCGTCTGTCTGTCCGTCCGTCTGTAAACTTTTCACATTTTTGACTTCTTCTCCAGAATCACTGAGCCAATTTCAACCAAACTTGCCATGAAGCATCCTTGGGTAAAGTGGATTCAAAGTTGTTCAAATGGAGGGCCACGTCCTCTTTCAAGGGGAGATAATTAGAAATTAGTGAAAAAATAATGGCATCATTTAAAAATCTTCTCAAGTACCACTGGGCCAGGAAAGATGAAACTTTTGTGGAAACATCCTCAGGTAGTGTAGATTCAAGTTTGTTCAAATCATGACCCCCGGAGGTTGGGTTGGGCCACAATCGGGGATCAAATTTTTACATAGAAATATATAGGAAAATATCTTTAAAAATCTTCTTCTTAATAACAGCAATGCCATGATTGGTCATATTTATATGGAAGCATCCTCAAGTAGTGTAGATTCAAGATTGTTCAAATCATAACCCCTGGGGGTAGGATGGGGCCACAATGGGGATAAAAGTTTTACATAGAAATATATAGGAAAATTTCTTTAAAAATCTTTTCTTAAGAACAGTAAAGCCACGATTTGTCATATTTATATGGAAGCATCCTCAGGTAGTGTAGATTCAAGTTTTGTTCAAATCATGACCCCGGGGGTAGGGTGGGGCCACAATGGGGGATCAAAGTTTTACAAATGAATATATGGGAAAATCTGCTGCTTAAGAATAGCAAAGCCATTTGTTACATTGACATGAAGGCATCATAAGGTAGTTTAAAATTCAACCCCCCCCCCTCCCCCGTCAACTGATTTTTGCTTTTTTTTCCTAGCCAATGTGCTCAGGTGAGCGATGTGGCCCATGGGCCTCTTGTTTTTGTATTGCAGCTGATTCACCCTGTTTTCCCAATCCTTGTAAAAACGGGGGTCAATGTGAGGTGAACGGAACAAAATTCAGTTGTACATGTCTGGAGGGGTTCAAGGGAGATAACTGTGAAACACAGGGTAAAATCCTTCCCATTCCATTTGTTTTCAGCAAATACATAGAGTAAAGAACTTAAGATAATTAAATTATGGTTCTATATGTAATACGCTATTTATTTTTCCCAAAAATATAGTTTGTTTCGTTACGGCACTACCTGTATTGCTAGTCACATTTCCACTTGCGTCAAAAACGTATCAGTATGAAACTTAATGTCATTTTCCTTGATCTTTGCGTTGATATTGTCTTTTTATTTACACATAAGGATAGAAAATAAAATTTTTAGTAAAAATTTAATAGCAATCCGTTAAATGCAAAGAGCGTATTAAACTAACGTAAACAGACAAACTAGATTATACATGAACTGTAAAACTTGGCAAGCTACTCAATTCCTGAACTGCATTTAAACGAAGTCTCTTCAATTAAAAAACGTAAAATCACTTTATGTATTGGGACCATGTAAATTGACGTCCGTGACTGTAGGTGCTAGATGGAAAACCCAAACTGTCCCTTGGTCAGAATACAAGTGCAAGTTTAAATTTGCGGTCTTCTTAGAGAAATATTTGGATTTAGAACATGGGTGATTTTTTTCCAAAGGACATGAAGCAGTCTAACAAAATAATCGCTAATTTATCTATATCAAAGATTCCTATTGACTATTTGTCCAAAAAGAGAAAAAAAAATATGATAATCAGATAAATAAAACAAATATATCAAATTTAAAATAAAAATAAAATTATCAATCTGTTTGTTTCACGATAAATCCATGTATACAAAACTAGAGGTACTATGCCGGCGAGCACTTTTTGATAAAAGAACACCCCCCCCCCCCCCCCCGCTCCAATACGAGTATTATTGCAAAGTCCATATTTCCTATGGAAAGCCTTTATATCTGTCCGATCAAATAAAAAATACGAGGTGTACATGTGCAATAATAAAAATTCTCGGAAAGTTTTATTAAACTTTATTCCGTAGTATACGAGAAGTTACGAATAACTTTAATAAGAAATGAGTTCACACGGTGTATGTGACAGACATCCCAATCACTATACACCCCATTTTTCAAGCCCGGGGGGTTCAAGCCGGGGGGGGGGCTAAGGCAATCTTCAGAAAAGGGTTTGTTTGCCCTCTCTCGACTGACTGGCTCAAAATGGCCCGACTCAAAAGATTTTTTTTCAAACATCCAAGAAACGATATTTTTCTTTTTATTCATTACGGAATTTTATCATTCCGTCAATATCTATTTTAATTTTGTTAATATCTTTAATTTTGATAGATTTTGAAAGTTCAGCATTGATGTTGAAAATTTCTGGGGGGGGGGGGGGATTTCCCAAATATCTTTTCGACCTTTTTCTTATCCTGAGTCGGGAGATAAGGAGATTCATACATGCACAATATTTTTTATATAATAAATGGAACTATCATTTATAAATAATTTTTTTTTTATTTTTCATCACTGTTATCTAACTGAAAATATTTTAAACTTTGAAAAAAAGTTCTAAAGTAAAGTTTTTATAGTAAATCCAAGTATTTTCATAGCTTACTATAGTTAACTGTAGTTAACTATAATTAATTTTTGTTGGGGTTCAAACAATAATGAACTTGATTATTCAAATTAAATTATGTGAAGTAAACAACTTGCTCGCCCTTGTAATTTGTATGAAAAAAGTTCACTGAATAGTGATAGCCTTTATCATATGTAAGAGAAGAGTACGTAGCCTTTTAAAAATCGCATAAGTACTATTAATTATCTTTATGGTTTCAATCTTAACAGATTTACATTTCCATGAAATACACGGAAATATATATATGTACTCAATATGTAGCTTTCCTTAGTAAAACATGTATATCACATTTTTACACTGTAATAGTTCTGAAAGATGAATTAAGTAAATAGTCTTTCTAAAACGTCAGAATTGCAAGAAGAAGCGGATTGCAAACGGACAAAAATTGGATGGGAATACCAAGGCAATATTAACGTTACAAAATCTGGGAGAAAATGTCAAGCGTGGGGATCCAATTTCCCCCACACGTCCCGATACACTGACCTGCCTGTAAACTACTGCAGGAATCCAGGCATAGATGACGCTCCCTGGTGCTACACCACAGACCCAGAAAAGATATGGGAGTACTGTGATATTCCAGATTGTGGTAAATCAAGGATATTCAATGTTTTGTGGTTGGATATGGAATTTATTTCACGAGCGGGGCAAGATTTTTTTGATATTTTCACGAGTGCAAGGCAAGATTGAAAATATCACAAATTCTCTCTACGGAGTGAAATAAATTTTATATCCAACTAAAAAATATTGGTTTTTTTGCTTATTACATTTTCTTTGACTTTCCCTTCGCCTCTGGCTTTTCGTTACATTGTGTCATAGGCTTTGACGTAATAGTAGAGCGGTTGAGGCGTCATAGCTTTGCATTTGTTAGATTGAAAACATTTTAAACATTGCATCTCAACAACATTTTGTCATTTAGTGTCTGTCAGGATGATTTACATACTCTCTCTGTATTATTACAGGCCAGTGAGTGCTTTTTTCAACATTCCTCTTGAAGGGAAAGAAAATCGAGTGTTTTTCCGCACTTCTGAAATATTGTCACACTGTGTCAGATTATCATTGTTGCATTTTTTCACACTGCGACAGAGTATCGTATATATAAATATTTAAATATATTTTTGAATTTTTACATGATGCTTTAAGAGGTATCGTTCCTTGAAATGTGTTATTTGATTTTTTTATTAATCAAAATGTGCGTTTTCAGTCATTAATTTAAAGAGACATACTTTTTACACAGCTACTACTGCTCTAGAATGTCTAATAAATTCGGACCCAAAAGGAAGGCTGTATTTCGGTACACACAATGTCGCTAATACCGGAGACCTGTGTCAAGCATGGGGGAGCCAGTCCCCAAACACACACAGATACACTTACCTCAGTGACCAATCAAACTACTGCAGGAACCCAGATGGAGAGCCTGCCCCCTGGTGTTACACCGTCAACCCCAAAGTTCGTTGGAGCATTTGCATTATTCCTCACTGCTAAAGTTCAGCAGTGATATTCCTTGAAACTTAATTACTATAAACTTGGATATTCACGCTTATTCAATTTCTATTTTGATTACTTACTGTTTATTTATATGCTTTTAATAACAATGATAATTCATCAGTTCGAAAACTTTAGGAATTTCGTGTTGGTTAATAATATTGCTCTTTTTGTGTTTGTTTTTTTATGTTCTTCATTATGCATGTTGTTTATTGATAATAAAAGATAACTCTTTTCTTATATATGTACAAGTAAAAATTCATATAGAAAGAATCTATCATTATAGCCTCTTTTCAATTTTTTAAATGTTGTAAACTGCACACGTAAGATATAATGAAGGGTTATTTGTATGCTCGGAGATCAAAGTTAGGGGGCATATGTTTTTTTGTTCCGTCTGACTGTCCGTATTTCCGTATATTAATTAATTTTTTAATAACTTTTTTTATATGACAGAGATTTAGATATATCTGAGAACATATATATATTTCAACGAATCTTAATAAATGGATTGGGATTGGTATTTTGAATATTTTGGAAAGACATTCTATAAATAGTTAATCAAATTGTTAGATTATTTCACATAGCAAAAATTTTAATTACAAGTAGTTGACGTTCTTCTCATTTACATTACCATTCATCTCCTTATTGTAAATTTGTTGTTCAGTGTATGTTGAAACGTTGAACATCAATCTTCAAGTAAATACATTGCATTTTCTGTGCACTTTAAATATTATTTCTGAAAGTGGCGGAGTGGCTACAATTAGTTGAAAATGACAATTTTTGTGAATTATTTAAGGAATGTTTTTAAGTTTTGTGTGAGTTATTGGTGTGTAAATCACAAAGACTTGTCACGTAGGCATATTTTATGAAGCGTGTTAGCGTGTGTGTGATTTACACAACAATAATTCACAATAAACATAAAAACATTCCTTATATTTACATTATTTACATGTTTAATGCACCAAAAATATACTCAATATCTGAATTTCTTGCTACCCTATATTATATATTCGAATTTTTTTCTCTTTATTTCATAAAATTAAAGTAGCGAATTCTTTATAACATTTGTTTTAATTACTAATATGCTCGTTAATAAGCATATCTCATTAAGTCGGAAACCTAGTCCCTTGCTCACAATTTTTTTTTAAAGTTTTCTTAAAACAAAAAAAAAGTAATGGTGCCTTGGGGTGAAGGTACTTAAATTTAAAATCGTTGTTTTAAAATATGCCATTACACTTGGCAAGGTAATCGAATGGTGTTTGTGATATTCATATCTCGGTTTGAAATATTGTATTCATATACTGATAATATATATGTAATTATATTTCATAATTTTCTGTCTTACCTTTAATAGGGACTAAGACACATATTTGAAGTTATTAGCCTTCAATTTCATACCTTGCATAATACCAGAGCTTTGTAGACAGACTGATCACTCAAAAAAAAAATTAAGAGAAGTTCTGCCTTAGGGCATATTGGCTTTGTCGAATGTACAAGTACGTGATTGTGATTTTTTAAAGTTCTTCAATATTACAGTTACAGTAAATCAGTCTTTATAATACCTATCTTCATAATTTAAGTTTACCAATGACAGTACTCGTACTTGAAGATATGAAGAAAAAAAGAGAAGGAAGTTTTATTTATATAACACACATGCATGTACACCTTTTAAAAATAACATTCAATAGAGGGGAAAAACGAGAGGCCCGTGGGCCACAACGCCTACCTGAGTCAATATGGCCTTGCTGTTTATCAGCAGATTTTTTCTATATATTCATATGTAAAGCTATGATCGCCTGCTCTAGCCACATCCTATCCCAAGTGCCATGTTTTGAATGAAATTGAATCTACACTATCTGAGGATGCTTCTGTATTCATATGAATAATCATGGCTTTTCTGTTCTTGAAAACAGAATTTTAAAGATGTCCAGTCCTCCACCAAGAGGGGTTTCCATATCACTATGACAAATCATGGTTTTCTTGCTCTGAAAAAGATATTTAAAGATTCTTCCTAAATATTCCTATGTAAAACCTTGATCCCCCATTGTGGCCCCACCCTACTCCCGGGGGTCATAATTTGAATTAACTTGAATCTCCACATCAATATGACTAATTGTGGCTTTGTTGTTCTAGAGAAAAAGATTTTTAAAGAATTTCCTACATATTCCTATAAAAAACCTTGATGCACCACTGTGGCCCCACCCTACCCCCCGGGGGTCATGATTTGAACAAACTTGAATTTACACCACATGAGGATGATTCCATATCAATATGACTAATTGTGGCTTGGTTCTTCTTGAGAAGATTTCAAAAAGTTTTTTCATATATATTCCTCTGTAAAACTTTGATCCCCTTCTGAGGTCCCACCTTTCCCCCGGGGGTCATGATTTGAAAAAAAAAAAATCTACACTATGTAAAGAAGGTTTCATATGTTTCAATTTTTGTGGCCCAAGGGCTCTTGAAAAGATTTTTTTAAAGATGACACCAAAATTTCCCAGTTCTTAATTATCTCCCCTTGAAGAGGAAGTGGTCCATCATTTTAACAAACTTCAATCTCCTTCATCTAAGGATGTTTCTGGCAAGTTTAGTCGAAATTGGCCCTGTGGTTCTTGAGAAGAAGTCGAAAATGTGACAAGTTTACAGACGGACGCCAGGCAAGATGTGATCAGGAAAGCTAGGTGAGCTAAAAAGCAATAGAAGTACTGAAAAGTATTTCAGTTTCCAAAATCTGAAGAAATGTATTTGATCACCACAAGATCACATGGTTAAAAACTTGATTTTCAAATTAGATCATTAAGGTAAGAAGGAGTGATACGGACATGTGAGTTATCAAACTGGTTTCATTGGCGTGATATGTATCAAAAATACGCAGGCAATCTTCAGATTGTGAGTTTTCTATGTTTTGGTCCTCATCTGTTTAGTAAAAAGAAAAAAATAACATAACAGGTACAGTTTACGTTTAAAAAAGAAAGAAGCAAATATTCGTTATATTCGTTCTAAATATATTGTCTCGAAAGCTCCAGGACCAAGAATATAAAATGAATAGTATCGTTCAAGATGTCTCGAATTATATATAGATAGATAGATAGATAGATATAGATATAGAGATATAGATATATAGATATATAAAACATTGAATTGACACTATTTTTGTATTGTTGTAAATTTGAAATTCAATTCATCCAGATATTTTTAAACTCCAAGGTAACTTTTGTAATTAATACTTCCCAATATACATTTGGTGGTCATACTTGAAGGAAAAAATTTTATATTGTGAATTCGCTATATATACTGAAAGAAATGTGTTATACGATATAAAAAATTACGATATAGTGAAGTAATTTCGCAGGTCCCAAATACTTCGCTCTAACAAAATGTTAATATTTATTCTAATGCAGCTGTTCTGTAAACTGCATTATTTTGTTTCGCTAGTGCAATGACTTTTAAGACAGACGATCAATAACAAAAGTGAACGTTTACAATTGTGGCATCATAATATAACAACTCAAAATCACAACGCTTTATAACAAATCTCTACTAAAAATATAATGTTCACATCAAACAAGATGCATAATTTGCATTACTAGAATAGGAATGACTATCTTCTTATCTTTTTATTTGCGACCGTTATGCTCATTGAACTGTCGCAAATAACAAGCGAGAAGATACTTTTTTCAAAAATTACTTAATTCTCGTTGTAATGCACCATTTGATTGGTTTGATAAATTTTGTTTATATCGTAAAACGCGCGTTCGCTACGTCTTAATATTTCACGTTAAAAAGGTGTTAATTCAATTGACGAAACACTAAAACTATGTACTACTTGAAGGGAGATTAATATTATTAATAAACAATTGATGATAGAAAATAAAATAAGGTTACAATTCAATATTTTTGCGAACCGCTTTGTGGCTTATGTAGCGTAAACTACTAGTAAAAAAAGTTTAACTTTTGGTGCTAATAGGTCCATTATGACGCCATAATTTAAACTTACTTTGTTCCAAATTTTTCTGGCTACATTAGTTATGTAGATAATAAATCGTTTTAATGGAATTCAATTTCATATCATGCGAATTGTAATCCCGATGTCTATATTGCATAAAATATTATTTTAAAGATAAGGACAAGAATACATGTATATAAATAACTGGTGTTTTTTGGTCAGTGAGCAATGAAACATTTCGTTGTTTTAAGTGAAAAACGCCTCCCATATTTAAATCTGATTTTTTTTTTTAAATTTTGAATTGAAAATGACAGTTTAATGTATACTGATTCTTAGAATTAACCTTAAACATAAGTTATGTTCCGATACACCTTGTTCTTTTTTTCTTTCAAATTATAGCTATAGATCATCATAAAAGGAACTCATCTTTCAAAGAAATCCATATGCACCTTTCATTTACTACGACCAAGACCAGAAAATCATACTATTCAATAAATGACATACCTAGTGATGTTTGATCATCATCATCGTTTCTTTCACGGAGTTCCCATACGGAACTGTGGGATACCAGACATAGACCCAGTACCCGGGCTAGGGTCCGTTAAGGGAGGCGTGGTGACAAGTATTCCACATACTATCACCTACAGAATTTATAGAAAATAACACACTTAAGGAAGCTCTTAACACTAATAGTTCACTCGGGGGGCCTCGGGCGGCTCACGCCTCGAACACTTACCTCGGACGAGAACGGTGTTCTACTATTTTGCTAATACAATTATGTGATCAAACTGAAATTTCTCTAAATATTTAACCTTAAGGTCACTTTGTGGTACGTCCAATACCATGTTTCTGCTTTCAAAGACTACTAGCAGAATGCTGTAATTAAAACAATTATACAAGAAAGAATTAAACAAGGTAGGAAACTCTTTTGGTGAACTTTATGGAGTGCAAAATATGAAATGAGTTAAGACAGATTTGATGCATATTCTTCCACCAATAACATCCGAGGTTTCTATGGAGCGCAGCATAGTCTGCCGAGGATTGCCGATTGCTAATAATTAGTTTTGACTTCGAGAAAACTTTATCATATGTAATGAAGGTGTACAAACTGAGTTTATATAGTTTGTTTACAACATTAGGTACCTTTCATATTTATCCAGGAAAAAAATTTTTCAAAGACAATGGAGTGTAATTGAACAGACACCTTTAATGTATATTTACCTTGAGAAAATACAATCAAATAATATTTTCGATTTCTTAATCTTAGTCCAACAAAATTTTTAGAGTACTGTAATATATTTCGAACTATGTCATTTACTGCAGATTTCCGTTTATTCCATTTGACATCAAATGGCAGCTTACTCTAACTGCAAAGATCTACCATAGTATTAGAATTCTTCAGTGTGCAGTGTTTAGAGCTTTCTTAATTCAGATGAAATAAAATTGTACCCATATCCATTTATATCAGTGTAAACAATACTGAAATGTGAGCAGAGTTGCAGTTCAAGATGTCAACAAGCTAATTCAGAGAATTTGTGTCCCCTGCTTAGGGAAAAAAGAATAGCATGCGCAGATCCGGGGGGGGGGGGGGGGTCGGACTCCCCCTCCCCCTGGATTTGTAGAATTATTAAATGTATACATGTATATTGAAGCAAGTAAACAATGCCAATATGGATATAAATTTAAGATTTGATTGCTTATTCTTTAATATGTGTTTGTAAGATTCTTTTTATATAAAATATTTATCACACTGTAATAATGATTTTATGAGTTTGTTCACGCCAGACGTCATAACTTTTTCATTTCTCATGTTGAATACTATCATTTAGTAAATCTAAAAAAAATTCAAAAAAAGGATCATCCAGGATTTGTACCTGGTACCTCTCACTTCCTAAGCAAGAATCATATACCTAGGCCACGGAGGCACTTGATTATACAGCAAATTAAACGCAAACATTAGGTCACATATATTGTTTATATTCACGTTCGATATTGTCAAAATTTTACACAATACATGGTGTCTAATTTAACCTTAACTAAACAGTCTAATAGATGTAATTAGAACATAAAGTCCGAAGACAACCTGTATTATACGTAAAAACTCTCCACATACCCCTGTGCTAAAAATAGTGCCAAACGACTTTTAATACATTAAATAAAAAAACGGGGCGGGACACTTTGAGAGGGGAGAGAGAGGCCATAGGGAGTTATGGTATAAAATTTCATTGCAAAAGCTCAAAAGTTTCTTGAGATATCGCTCAGAAAGGAAAGTGTTACACACAGACGGAATGTATGAATTTACGACTTTGAACTTTGAGCTCAAAATCGGTAGGGTTCTCCCTTAGGCCATAGGGAGATGTCATGTAAAATTTCATTGCGAGAGCTCAAAGGGTTCTTGAGATATCGCGCGGAAACGAAAGTGTTACAGAAAGACAGAAATACAGACGGACGGACAGAAAGACCCAAATTAATATCCCCCACTTTCAGTAAAAGCGGGGGACAATAAAATAAAGTCTTTGTAATTATTTGCAATTGTCTGTTTTCTTTTACAATAAAAATGGAACTCGTAAATATACTTACCTTGTCATTGGTCATTTGCAAAATTATTTTGTTAAAAAACATTCTGATTGTACACACAAGTACTCTGAAGTTGACATTAAAAAGATGCTTGAGTTTCTGATTGACAATATCTATGTGGTTTTTGGAGACCAGGTCTTCCAACAATCTATTGGAATTCCCATTGGTACCAATTGCGCCCCGTTATTAGCAGACCTTTTTTGTATTCATATGAAGCAGAATTTGTCCAAAGTCTTGTACGTGAAAAGAAGAAAACACTTGCTGTGGCCTTCAACTCGACATTTAGATATATCGACGATGTACAGTCAACTAACAATGGCTATTTTCATTCTTATGTCGATACGATATATCCTGGTGAGCTTGAGATAAAAGATACCACAGAGTCTGACACATCTGTTTCATATTTGGATATTTTACTTGAAAAAGATGTTAATGGTAATCTAAAAAGTTAAAGTCATCACGTTTATCATAAAGCTTAGTTATTAGATCACAGCAATTAAATTCAAATCCTGGCAATGAATTGAACTCTTAAAATATGCTTATTTTTTTTAAATATAATAAAAATTTACTTACGAGTACCATTTTAATGCAAATAGACTCTTTACTGGATAACTTTTTGGATGTCAATCGATTAATAGGCTGGAATAAAAAAAATATATAGAAACTTTGGCACCCCTGTGACAGCGGCCCTAAAGTTATCAGGCATAACAAATTCATTGGGGATAGTGCTAGTATCGAAGACAGGATTAATATTGCCTATTTAAGAATCGGACTCGGCTGAAAGACTGTGGTTGGTACAAAATCCGGGTGTTTGGCTTTAATACAAAAATAAATCAGAATAATATGTTGCTTTGGCGTTGGAATGCCTCATGAAGACTCTCTTCTACTGATAGGAAGTGAAACGACACGAAACACGTTGATATATTCCAAATTATCTGCACATGTGTTAATTAGGGGGACCACGTTTTGCCAAGTTTAGTATTGCTAGAAGAAGGTTTTAATTCTAGTAAGTAGACAATAACCAATATTGTTACGAGCAATTGCGATACTATTACTTATAAACTAGCAACTGATACAAGTCAATAAGAAACATAAAGATATGTGTACAATAATATTGATAGAGCTTCTTCAACGAGTAAGCCACCGTTCACGGTAGCTCAGTCGGTAGAGCGCTCGCTCCGCGATCAGAAGGTCGTGAGTTCGAATCTCGGCTGCGACTGACCTAAGTCGATAAAAAAAATAGGTAACAACTGTTCCTTCGCCATGCGCTCTGCACTTTGAAGTGAAAGTTGCGGGTCCTTCGAATGAGACCTCAAAAACCGAGGCCCCGTGTCACGGCTGGCGTTGGCACGATACAGATCCCTCAATGGCCCTGAGTGCTGAGTAAAGGTCTCCATTCTCGAATGGGACGTAAAACAACATACATCAATCAATCAATCAATCAACGAGTACGCCAATAAACCGGAAGCTTCATCTTCCGGTCAAAATTTGAACAATTTAAATAAACAAATATAGCTTTTTTCAAAAGCTTTAATAGCAACAACCTTAAACAGTAAACTGACATTCATCTATCAGGCTCATCTATCTATTATTTTTTTAGTTGTTCTTGGCTTTGTATTTCGTCAACAGATTTGTTGCAGACAATCTTATTTCAGTGAAAATGAAAATAAATAATCTGTTCTTGATCATTTTTAAAATAAATAATCTATCCTTGACTGGCATGAAAATAAATAATCTTATTCGAAAATTTTTGCCAGCTCCCCGCCCTACCGTAGAAAAGACAGTGCAAAAACAAAGTAGGAAAAAAAGAGGTTGTTTGATAGACCTGGAAAATTCTTTCATGCAAAAAGATGAAAAAGTAATACTTTAGATAGAAAGGGGCATTCTATTATCGGCAACATTAACTTTCAATACTAAACGCATAATGACCTTGACCTGACTTGTTATTCAACTGTCAATTACAACTGAAATGATACCATCATTTAGTGATATTTTCTTCATGAAAGTGTGAAAAAATTTCATCAATTTGTAAATACAACATCTACAGGAGGAATCCCTCCATGAAAGATGTAACAAAAAAGTAGTAGCGTTAATCCGTACGATGAGAATAGTATCTCAAACCATCTTCGTCAGCCATTTCAGATGATAATATCTTCTTATGGACACGGCATTTCTTCAGTGCAGGATTGTATCCAAAAGAGCCACAATCCTTTTGACACATCGTAGAACAATAACACAATGACTGAGCGACGTATTCTTCTAAAACTTCGTTGTCGGACTTCTTATTATCAAGTATTATCAAGTTCCAGCTTTGCGGTATAATTCCACGAAACTTCGGTAGCTTGAGACCAAGCAAAGAAGAAAACGTTTAAACTGATAACAAAGAAACTGTTCATATTTTACTGTGAGTTAAAGCTGAACACTACTCATAAATAGGCACCTCCACACAGGTATATAAACCCTTCGATTTCGTTACACCCGATTGCACACTTGAAACTCGTGGCCGACATGTAGTATTCCTTTCGTGGTCTTAGATTTTTTTTGAGTTTATTCCTTGTTTTATGTGCATTTTCTGTCTGTAAATAATGCATTCACTTGTATATTTAATGTTAATTTTCTCCTGGCTCGGAAAAAGTAAAATTTGATAATTTCATCGCGATCGAGTAATACGGCAATGTATAAGATGTACGTCTTCTCAGGTGAGACCTCTACAGCGTAATACTTTGAACTGTTTAAAGGTCTCCGGCTTATATAGGGGTTGTTGGGATAGCGCCGATGAAATAGAAATATGGCGGACAATGCCTTTTACGAGTAGTGTTCAGCTTTAAACACAGAGTACTGCAGTCCTCCAAGAAACTGAAAATTGATAGTGCAGCTGCCTTATATAACAAAGCCTTACTGTAAAATCGAAAACTGATTGGTTAACCGTTACGTATTCTGTATTTAGTTTTTCGGAATAACGATTTTGTTGACAAAACTTACTTGTAACACGTTGACAAGTTTGGCTTTCCAAAAAAGCCTTAAACATTGGTTTCAGTAATGACAGAGAATAAAAAGTGAAATGTTACTCTTTTTGCTATTAACTTATGAAAAATAAGAGTTTTTAAGTACTTGTTACCAGCTGTATTCAGATGTTATGATTGAAGAAGGTTACATTAAATTTGATTCTTTTGTTGTTTCTTTTAACAGCTGCTTTTCCTGACAAACCCTAAGAAGTTTTATACCGCTAACTTCCCAAAAACCTTTAAGCTGATTACATTGACTGAATAGGCGACAAAATAGACAGTGGTGACAGCGGCAAAGTCAGGAGACGTTAGTGAGAAGTGTAGCTAAAACGCGGAATGGAAAACGGAATGAAACAGAAAAAGGAAGATATGAAAGGAGGTAAATGACTTCACAAATATGTTAATCAGAACAAAAAGATTCCAACGGCCAATCTTAGCAGAAACGATAATATGAGGCGCATGGGCCACAAGGTTAACCTTCACTTTAGCCCTACTCTTCTTCAGATTTTCAAAAAGAATTTTATTTTCATTTGAAAAATTGTGAGCCTCACTCCCGGAATCCACACCACATGGAAATGCTTCAATATCATCATGATGAACTTGGCCTTCCAGGTATTAAAAATAAATTGTTATCCTCTGTGCATACATCATGTAAAGTTTTATCCCTATTTTAGCTAACTTTAACCCACTTTGCATAATTTAAAAAAAAATGAATCCATTCAGTTTGGGAATGTTTGAATATATGTGGTACGATTTAACTTCTTGATTTCAATCAAAACGTATTTCTTTGAAGACCCATGTAAAACTTTGATCCCCTATTGTGGCCCCACCCTACCGTTGGGGCCATGTTTTGAACAATTTTAAATCTACAACACCACAGGAAGCTTTCACATGTATCATCTCTCCTGCCCAGTGGTTCATGAGATGATTTTTAAATAATTTTTCTTGCGCATTTCAATGCAAAACTTTGATACACTTTTGTGGCCCCACCCTACCTCTTTAGAATCGACATTACCCCAGGAAGATTTTACTTCCGATTCCTTTCTTTTGGCTCAGTGGTTCATAAGAAGAATTTTTAAAAAGAATTTCTCATATCTTTAATGTTTGTTTGTTAATTGTTTAACGTCCTTCTCGAGAATTTTCACTCATATGGAGACACCACCACTTGTCGATGGAGAGCTGCAAATTTTGACCTTTACTGTAAGATCTCTTATTGAAAAAAGTAAACAAATATCTAGAAAAGAACAGTAATGAAAACCTAGAAGTCTACACTATATTTTTGCGTCAAGGCACATTTCGAAAGATCATATTTCTTGATCTTTACCGAGTTTTTTGTTTGTTTGTTTGTTTTTTTGTTTGTTCTTTTACGTCCCTCTCGATAATTATTTACTGATATGGAGACGCCGCCTCTTGCCGATGGAGAGCTGCAAATTCTTACCTATACTCGGCTTGTAGGGCCATTGAGCAGCGAGGGATCTTTTTCGTGCCAGCGCCTTCAGCGACACGGGACCTCGGTTTATACGTCTATTCCGAAGGACCGGTCTCCACGTCCCACATTGGGATTCGAACCGGCGACGCATGCATGAACTCTTTACTCAGCGACTCTACAGCGAACGCTCTAACCACTGCGCCACACGGGCGACTGTTTTTCAATGTAAAATTTTGAATACCATACTTATACTAGATTCCTAAAGTACTTTAACTACATACAAAGATACAAAGCATCAAATGAAAATGAAATCTATTCAAACAATTGAATTTCTCGTCGATATTCGTTAAGTTTTAAACAAAAACTGAAAAAAGGTTTTTGTTACATATACATGTTGATGAATTTTTATTCAAAAGACATAAATTCAAACTAAACGAAAACTTTCTAGACCTAAATATGAGATTTTTTTGTTTGTTTGTTTTTGTTTTTTTCTTTTTTTTAAGATATTATTATTCTAATTCTAATATATTTTAATCCGCTAGATATTATCGATATTTGTTTACTTTGATTCAAAATATATGATGAGGCCCAAAGGTTAATTTCTAACATAAACTTCAATTCACATAGTTCTCAACATGACCTCCCTTTCATAAAAATATGATGAATGTTGATTGAAATTATTATCACGTCCTATTATTGAATACAATGTAAATAAAAGTTATGTCTTTTTAGTGATTAATATGAACAGTAACAAAGTCTCTTATACAATAGTTATCGATTGATTGTGACGTCGCGCATATTATTGAGTAACGTAATTGCGTAACTTGTAATACTAAATGACGGGCGCTAGTAGTTCTTAGTCATTTTTTCGTTTCGACCACATGGATCTTTCCGCCAATTTGCACAAAGTGTGTATAATGTCCTGTGATGACTTCCTACAAAATTCATAAATAAATGTCCAATAATGGCCGATTCCGACTGTTCGTAAAAACAATACCATTCCGTTATATGCCGTGATTTTGACAAGTAACAAGGAGAGATGGGTTGTTTGGTAAATTTTCCCATATTATATATTGGTAATACTTAAGAGATAAATAAAATGTGCAAATCAAGAGGTAGACACATGTTTCTTTAAAAAGATTTTGTCAAGTATTTGAAGAGATGGTAGAGTGATTTTGATGTCTAGTCGGTTTTGTTACTATGACACAAATAAGCGTATTATGATATTTTACGAGGCGTATATCAGATATGTGAGCTATTTTCTGTTTTAAGTGGAATACTTATTTTCGAAATGAGCAAATAAATTTTAAAAAAAATTGAAAGAAGTTAAACCTTTTTAAAGAAAACAGAGCAAATATTAGATTCTAGTCTAATTTGTTACGCATTCAATTTTTAACGTTTTCGTGCTTTGACAACGTAACGTTTAAGATAATTTTACTTGCAAACTTGCCATTTTTAAAGGAAATACAAATTTGTAATCAGCAAATTTAATTTAATTTAATCAGTAAAATTATATTAATTAGTGAAAAAAGAAGAAAAACAGAGAATGAAAGAAGACAAGAATATCCAAAAAAAAGATTCTCGTAAGAAAAAATCAACATTTCTGATTGGGATGTTTTAGTACTTTCACTTGGACGTAAACTTTAAGCGTTTTAATGACGCTATTTTGACGTTACAAAATAGGGTCAATTCTGTGTGCGACGTCTGTACGTTGTTTTACGTCCCGTTCGAGAATTTTTCACTCAAATACACACTTCACCATATACCGGTGAAGGGCTTCAAACTTTACTCGGTACTCAGGACCATTGAGCAGTGAGGATTCTAAATCGTGCCAACGCCTATCGTGACATGGGGCCTCGGTTTTAAGGTCTCGCACGAAAGACCCGCAAGTTTCACTTTAATGTGCCGACCGCTTGGCGAAGAAACAGTTGCTACCTATTTTTTTTTTATCGACTTAGCCAGTCACGGCCGTGATTCGAACACAGGACCTTCCGATCACCGAGCGAGCGCTCTACCGACTGAGCTACAGTGACGGCCAATAATTGTCGATGTTAGACAGCAAAAAATTCGTAAGCTCATTACCCCCTGCCTTACTTGAACATATTTGGATTTTGAAGTTATTTTTATCGGATATGTTTCTCGCCTAAAAGCAAAATTATGTTTATTCTATGATTTACTTCCATGATTTTTTTTTGGGGGGGGGGGGGGGGGAGGGGGGATATAGCGGAACAACGCAACGCATGCGCTTTGAGTTCGAAACACATTTGAGTGTACTGCATAAGAAACTGCGCCTATGCTTATATTCTTTATTATATTGTTCAACAGTTTAAGTATTTAAATCAGTTATGATTGCCGCTTGTCTCCAACATTACATTCATGTGTTTATATAAGAAATCATTTAAAATCATCATGCGCAGTCAAATGAGTAGTACTCGGGAAAGAGGCATGGTCATATTATGTTTGGATTAAATAGACTTTTTGATCGATGCTTTTCTCTTCCTGCTCCGCGATTTCATCCAAGTACCGCCTTACCACATGTTTTTCATATTTGAAGCGAAACCGGCTAAACTATCAGTCTTTCTAACAATAAATGTCCCAATGTAGTATTAAAATAGGTGGTATATAATACTGAAGGACAAATAAAGTAGGGCCTGGAGTATTCGTATTTTTATTTATTTATTTTTTTTTTGTTGTTTAATTGTATCCCCAAAGAAATTTTACATCACTCTTCTATTTATAGATAAAACTATTAATCATTTGAATCTAATTCTTTTCACTTAATGATCTATTTGTTAAAGCAGTCCAATCCATCATATGTCTGATCACCCTAGATGTGACTGAGAAAGCCGGTAGGCAAACCACTCAATAGTAAATGAGGGTCCATAATACATGTGTTGGAAAGGCCTTACCGACATTGTAGCACCGCTGTCTCGTACTTTATTTTATACCTCCTATGTATGCAAATCTTAAGTCGGACATTTCTTTTTTTCATTTTAATTGGATTATTTCAGTATTTTACGATTTTAAAGATATAGAATTTCGGGTACATTTGACATTCGGTCGGACACTTTTCTATAGATATAATATGATACAAATACGTATGCGCGGATCTATAGAGGCGATGGGTCTAGAGTTGGTCAATTTTAGAGTTTTTAGATATATATATAATAAAACAAGCATTCTGAGAGTATTGCATTAGCAATACTAGTCCCCAACCGGCAAGTGTAATCTGGTTTCCGTTAAAAATTGAAAATGCCATAATTCCATCAAAAATCAATGAAGCAGAACGAAATGCAAACTTGATCTATAACACATCAAGGTAAAGTCACATACCAAAAATCAGCTTAATATCTGCAAGCGTTTAGAAAAAAAATGCGGAAAACCCTGAAAAATTGAGAAGGTCGTAATTCCGTCAAAAATCATTGAAGCGGAACGAAATGCAAACTTGGTCTGTAACTCATCAAGATACACTCACATACCAAAAATCAGCTCAATATCTGCAAGCGTTTAGAAGAAAAGTGCGGAAAACCAAGTGGGACAGACAGACAGACAGACAGCTGGACAGACTCAGAGGAAAACTATAGTCTCCTCCGGTTTCACCGGTAGGGGACTAATAACCAACAAATGTCCTTGGAAACCCTTCTCCACACACAAGAAACATTGGCCCCTTAAGTTAGTAAGAAGAATCTATTTAGCGGCTTGTTCACAAGAAGTGTCTTACACCCGCACCCTACAAAAATCCAGTCATTCAGTAGTCGGAACGAATTAGTGGGGATTATGAATACTCTTTAACATAAATAATTATGTCGTATTTAAAATCCGCAAAGAGAATTAAAACGCCAGATGTACAGTACCAAACAGACGCCTCTAAACAGACGCCTCTACTGAGGTTCGGCTTAATAAACACATCTATGAATTGTCAGAATAAGTTCTCTTTCTTTTCAAACATAGATTCTTATTTGCAATCCGCAAAGAGAATGAATACGAATGATATAAGTATATCTTTCTGAACGAAAAACAAATTTACTTATGAGCAATTTGTATATCATTTATATTGGATTCTAAATGACTTTATCACGATATACTAACGGAATGGATATAAAACACATACTGTATTAACTGGAAAAAAAAAGAATATTCAATGAAAGAAAAGAAACTCAGTTTCCAGGCAGAGTATTTATAATTGTGAAACAAATATTCATATTTCACTGACGTTTTTGATTTTCTGAGCACATTCATAATTTTTGTTATTCTTTAAGATAGTTTTATATATTCATGAATTGCTCAAGAAAGACAAAATTATGAACCATCTGCCGTGCTTACTTAGATATTAAAAATACAGTTGAAAACAAGCTTTAATAATAAAAAGAGCTATCCTTTCATCTCCAATTTAGATATAATTTTGAAAGGGTGTTTAATAATATACAATCAATTCATCTTAATCATCCTAGCTATCAGGGCTATAAACTGACCAGTGCTAAGCCTCCAATCCACCCCCATAAAATAGAGTTTTGGCTTTTTATTTATTAATTTGTTTATCTTCTTGGGGGGGGGGGGGGGCTTTTCAAAGTTTTTTTTTTTTTTGCAGTGTAGAATAAAATTTATTGTTGTCTATATTCATCAGCATTCTATTTTAAAGTTGTACCTAAATTTCATTTACCAAAAAAAACAAAACAAAACAAAAAAAAACAAACAAACAAACAAAAACAAATACAGAGTTACTCTAAGGCATGTACAGTAAAAGACTAAGTTAAAACTTGAAAAAGAAAATTCAAAGGCATGGGTAGTCAGAGTTTATGAAATTTAATGTGGATAGTGAACAAATTCTCTTAATATTAAATATATACACTGTGTCTTGTTTGCAATCCCGCATGGTATAAATATATCAGATGTACAGTACTATTCATCAATATTGTATTTAAAAGCCCATATAACGATTACCTTGAGGCAAATATACACTGTAAAAACAGTGTTTAGATCCTAAACACAAAACTAAAGGCAAAATTTGTTTCACTTTTTTTACACGTTTAGCTCTAAACATGTCTCATTTCTAAACACATAGACTTCATGTGTTTAGTAGCTAAACATGTTTACTCCCTAAACACTTTTAGCTAAACACAAAATTTGTTTCACTTTTTTTACGCGTTTAGCTCTAAACACGTCTCATTTCTAAACACATTTTAACTTCAGGTGTTAAGTTCCTTAACATGTTTAGTTCTACAACATTGGTTCCAGAACAATTCTTTACGTGATAAACGATTACAAAAAAAACTGAATGTATTTGATTAGTTTTCTAGAAATACAGCATATTAATGCACTGGTATGTACATATAGATCATTAACAAAATTTTAAACTTCAAAGGTAACCATATCACAAGAAAGGAATAACTAACAATAGCATCACTGAACATTTAAACATGGATTTATTATAAAGAATTTTAAATTAAATATACATATGTATGCTTAAACATAATCATTTATTATAGATTATTTCAATATTAATCATCTCAGCAAGCAGTTTCTCCTCACATCAGTAACAAAAGGTTCACATTCAGTAAGTCCTTCACTAGCAACACATACAGTGTATGATTTGTATCCATCCATGACTGTCAGGAGTCATGAAGTAATCCATTTCCATTGTACAAGAATGGTATTCAAAACTATATACTGAACATGTACAGTAGACTTTTCAAATTCCAGTTTCCTCTAGAATGTGAGATATGCTGAATTGTAACAACAAATGCACTTGAACTTGGAGATGACACCAGTTACTCTGATACATGTGCTTTTGCTTTTAAGTTCGATCTGGACCATATCCTGTAAGAAAGAAATTTAAATTATAGTAAAGTATGCTCCTCACTGTACATTTTTTTGATGGACATTATTTGGCAACTTAAATTTTAGTGAAACTCATTTTTTAAACTACAATATAGTACCAATACTGATATAGATGTTTTTAATGAAATTCGATATAGATACTCCTTTCTAGCTTTCATGGATGGAAAATAACCGAAGGAAATCTTGATCTACATTCATGTGTAACTGCATGTTTATATTTACGTTGTTCATTGTGGTCAATTCATGTAAAATAAAAATAGTAAACAGACCTTTTATCGTAGTAATAAGATGCCTTTCAAATGTACTTCACAATCTCTTCATGTTTATTACTTTGGTTATCATTCACTTCCTTGGATACATCTTCTTAGCTTACATTGGGATTTTCTTTGTTTCGATAACCGCTCTAATAAACGTTCAAATATATACGCGTCATTTCCGGGAAGATAACTATGTATTTCAAAGAAAAGTGTTAAATTTCTAAACACTTATATCTACACACATATTATACCTAAACGCGCTTAGATATAACACATGTTTAGGCGTAAGTGTTTAGTTTTTAAACATAATGTGAAACATGTTTAGGTCTAAACACGTAATGGAAGTGTTTATTTTCTAAACACAGTTTTTATAGTGTAAGAAACATATGTTATTTATGATATCGATCACTGTTTGTTATCTTTTATATTCTTAGTACAAGCTTTATCAAAAAGTCTGTTTGTTTATTGTTGTTTAACGTCCCTCTAGAAAATTTTGGATACGCCACCACTTGCCGGTTATTTATGACATCGATCACTGTTTGTTATCTTTATATTCTTAGTACAAGCTTTATCAAAAAGTTTGTTTATTGTTGTTTAACGTCCCTCTCGAAAATTTTTCACTCATATGGATACGCCACCACTTGCCGGTGGAGAGCTGCAAATTTTGACCTATACTCGGCACTCGGGGCGATTGAGCAGTGAGGGATCCTTTAGTGCAAGCGTCCACTGCGACACACGGGACCTCGGTTTGTACGGTCTCATCCGAAGGACCGGTCTCCACGTCCCACTGTGGGATTCGAACCAACTGTAGATTCAACTCCTTTTACTCCGCGACTCTAGAACATACGCTCTGACCACTGCGCCACGTTTACCAAAAAGTAAAAAATAAAGTACCAAAAATAAATAAAATTAAAAAAGTAGTGAAAAAATAGATGCTGTCTTAAGACAGTAATACCCACACTAAAGTGTTTGCACACTCCTTCATGTTTGGGTAATCAAGGGAAAATTCACAATAGTTCTATAATGTACACGGTACATGTATTTATCTAATCGAGCATAAAATACTCAGGTAAATATGTGTTCCATGTGCCTCTTATGCAAGTATTTCATATACTAAATTCATTACTAGGTTGATGTGATGTGGTGATTTTTACAATAGAGTTATCTCTCTTTGTTTTCATACACTGTTTGTCATTGAGGTGATTTCCTCATCTATTTTTAGTAATAGAGACTCTGTTAACTAAAGTATTCAAGATTTTCATTTAAAATAATTTTTGTCATTATCATTTTTCAAATAATGATGGAAAAATATATGCAAGTTTTTAGTTAAATGTATTGTTTAATATTTTGATAATTTCAACATCACTTCCTGTGATTAGGTGACTTCATAGTTTATGATTTTGCACGAAATGTTTCGCACTAAGAAGACGGTGTAGTTGTTGAAGCCGAATTTTAGCTAGGTGTTAGTGTCTGTACTAGTAAATACCATCTGTAAGTTTATATTTTTTTTATCTAGCTTTGCTTATAATAGTAGAGTATGTTTTGGTAGGGTTATTTTATATTCTCCCTCACTTCGTTCGTCCGAATATAAATCAATGAAGTGCTAAATTAATAAAACACAACACATATTAAGTAGGAACGCTGCTCGCTAGTGCTGTCATTCCATTATATACTGTTAACACATAACCATAACACATTAACTAATACAACTGTATAGCCCAAATTCATTGCACTCCATTGGATTTGCATCACTATCAGCCATATTTTTAAATCCTAGCGAGCGAGCTTAGAGTGCCGTGCTACCGCATGGCCTTACTATTTATACCCTATATAACCATGTGACTTTTAAAGAAACTTTTCGAACACGCTACATAATACCATGCCGCACATAATTTTAATTATATTCTCCCTCACTTCGTTCGTCCGAATATAAATCAATGAAGTGCTAAATTAATAAAACACAACGCAAATTAAGTAGGAACGCTGCTCGCTAGTGCTTAGAGATTCAAAGAGATAAAATAATTGGGCTGATTACATACCGTCTATTTGTTACAACTATATATATAAACAAATATAAGTTCACAAAAAAATAATTTTAATAATTATATTCACATAGAACGTAACTTATATGCGTAGATTCTTCGTAACAATCAACTGCTTTGATACAGAATCCTTAATATAATTGTCCCTTGAAAATTCTGTCTTCCAACGACCATGTATTTTTAATAACCTGTCATTTACCCCATATGAAGCTGCAGAAGTACCGCCACCGCAACGTGAACTATGTAGACCAAACAGTTTTGGATCCAAACCAATGGACGATAAAGAATCAAGTAATATTTCACGTGCCCTGGTGTAAGAAATAGGCTTGTTGATATTACAAAGTCTGTGACATTTATCTGATTTGAAATAACGTACAGACCTAAAAACGAAATAGTCTGGTTTTTCGGATATTTCCACTAATTGTAAATAATGTTTTGTCCAAACCACGGGACATGTAGCATTACCTGTACTTGCAATGAGAACATCATTACCCCGTCTATAAAAGTCAGTTTTGCTACTCTCAATATGTAAACGCACGTAAAAATCATGAAAATAAATATTTCTAACTCTTAAATTAGCTAATTCATTAAACCTTAAAAATCCCGCAAACCCCGTCAGAAACATAGCACACACTCTTACACTTAATAAGTCATTTTTTCGACTGTCATCACCGTATTTGTTTATGATCTGCTCCAAAATTTCGGGCGTTATGGGTTCTTTCTTCTGAATTGGTTTACTAAGGATTCTTTTTCCCCCTTCCATAACCATATGCAGAATTTTTGTATCAAACGGATTAACGCACACATTGAAATTGTGGAACCACTTGATACTGTAAAAATAGGCTGATAACACTGATTCTGACACCGACTGCTGCACGAGACTGCTAAGAAAAACGGCCACCGTACTCACTGCCGCGGGTAAATAAGAAACACCATGATCTGGTCCTAAACTTTTTAAAATATGCGTCGTACATTTTATTTGAACTATCACTCTTCCCTTTTCTGATTATGTGCTGAATATTTGATGCTGCTGAATAAAGTCCGCTGTCCTTTTTCGTTTCCTGAACTTCTGTCCAAACACTGCGCATCTATGGGAAAAAAATGTTCTCATATTAAGGTTATGAACCACCAATCACATCTAAATACATGCATATCGACATAATAATTTCATCACAAAACTGTTGTTTTTAAACAATTAGACAAATCTTTTTGCACATGGTGCGTAATTTTTTGCACATGGTGCCATTGCCAATAAATCAATTCACACAAGCTTTGCACATGGTGCATGCATTTACACTGTACATTGAATTGCACGTGGTGCTCAATTGTTTAACCTCTCAAAATTTATTTTCAAAACCAGCACGTTACTCAAAAATTTTTCTGATGCAAAAATACTGTTTTTTTTCTGACCCAGCTGTGAAAAATTTTGTAGGCCTTTTATATTCATAAAACTTCAGCACAAAATCGTGAAATTTATTTTGCCTTTCATTTCAAACCATCGGATAAAACAAAGCGGATTTCCATTTTGGAATTATTAATGTACCAAATGCTTTACATATTTGCATATGATTGATAACTTTGCATATCAAAGCAGGTGGGGGTACAATCCAACAATTATCATCAGCCCAATTTTGTGCAAACGCATCAACCCCTGAAGACCCGGGAGTCTAAAATCTTTGTTAATTTATTTATTAACTAACTCATAATACATGCAGGTCAGGTACGTACACATGTAGTATCAGGAAGGACCTGTCTCCCCCTTTCTCCAAACACAATTATTATTGTTATTTTAACGTGAAAATCTCAGGCCTTTCTGGAAGTGCTCAACAGAACACGTCTAATGATTTACCTCACCCATTGTTTTTTTTTTTGTTCCATTTTTTAAAAAAAATTATTGATTTATTTATTGTTTATATAGTCGCATATACTGTTTATTAAAGAATAGTTGAATAGACAGAGATGATTGTTCCTTTCCCAGACTCTACTGATAGGAAAATCTCCCTACATTTCATACGTGTCGGAACTGGGCTTAGAACCCCCCCCCCCCCCACTTTTTTTGCAAAGGTGGACATAATATAGGCATTGAACATTGGGGCGTATGTTTAGCCCCCACATACACACACTTTCAACAGACACATTGCAGAGTAATCAAAGGGTAAGTGGTAGCGTTTGAAAAAAAAAATGTTACTGAAAGAAGTTCGACCCCCCCCCCCCCCAAAAAAAAAAATTGGATTTTCGGGTATGGACCATTTTCAATTTTATTTTTTGCTTGATTCTCAAGTTTTTTTTTCAGGTTTGATTTTTTTTTCAATTAGACCCCCAACTTTCAATTTGCTTCCGACGCCTATGCATTTATTTGAGTGTTAATGAAAAAGGGTGTGTGTCATGGACACCTTTGTAACACAGTCAAGATTTTTTCACCGCTTGTTGGAAAAGCCCGAAAAGTTGCGATTAGAAATGTTCATTGATCACCATTCCATCGCAGTTAAGTCAAATTTTTCCATGGTTACACATTCTAATCTGTGTCGGCGTGGTGCAGTGGTTAGAGCATTTGCTCTAAAGTCGCAGAGTAAAGAGGTCTTTAAGTCACGGGTTCGAATCTCACTGAGGAATTGGAAACGGATGAGACCGTAGAAACCGAAGGCCCGTGTCGCAGTAGGTGCTGGCACAAAATAGAACCCTCACTGCTAAAAGGCTAAGTGCCAAGTACTAAATTTTTAGTCCTACAAGTGGTGGCATCACAATATGAATGAAAAATTATCGAAAGGGACAATAAACGTCTATTTGTTGAATTTGTGTACTGTATCTCTTGAATTGTCAATTACTTGTATTTGTATTCTATTGTATTTGCATTTATGTTCTTCTTTTAAAGCCATAATTGCAATCAAGCCTTTTTTTTTTTTTTTTTACAAAATATTGTACGAAATACTTACACGATCACCCGATACCTGGCGCAACCACAGATTCAAAATTTCTTATAAAGATGGGTAGTTCAACAAAAGGTGAAATTATTATCTTTCATCTTTTATACAAGTTTTACTGTATCAGATTCTTTATTTTGTCTTCTTTTTTGCAGATGGCAAAAAGGAGTTATGAGCTTATGCCATCGACGATGCAGCTGAACTCGAGGCACAATACGTCAGGCAAACAATTGAGACGGTATGTTAAAGTGACACTGTGACGGACAAACGGGAAAATTGACAACAGTAGAATTTTTGCATGACACATGCAAATTTTGTTCAGTTCTTGAAGATATTAGGTTTCAGAAAATTAAAGATTTTAGAACCTAAAAAATCTAATTTAATGGAGAAAAATAAAAGTAAAAAAAAATCTTTGTATAACCCATCACAAGAAATATTGCTTCACTTCTTCCTCTTTATTGTACGCATGCGCTGAAAAGTTGAAGAATTTACCATGGCTATAAATGTCGGATGACTGAGAATTTTGATACAATCTTCAAAGAAGATGATCATAACTTATTCCTTACTTCTGCTTGCCCCAATTCAATGTTGTTTACAAATAAAGGACTAGTGATCTTGACATTGTTGATATTGACGATAAAAACAAAGCGATAGATACAACATTTGTTTTTCCGGCACTTACATTATACAGTTTTTTTTTCTTGCTTTACAGTGCAGTTGAGTTGTCAAAACTTCGCTATATTCATATTTCACAAAAATCTTTTGTTTTGTGATACAATTTTCTTAAAAGAAACACATGATTTTGACTCATTGTGCAACTTTAAACAAGAGATTGTTCAGGCACCGAAATATTGTACATCTTCAGCACAACACGATTGGTCAACCCAAGAAAAAGTTTGGTTTTCTCTACCATTTAACCAAGATAACATTCAGTAGCCCAAAGTCTCTTTCTCTGAAAAATCGTGTACTCCTAAATTTAACTGGTGCTCAAGAAGTGTCACACATACCTGAGGGACACGCCAATTGCTGTTATCAGCTCTGTTAGCCTCTGAGAACCAATTCACTCTTACTGGTATAACCAAAGAACAATTTAAAGATATAATGAATTCTTTGCTACCCACCATTCAAAAATGAGACCCGTAAGAACTCTAAATGAAAATGCGCACAAGCCTTTAAAAGGTGTTCTATGTATTACTTAATATAGAAGAGGCAAAATAACATATTACAAAAAATATATGTATTTAAAATGACTTTTTGTTTGACTTCTTATTTCTGCACCTCAAACATGATCGTACTATGCACAATATTAATGATATTCATTTTGCAATATAATGCTGAATAATAGTCTTATTGAATTCCTCTTTTAAATGATAACATACAGATGTAAATTGCATTTCTCATATTTTTTTCTGCCAGTGACTTGAATTTTTTTTAGATGACCATGGTTTTTGTTCATGAGCCACCTTCACCTTTATTGAAGCATGGGAATCCATCCAAATTTTTAATTATAAAGTTATGAAGTCAACACAAATTAGTCAATGTTTTTGCCAGTGACATTGAATTTGACCTTGAATCAAAGTTAGAGCTTTATTCAGGTCATTAATCCTATATATATATACATGTACATGTAGAATACCGTATATTAAGCTTCTAATGTTTCTCAGTTACAAAGTTATTGTCGGAAATGACTGCATTGACGGACAGACTAATGGTCAGACGAACAAGTTGATATTTGTTATGACCCCCCCCCCCCCTTCAAAAAATAGTTTTCGTTAAAATATTTAAATATGTTTTTCATTTTACTAAAAAAAAATATAAAGTTTAACAAAAAATCGGAATAGAGACTGTTTCAAAATTAACGATTGTTTTTATGACGGTAAAAGTTTGATTAAATGACAATAGTTGCTAGATTTTTAAGTCTGAAGGTATTTTTTTAAAGATGGTTTCCATGGCAATGGAATGTCTGATCAATTTAAAATATGTATTCTCAGCAGTACACTTACGTTAACATATCCCAAAGTATAAATAGAGACATTTACTGAAGAAATTATAGATGCAACCACAAATAAAGGTTCGTTAAATGACAATAGAAGCTAGATTTTCAGGTCTGAAGGTATATTTTTTTAAAGATCGTGTCCATGGCAACGGAATGGCTTTTCTATCTAAAATATAGATCTATTTCCTTAGTAATACAGTCACCTTAGCATATCACAGAGTATAAATATAGACAGTCACTGAAGATATAGATGCTACCAAAATTAAAGTTTGGTTAAATGCCAATAAAAGCCAGATTTTAAAGTAGGAAGAAATACATTTTTGAAGATGGTTACCATGGCAACAGAATGCCTGATCAATTTAAAATATATTTCCTTGATAAAACAGTCACTTTGACGTATCCCAAAGTATAAATATAGACATTTACTGGAGACATTATAGTTGTTATCAAAATTAAAGATTTGTTAAATGACCATAGATGCCAGATTTTTAGGTCTGAAGGTATGTGTTATTTGACGACGGTTTCCATGGCAACAAAATGCCTGAACAAATTAAAATATATTTTTTAAGCAACACACTTGCCTTATCACTCCCCATAGTAAATATAAACATTTTCTAAAATGGCCCAAACCATATATAGTTCTTTTGCTTAACTCATCTGCAGCTGTATTCATAGTTCTAGGAATCCATTCTAACTTTAATTTTATAGAATGCGCAACCCACAAACCAAACATTTCTAAAGCAAGCTGATGCAGCTCGTAATTCATACTACCCTTAGAAGCAATAGGTACTGCATTTTGATTATCTGTATACACGTTAACAAGCCTACCCGACAGATAATTATGCAAACTTTCAATAATCACACAAATAACTTTTATTTCTCACCACGTAGAGTTTTTTTATTTTTCTGAATCACTCCAAATGTAATGCACAACCTCTTCATTTTGTTCTAAAGAAAAACCTGCTCCCGCAAAAGAACTAGCATCCGAAAATAAAACTTTTGCGGGTGTTCTTCTAAACCATGTAATTTTTGATCTTGGTAAAGTGCCCAAATTCTTATACCAAAAAAGCAATTCAATAATACAGTCACGTGACATATTCAACACACAATCCCAACTAGTTCTCTTACACAATGCCATGCTCAAATGCCGTGTCATCAGCTGACAAATTTTACCTAATGCAGATTTCAATGAAATTACCTTTCCCACAATGGAAGCGATATTTCGCGCAGTTACTCTACTTATATTGTTCACTATTGAAGCAACAACAGAACGGATACTGTCAATTTTTTTCATTCGGAACTTCTAAAATGCCATCCTTCAGATTCCATAAAAATCCTAACCAAATCATTTTATCTACTGAAATAAACTGAGACTTTTCAATATTAACCTGGAACCTGAGTGATCTTTTTTTGCAGAAACGCGGCTATTTCTAGACAAGAATTGTAATCAGAACACACCCAATCATCATCGAGATAAACTACGACCGGAACGCTATGAGATCTCCAATATTTTACCAATACTTTGATAACTTTTGTGAAAATATGCCCCGCAGAAGAAAGCCCAAAAGGTAAAACAGTAAATTCAGAATATTTCTGTTTTCCTTGAAATTCCCAACTAAACCCTAAATACTTTTGGAATTCAGGATGTACGGTGATAACCGGAATTTAAGTCGAATTCCTTCTTTAGCATATAACATAGCTTCCTTAATTCCCTCAAATTTGATTTTATGTTTCTCGATAAACTGATTAACATGTCTGAGATCTAAAACAAGACGTTTTTTACCAGACGCGTTAAAAGATACTGTCAAAGGATTAACTACAAAAGATGGTTCATGAACCTCTCTAATACATCCATTTTTAATTAAGTCTGAGATAGCCGAGCAAACAAATTCTGTATGATTTAATGAAGACCTGTTATTTTTTAAAATAATACTAGATGGAAGTTCTTTGAAAGGGATGGCATACCCGCATCTTATAGTATTCAAAATAAAACTATTAGCATTAAGCTCAGAATTCCAGAAATTTATGCTTTTCTTGAGCTTGGATTTAACACTGACCATCTTAACATTTTGCTCATATTCATATTGCTCATTTAAATCAAACATATACTCAACTTCACTATTTTCATTGCTTAGAGGTTCCACTAGTAGTTGATGTTGACAAGGAGGGGATGGGCTGTCCTTTAAGGTAGGAACAGTCCCTGACCATGTGTCCGACTTGCCGACAGTAGAAACATCCGCCACGATCTCTTTGGAACTGGAATCCTGTAGTTCCGACCCTTGTAGCCCCTGTATTGAATTTTTCGGAGGAATTATACGACTGGTTAAAGCCACGAAAAAAGTCACTGGGCGCAAAACTGCCTCTGCGTCTCTCATATGGTTTGCTTCTGAAGGAACGTTTTCTTGCAGCACGTCCCACCGCGTAACGAAGCTTAGCGGCATCTTCAGTATTATCCGCCAAGGGGTCATCGAGATACTCGTGCACAGTATCCCATCCGTGGCGGTCGGCGATTTTTAAAATTTTGTTTCTCTGCTGTAGGGCAGTCTTTTCTTCCGCAATAACTGCTGCGGCCTTTGTAAAATCCCCCTCCTGAATGAGTACTTCAATTTCAGACAACTTAGAAAGTCTATCTTGGTTAAAAGCGAATTGAATCTTATGCCCCTCATGCTTAAATTCAAATGTTTGTCCGAACTCAGGCACGTGTCCTGCACTTTTCAAGGCATTACTTTTTCCTAGTTGTTCAGTAAGTCCCGTAATTGTACTCACGATCACATTACTTTGTTTTTCTAACGCTTTATTGAGTGATGCACTAAACAGCGAAACGGCCTCCTCGTTTGAGAGCCCAAATTCATTGCACTCCATTGGATTTGCATCACTATCAGCCATATCTTTAAATCCTAGCGAGCGAGCTTAGAGTGCCGTGCTACCGCATGGCCTTACTATTTATACCCTATCTAACCACGTGACTTTCAAAGAAACTTTTCGAACACGCTACATAATACCATGCCGCACATAATTTTAATTAATATTTGTAAAGTCAGAAAATATTTATTTTAGGAAAATAAGTTTAAGCCATGTTTTTGTTGATAAAAGTTTTCATATAATATTGGCTATTCATTTTAATTCTAGTGATGCTTATTAGGCTTTTATTATGAAGTTTAAATTTATTATACAGGATATATTTGTGCTATTGTTTACAACTACAACTAGAGGTAACATAGGTATATTGGGTTTTGGTTAGGTTGTACAGTATCACTGTGGCCAGTTGTGACCTTCACCTAAGTTTATGCATTGTGGCCCTATTTGGGGTAAGATTTATATGAAAGCATATGATCTATTATTTATATATATTTATTCATAAGTCGATTATGAGTGTAATATGTAATAAATCTTTATAATGAAAGGTAAACTGTCTGTCATAATTATGTATATTTATTTTATTCATTTTTTATTAAAACATCATTACATTTATGTGAAATTACAAATGTAAATAAGGTCATGTTTTTCTTTATTTTTCATTTGTACAGCACACTGCCATTATTATTATCATAATCATCATTATTAATGATTATTATTTGACATCATACCATTATAAATGTTGTTGATCTGTTGATAACAATAAAACCTATAGAACAAAAAGCTGGTTATCACACTGAAATTACAGAATTTAATTAATAGCGTAAATTACGTTTTTCTATGGACAAAACAGATGGAGGGGTAAAATATTGCTCCATTATTGGGATTTTTTAAAATTTTCAAAACATATGCAATACTTTTTTCACATCCAGGCAACATTACAAAGTCAATTATATTTTAAGAATGCGCCTTAATTATGCTTGCTCGAAATTTTTTTAAGCATGTATCTGACTGATAAATATGTATATTATGCGAATGCTTGATATGTAAATAAATGCAGCATGAAAGCTTTTACAATATATAGACATGTACAGGCATAGGGAAAAAAGAGAGGTGTATCAATATATATTCCGCTACGCGGGTGTGACTGGACGACAGGGGAAGCTTACTCCTCCATGGCACTCCCCTTCTGTTTAGTGTTTTGCTCCCGATTTGTATTGTTCTAATTGACTTTTGAACTTGATATACTTTTCGTTATCTTTATATTCCATGCAATGTCCAATGTCCTTGTGATATCACTTCATTACTAGTGTCAAAATGCTTTTATACCCCAAGTGTTTTACGCTGGGTTTTTTTTTGGGGGGGGGGGGGGGGGGGAGTCTACGTTCTCACTTTTTTACGAACCAGGCTTAAGGATAGAGCAGCTCTTAGAATTTAAATTGATCAAAAATAAATTGCTATTGATTTTAAAGTTCCCAGACAAACTGGCCATAGAATTACTAAGCATTGATCTGTTTTGTAATATAATTGATTTGAAAATTAAACTGGCATACAAAAATATGAAGGGATTAATACAACCTTAAATAAGAATCAAACAATAATTCCATTCTTTTCTTAAACTAAAAAAAAAAGCTTTTTTTGATCGAGGTATTTATTGCACATTATCACAACTTTTTTTTTAAATTCACAGTTCCTAAGATCTAAGATAAACATTGATTGTCTTTGAAACAAAACTCATTTCTGGAATGACTATGCTGGTCATATTAGAATTGGAAAGTTGATTTATACATTCTGTTTGAATAAATTCTATAATAGCTGTACACAAGTACTTTTCTTAGATCCTTTTCCTCATCTTCGTAACGACATTTATGAGGTTTATTACGTGTTTTAAGAGGATTTTATCAGTCGACACCTGGGTAACCTTTCTTTATCAGTTTTTCCTACCTCAAGTTGGAGGTTATCTGCCTTCCTGGTTGAATGACATCTTATACAAGTATTCATAGCACGGATGAAATTCTCAAACACTTTTAAAAATTGGGCAGATCCTACAGCTACAGTCCCTGAAACGTTCTACTTTCCCACTTGAACGGTGAGCGAACGCTGAACGAACGGTGAACGAACGCTGAACGAACGCAGAGCGAACGGTGGGTGAACGATGTGTGAACGCTGAACGCAACTTGGTGAACGATGTGTGAACGGTGAACGGTGAGCGAACGCAGAACGCGAACGGAGCGCAAACGCGAGCGCAAAGTGAACGGTGAACGAACGGTGAACGCAAGATGAACGATTTATTCGGAATGCCTCTGATCTTTTCCTTGCATTGAAACTATTCTATTGTATTCTAATTCCTGGTGCTAAAAAATAAATAAATAAACAAATCAATGACAATTGTCCTAAGAAAGACGATACATGCACATTAATAAAATTATTAATTTTAGTTTCTTACAATATTTTCTGCATATCTGTACGATGTTTAAATTTAACTTTTTAATAACACGATTTTTATCGATGTAAAACATTGTAATTGTTACCGAACCCTGTAGTATAACAGATGAAATTAATTTAGTTGTAAAATAAATATGTTTATTCTTATTTGATATATAAAACCATTACAAATAATGTGGATTCTAGTAGAGAAAACTATGGACTTATAGAATGAATTACAACGGCTATAACAACCATACAAGGCGATTCCGTGTAAAATAAAGAGAAAAAAATATTTTACAAAGGTATGTGGACGTATTGCATAAATACACTTGTATTTTAAAATTTTAATGCAACAATATATTTATGTGTCCGTTTTATTTTTTATGATGATTTATTGAGCAGACTTCTACATGTATCTGTAGACATTTCCCGGCCGTGATTATACTCGGACAAGATGATACATAGAGGCAATCATATCATTTGTTATATATTAAATTTTCACAACTTGATATTTAAATAATATGCGGTCGTGGATTTTATTAAACAGATTAATGAGAGAGAGAGAGAGAGAGAGAGAGAGAGAGAGAGAGAGAGAGAGAGAGATTCGGTTTTAGCCCCCCCCCTTTCCTCAAATGTTTGTACCTATATCAAACAAAAATTCTTAATTTTTTTCTAAATATATCAGGCAGTGAAAGTAACCATTTTTTATCTACAAATCCATTTGTTTTACAGTCTTAATCAGTTTTTATTTTCTTGCTTCAAGTTCACACGAAGTCCACGTGCTTGACCTGTCAATCAAAATCATTCGACACTGTGCAGGTGTGAAAGTCTCGTCACACCGAAGGCAAAGTGTTAGTCTTTCCAAGAGGTTTTAACAATTTTTCTTATCATTTCTAGATCTGATTCCAACATTTCTAAAAAATAAATAAATAAATGAATAAAATACATTGGGAATAAACACTTGGAATGATTAAGCCGCTTGAGTTTGAAACATACTCCCTGCCAATTTAAAATATCACCACCGGCACATGTATATTTTGAACTACTTTTGTTTAATGACTTTGTTTAGATGCATGTTTGTTTTGAGACTGAAATTTTTGTGCTACAAAATACATTAAGCCTCTTTTTAAATGTTAATTAAAATGTACTGGAAACACTAAGTAGCCGATTTAGGGGAAAGGGGGGGGGGCTCTTGATAATATCGAATGACACACATATTCATTACTGGAGAATCACCTTGGTTATATAAATGATAATCATGTTATAAAGGCATTTTCCTCTTTCTAATTAAAGATTTTATATATGTATAGTAGAATTTTTTTTTTATGTATTACATTTTAAACAAATATTTTTTTTGAACAACACTATCTATTTAATTCGCTCTAAAGATATTTAATTAACTGGATATCCGCAGTACTGTTTATCATTATAGAACAATTTCTAACATGTATTTCTGTATTATTTGAAAAAAAAATGTGATAGAAATAAATATTTTCATATTTTTGTTGCAGTTGGTAAATTAATTGATTTCGATTATTACCTATCCGTTAACGATTTGTCGTCATTAACATAACAACAAAATGTTGCAGTGCTTGAAGTATCTATATATTGTCCGTATTTAAATTTAATTTTTCAGCATCGTTCTACATAGGTACATACATGTACTTATAACAACATTTATTTTTCAGATAAATTTTATAAATAACCTAAAAGCTAAGTTAGAATAATAAAAATAAGTATTGTAGATAATTTTTTCCCATGATTCTTTAAACACGATATGTTATTTATTAAATTCAAAACATGTAAACCCTTACTTAAAAAAAGATAAGTCCTTTCACTTCGAGTTCCGAATGACAATAAAGACTGAGCGATAAGTGAACGCTGAACGCAAGGTGAACGCAAAGTGAACGAACGAAGAGCGAACGGTGAACGCTTTGTGAACGGTGAACGCGAGCGCACGGTGAACGCTGAACGCAAAACTGTGAACGGAGAGCGAACGGTGAACGCACGGTGAACGAACGGTGAACGCACGCTGAACGAACGGTGAATGAACGGTGAGCGAACGGAAAAATGGGAAAGTAGAACGTTTCAGGGACTGTACTCTGGTGTTGTTTCACACTGTTTTTTTTTTACACCTTCGGTGAAACTTCGGGGATCAGCTCTGTGGCTACTGAGCTACTCGCTTTCACAGGGGATCTGATTGGAACAAATCAAAAGTCCGTAATTAAAATTTAAAGATGAAGTTTATTCGTAGAAAGCAGGACAGAAAGTGTAAACAAATCATTAAGAAATTAATATAACAAAATACGTAAAATCTATATTCACCACTCTGGAATTCTACAATTCCTAAACATTGCAAATATTCTCAATTGAAAGTAATTTAAAAGTAAATCAGCGGAAAGAAAGAAACTAACGCTTACCTAATCTAACATCTTTTTTATGTGATTGATCCAAATAAAAACCAAACATAACAAAAATAGTTACTAAATTTCTCGTTGAGCTTTACAGAAATTTTCACTTTCATTTTGTAAACAAAGTTATTCTTAACTCCTCAGACTAGAGAGTTCCGAAGCGGTAAATTCAAACCGACAAAGTTACAAAGCATTTAACTGAAAACAGAAATCATAAATCAAATTGCAAATGACAATGAAGATTTAAACAGTAAAATTAAATTCATTTTTAAACACAGATTTCACAAAATAAAACAAGATAAGGTAAAGAAGAAAAACAAGTTTTTAAATGTTTTTCCATGACAAACAAATTAATATTTTTTTAAAAAATTGTAAATAACAAAAAAAAGATAACTTTTGAAAATATAAAATAAATTCAAAATTTAATTCAATTTCTAAATATTCTTAGAGAAAGAAATAAAATAGAATAATTCTACAAATGATTTAGCTTACCTGATTGGAACAAATCAAAAGTCCGTAATTAAAATTTAAAGATGAAGTTTATTCGTAGAAAGCAGGACAGAAAGTGAATTTGCTAAAATCACTTTCTGTCCAGCAAAATTACGGACTTACATGATTTGACCAATCAGGCTGCATGTTACAAAAATTATTTACCTATTCGGGTTCCCTTTGATGTATGACACCATTTGTTCAGAAGTCCGAAGGTGATATATTTAATTACACGTATTAACGCGGAGAGTTTTTATAACAAAGAACGGATTAACTTTAGCCGAAACAAAAATAAATAAGTTTTATCTTCGAGGAATTTTGACGTGTCATACTAATTGCCTAAAAAGAGTAATTTCTAAAGAGCCGAAGCTGGAAAGAATTTATCTATTTGTACACCGGATGTCAGAATAGTTTGATCATAATTGACACATTAATTGGTGACAAATGAAGGTGTAATTGAGTTTGAATGTTGAGAAATTCTTTATAAAAACACTTTAAAGAAGAGAAACAAACAATTAAAAATAAGGAAAAATTACTCAAAATTATTTCTCCTACATGAAGCATTTAACTATAAATGAATCAGATTTTTCCCATTCTTATTTTATAGACTTAAAAGAGTGAACGGTATAGTGGCTGTGTTAAATTGCTGCTGTGATTTGGTAACTCCATGGCCACAATTGTCTTAGAAATTGCGCTATTTCTATGAATGTTACGTTGTTACTAGACTTATGCCCATCGCATACATATTTGGCAAAAAATGTCCGTTCAAACCAGAGATTGGCAATTCTTTCCTCCGTCCAACCACTCTCAAACGCTGTATAATGACTATCTGTTAGTACAAAATCCTTTTGAATATATATTTTCTATTACATATCAGTCGGTAGAGCGCTCGTTCCGTCATTGGAAGGCCATGAGTTCGAATCTCGGCCGCGACTGACCTAAGTAAAAAAAATAGGTAGCAACTGTTCCTTCGCCAGGCTCTCGGCACTTTGAAGTGAAAGTTGCGGGTCCTTTGGATGAGACCTTGAAAACTGAGGTCCCGTGTCATGACAGGCGTTGGCACGATAAAGATCCCTCACTGCTCAATGGCCCTGAGTGCCGAGTAAAGGTCTAAATTTGAAGCCCTTCACCGGTATATGGTGACGTCTCTATATGAGTGAAACATTCTCGAATGGGACGTAAAACAGCATACAATCAATCTATCTATTACATATCCCTGCAGAACACGTCTTTCCCAGCAATATGATATGGGACGGAATTGTGCCCCCCTTGCATAAGAAGCGATACCTGTTACCATTTCTCGGAAGCTTTCCATGAAATGTGTTGGTGCTCCTTCGAGCAACTACTTTTCCATGTAGTGAAGCATATTACAAGGAGACACAGGTTTGTTATGTATTGATGTCCGGTGTAAATTTTACGCAAATTAGCAAATAATTTATTCTTTCTCTTGTCAAACCTTGATGATGGAGATGATGGAGAACGCTCTTTGATTCGGGTATTCTAAGCGTGAATTCTGGATAGCTTCGCTTCAGTCGCCTTCATCACATTTCTGAAGGCATCGGACGCTTAATTTCTATCCCTCTTCTTTTCAGGAAGTTCACATGCACATCTTAAAAATAATGCATTTCAATATCCCCCACCCATTTTGGTCCTCTTCTTCGCATTTTCCAGGAGTCATTCCCTCGTCCTTCTGTGATAATTAAGGATCACCACCCTACCTTGCCCCTTCCTGAAATTTTCCAGTGGCGCGGTTGTTTAAAGTTGTCGATGGAACTAAATACTTTCCGTATTCACATTTTGTTCAGCTGAACATCAACAAAGGCCGTCATCATCTATCCACTTCCTGTTAACATGGCTTGCTCATGTTTTGTTAGTTCTATCTGATAATATTTTGGACATGCAATATGTTTGTACTAGCTATAGTGAAGCGGGTATTCCTGGCAATAGATGGAAAAACAAGCTAACACAGCTGTATGGTTTTTGTAGGATGATATCTCTGAATCACATGTTCTTGTGGACAGGACCTCCCCCCCCCCCCCCAAATATATCCGCCGTGTCAAAAAATATTTTTGTCTTTTTTTCATAAACTATTCTTCTAGTACACATTCATAATGTATTCCATATGAAAAATCCAAAAAATTACGCAGAATTAACGTTTTACTAAAAAAAACCATACCCGCGGTATTATAAAACAGAAGGTAAGTCACTTCCATTTGTTTACACTGGACCCCTCTTGGATATCAGGCCCGAAATATCATTTACCTAATACATGTCACCAAAATGTGTCATGATATCTTGTTTCGGTAGATATTTTTGACTTTAGTCGTGCTATTTAATTGCCCAAGCATTCCATAATAATCCGAGTATTCATCTTCAAAAGTGAAAAATGCTACAAGATTTGGAATGTCAAAGTAGAAATTACGGAAGTGATGCAAAAACGACACCTAGCCTGTAATTCTGGAGTTCCGAGTGTTACAAAATTGAGGGAAAAGCCAGAGGTCTACGAAAATGACAATAAAGACTGAACAATGAGTGAACGCTGAACGCAAGGTGAACGCAAAATGAACGAACGAAGAGCGAACGCTGAACGCTTTGTGAACGGTGAACGCGAGTGCACGGTGAACGCTGAACGCAAAACTGTGAACGGAGAGCGAACGGTGAACGCACGCTGAACGAACGGTGAGCGAACGGAAAAATGGGAAAGTAGAACGTTTCAGGGACTGTAAATCGCATCTAAAAAAGATGTACACAAACGTTATTATCTATCCTTTTGATCATAAAACTGTTACACCCTACATGTATATATCTTACTATTTTATATATTCTAGTTTATTAGTAAATCATATCAGGATTTCACTCGATATTTTAACACTAAATCAAGAAACACTGACTTGTGAGTGTTTTTTTTCCTGATTTATTGTTATACCGAGTCAAATAATAACCATAAGTAATATCGGAATCAGAAATGGATAATGCTGCTGGTCACCTATGCCCTACAGCGTCGAGCCTCGCAATACATTCTATTTCTACTATGGAAGAGATATACTTCGTAGTGCGCTCTTTTGTGAAAAAGTTGGAAAATGTACAAATCTCGCGGTATTTCTGGGACAAACGTAACATAAACATGTAAACAATATGTTGAATGTCGATGAACAGTTCCTAAGAAAATGCAAATGAAATATTTTATTGTTGTGGACTTTATATACATCAAGAGTAGGAATGACAACGATATCAATTTTATCTATTGTTGATCGTATGTATCTATTTATCGTATGGTACATCTAAATAAAATACACATGCCTCGGAAATGTCGTATTTTTTATTAATGGATGATAAATTTAAGGATCTTGCTCTCTTACATATGTCTTTTAGTTCTTCTATTCTTTAACTGGAATGACAAATACATTTAACATTTAAAATTGGATTGAGATTGGCATGTTTTGTATTATTCGCCACGCCATGCTGTCCCAGTCAGACGACCAAACGCGCCTCTAATTTTGAAGAGTTCACTGATGGAAATAGAACGTATTATCAGAATCCGTCAAAACTGAAAAAAAAAACGATAACTCATTACCGGAACTTGTTTACAACTGGTCCGAGATAGCTAATTGTTTTTAAGTATGTCGATTTTTAAGGTTTTCCAAGTGTCCCTTCACTGTCAGCGGAATCGTATGGTTTAAAAATTCAGTACAAATGGTTAACGTATTTATCATGTAGTTACAGATACTGTACAATAATATATAATTGAAATGTTTAATAAAAATATAAAGTGAAATCAACCCCCCTTCTTAAATTTAACCTGATTAAAAGTTTATACTTTGTCGTTCTTCTTTGTGCTTAGTACAAAGAATAAGATAATGAATTATTGCATTTAATTGTAGATATATATATCTTTACAGAAGAAGCACAACAATGCACACACAAAAAACATATTATATTTTTTCTTCATTACAACTGTCATAGAGAGTTATAAATCTTGAATATAGTCCGTTTCCTTTTCATTTTGATCCCGTTATTCCAGGTAGAGTGAAGACATTCTCCTTGTTTTGGTCAACTCTTTTGTATACATAACAATACCGATTGAAGCAGTCTATATGTCATTCCTATAAACGATAAATCATAAATCGACAATTTGTTGATCGTTTTTTACATTTGAGTTACTCCTTAAAACACCGCATCGTGCAAATCAATTAATAATAATTTAGATTTTAAATTATTTGATTAGATGTATGTTAAGATTCTACTCTTTTCTGAAAATTTCACGTACCTATAAATCTATCTTTCAAATGTTTTTTACCATATGTGCAACTTGAAAAATTAGTTGAAAGGCCTAAAGTTAACGTTATCCAATCCTCAGCAAGGCGCGATAACTCTTGCAAATTCCGGGAATAGTTTATTCGTATCATGGATTTTGGCTTTTACATTATTTTGGAACTCTTATGCGAAAAGAGGAGAAAATGTAATAGGTAAACAAAAATATGGAGGAAAACCTATCAAAGACAAGAAGGGTCTATTTAGAAAGCAGAGCACTGTATCTAAAGATGTTGACTGTAACAACAAAGTCGAGGAAGGTAACAACCTGAGAGAGTGCAATAGCAATCCGATCGTGCCTGAGGCAGATCATGAAACACACGGTGATCAACAACAAGACAGTTGTATATTTAGCAATCCGTTTGAGGGTAGGCGTATTGCAGAGCTGGCAGTTTTAGACGAACATTTGCGAAGGGGATGTCATGTTTGCCAGACACTTCTACATTTGACAGACTGTGTTGGAGAAAGACGATACGGTCTTGCTAGTGTGTTGTATATAAAATGCAAGAATTGTTCTGAAACAACGATTGTTCCAACTGGGAAGCGGCATAATATTGGAGTGAATGGTCAAGGCCCCTTTGATGTGAACACAAAACATGCAATTGGTATGTATTTTATTCTCAGAACAACATTTTTATTACATTTGCATGAACTCTTTGACAGAAATAAGATAACTAACTATTCTGGGAGTATACTATTATGGTAAAGCAGAATGAACCTCCCAGAAATACAGCTATTTATCAATGCTTATAACATAATTTTACTAATATGATACATGTACCTACATACCAAGCTTCACATGTTATTCATAGTGTATGTATAAATATTGTTTACCTCATTTACTATTATAGTTTCTACCACTTCCTCGTTTTTGCCAACCAGCATCATATGATAACAGCAAGCCATTCTCACTAAAAATAAATACGTGTCCTTGTATAAATAATGCTAACAAAGTTTTTCATTTACAAATTGAAAGCAAAAATGAAAGAAAAGGCAAAAAATTGTGTCATTTTAAGCTCACCTGAGCCGAAGGCTCAAGTGAGCTTTTCTGATCACATTTTGTCCGGCGTCTGTCTAGCTGTCCGTCCGTCTGTCTGTCTGTAAACTTTTCACATTTTTGACTTCTTCTCAAGAACCACTGGGCCAAATTCAACGAAACTTGCCACAAAGTATCCTTGGGTGAAGGGGATTCAAGTTTGTTCAAATGAAGGGCCAGGCCCTCTTTCAAGGGGAAATAATTAGGAGTTAGTGAAAAAATAATGGCATCATTTAAAAATCTTCTCAAGAACCACTGGGCCAGGAAAGATGAAACTTATGGGTAGTGTAGATTCAAGTTTGTTCAAATCATGACCCCCGGGGGTAGGGTGGGGCCAAAATGGGGGATCAAAGTTTATAGAGGAATATATAGGAAAAAATCTTTTTCTCAAGAACAGCAAAGCCATGATTAGTCAAATTGATATGTAGAATGAAATTTGTTCAAATGAGGGCCTCTGGGGGTACGGTGGGGCCACAATGGGGAACCAATTTTTACAAATGAATATCTGTGAAAAAGTCTTCTGCTCAAGAACAGCGTAATTTGTTATATTGATATGAAAGCATCGTCAGGTAGTTTAAAATTCAACCCAACCCTCCCCCCAAAACTTTTCAATACTGAACTGATTTTTGCTTCTTTTTTTTTTCTAGCCGATGTGCTCAGGTGAGCGATCTGGCCCATGGGCCTTTTGTTTATCATTATTATAGAATTCTTACCCTGATTCATTCACTTCCTTTTCTTATGAAGCATCACATGCTTTTCTTGCCAGTGATTGTAATGAGGAGAAATTTTCTCTCTCTCTTTTCTTCAGATGTTTCTGAGTAATATGCACGGAATGTTCAGTGAAGAAAACATTTGCTTATCACAGCCTCTCCAATTCCAGCATGTACTAATGCTAAAAAAACATCAAAGGACAACACTTATTTTTTCTAAAGACATCACATTGCATTTGATTGAATTTGAAAAAAATTGGCGATGTTCACTGGAACAACATTTTACTTTAGGCTATGAGAATTTTATAAGCATTTCAACTATAATTTTATTTATAAAAATATCTTTCCACACTACTTGTCATAGTTCATTGATTGGATGCCATACTGGCTCTATTGCCAGCTATGATGCGATGTCCACTTCCTGTAGAATATGTGAATACAGTGAACGCAATGGCTGTGAACCAAAAGAACACACCTGTAGGAAGAATTGGAGTGGAAGTGCTAAAGCCATGGAGCCAGCAACGGCAGTCAAGATGATAAAAAACATAAAAAAGTGAAGGACACACTCTAAAGACACTAGTTATTGATGATGACACTAGCACAATATGCAAAGTTCGTGAAGAAGTTGATCCAGACATAGAAAACCAGAAGTCTCTGATGAGACTGTAGCTCTACTGGTCTGTATGTGTCACAAAGGAAGAAGTAGCACTTGGATTTGAAACTTTGCAATAATAGAATTATGTATCTTAGTGTAGTCTACTTGTGTGCCAAGTGATATTGAATTCAGACCAGAACTATAGGAGGAATAACATTTTAAATGAATTTCACAGAAATTTCTATTTTTAGTAACCATGGCAACACCGTTCATCGAAATCAAAAAACAAGGCACTACATTATGTATCTTACTGTAATCTACTTGTGTGCCCAGTTATATTCAAATCAGACCAAAACTGTAGGAGTAACGTTTTAAACGAAGTTCACAGAAATTTTTATTTTTAGTAACCATGGCAACACCGTTAATCAAAATCAAATACAAAAGCACTAAATTATGTATCTTTTTGAGGTCTACTTGTGTGCCAAATAATATTGAAATCAGCCGAAAACTGTAGGAGGAGTAGCTTTTTAAACGAATTGCACAGAAATTTTGAGTAACCATGGCAACATCGTACAACGAAATCAAAAACGGATGCACTAAATAATGTTTCATAATGTAATCTACTTGTATGCCTAATTATATTGAAATCACACCAAAACTGTAGGAGGAGTAGCGTTTTAAAGTAATTTCACAGATATTTTTATTTTTAGTAACCATGGCAACACCATTCATTGAAATCAAAAACGGATGCACTAAATTATGTATCTTAGTGTAGTCTACTTGTGTGCCAATTGATATTCATATCCGAGCAAAACTGTAGGAGGAGTAGCTTTTTAAATGAATTTCACAGAAATTTCTATTTTTAGTATCCATGGCAACACCGTTCATGGAAATCAAAAACCGCATTATGTATCTTGGTGTAATCTACTTGTGTGCCCAGTATTATTCAAATCAGACCAAAACTGTAGGAGGAATAGCATATTAAATGAATTTTTTCACAGAAAGTTGTATTTTTAGTAACCATGGAAACACCGTTCATCGAAATCAAAAACCAGTGCACTAAATTACGTATCTTTGTGAAGTCTACTTGTGTGCCAAGTAATATTGGAAATAAGACCAAAACTGTAGGAGGAGTAGCATTTTAAATGAATTTCACAGAAATTTCTATTTTTAGTAACAATGGCAACACCGTTCATCGAATTAAAAAAACGATGCACTGCATTATGTATCGTAGTCTAGTCTACTTGTGTGCCAAGTGATATTGAAATCAGAGCAAAATTGTAGGAGAAGTAATGTTTTAAAGGAATTTCACAGAAATTTTTAGTAACCATGGTAACACCATTCATCGAAATCAGAAACCGATGCAGTAAATAATGTATCTTGGTGTAGTCTACTTTCGTGCCAAGTTATTCTGAGATCACGCAGCAGTGTTAAGGCGTACTTCGAAGAAATCAACAGAATATAAACGTGCATAAATACATACCTTTTTAAACTGAGTTATTTTTATAAAGGTACTATATTATCACATGACTTTGAATATTATTTGAAATAACATTGTATACCTCGCTCTTGTACTGAATTTGATTTGGTCACGTTATTTGACAGTCACGAGCATATAATGTGTACTGTATGTAGGTCACAAACAAATTTCAATATCGCAAGGGCATACCCTAGTTAAAATAAAAAAAATAAGTAATAAATTGTTTCTACATAACTTGTAGTTTATGGAAAGTGCTGCTGCTTTAAATCGAATTCGCATTTTGATAGTTTAAATTTCAAGTTATCGGGCTTATGTCGAAATATCTCTGACCTTTATCAAGTATTTTCTGTATTAATTGAGTAATGCTCTTGATTTCAGGAAAGCAGGAGCACTTTTCAAGTTAAGGAATATGTCCGTTATGTATATTCAAAAAAATGGTTAATATTTATTAAGTGTATGCCCTTGCGAAAAGGCGATTTAATGAGGCACCTCGGCGTGAAACATGCACACCCTGTAGACAAAAACACGGTAGAATTAATTCAATACATTTTCTCGATAGTTTTTAAATAATGACACTCAACAAACGTTTCAAATTGTATTAATTGTCTACCTAAGATTTGCAAATAATATTCTGTTTAATAATAAAATGCATTTTTCACTGTGAAAAAAAAATACTTGATCCGCCTCTCACTGCACATAAAATGCGTCAAATTTTACCATGATGACGTCATGTCGACAAGTGCATTGCGATCATTGACTTGTTTATATCTTGCTGTGTGGGATTTACTAGCGACAAAAATGAATGCAGTGGTAAGTTTTGATGTAGTTCATTACTTTTATGCAGTTTAGAATCGCAAATTATTTCATTTTCTGTTATTGTGAGGAATTGCTATATTTGTGTGATGTCACAGTAAACTTTTCCCGTATAAATTAGGCCCTGCCCCCTTTATGCAGCCTTAACAGAGCTGCGCAGACCAAAACTGTAGGAGGAGTAGCGTTTTGAAAAATTGTTTACAGACAGACGGACAGCTAGACGGACGGGCGACGGACACCTTACTATCGCATAAGCTCTTTTGGTCTCTGACCAGTAGAGCTAAAAAGTGCAACAGCAGGGTATGACATCGCAAGAGTTCTACACTGTAATAAGCACTAAAGTAGAACGTGATGTGATAAGAATTATACGTTTTTACCATTATGACGTAACGACAGCCAAGTCTTTTCAGTTAGAATCGTTTCGGATTATTCACTTTGAGTAATTATATAACTATTATGGACTTGTGTGAATGGTGAATATTGTAGTGATGTACGATGTATTTATGATCGGGATCGGGATCCTGATAATGTATATAAATAGAATGTAAATAGTTTTCAGTAGTTACCCCCTAGACCTTGCAGAGTCCAGACATATTATACGGCCTGTGAGATCCGGTAACTCAGATCTTTGGTGAGTTATTGACTCATCTATTGGTTATTCATTCTTATTTCATTGTATTTATTTATGTCTAAATATTAACACAACATTGGTATCAGAAGTGGTTGTACAATGTAAATTTCAATCGAATACCCCGCACAAAAGATCGTGAATCTTGGCGCCATTTTTAAAAATAAATTCTTTGTTCGCCTAAATAAGATCAGGGTACATTGAACAAATAGTGTTAGTATTTCATAAGATCCTTTGCCATTATTTTTCAATTTTCAATTTTTACATATTTTTTCTTAGCCTACAACAACATGTTTTTTTTTTTTTTTTGCATTTCATACAATTGCATGACTATTTCGTCGAAGTGTCTGATGATTTAGTCAAACACATCATTTAAGATCATTAAATAATTACTAAGTAGGCTAATATAGTGGGTAAATAAGATCAAGTTCATGACTACCCCTATAGATATAAGCACACCCTCTGTTGAAGATCTTGTGAGGATAAATAAGTAAAGTAAGAGCACAGGCAATTGTAGAGGCAAGATTAAATAAGGGAACCCTTACATTAGAAGACCTGAAGGTAATCCCTAGCATCCCAAATAATATCTGGGATCCTCTTGTCGATCAGGGTAGGATAATTGTTCCTTCAACTTTAAGAAGTACTTTGTCCACACAGATCACTGGACAAGTAGAAAAATCACAAGACAGATCACAAATTCAAACAGAATCAATAGAGCATGTACAGACACTGCAATCACAAGAAAATTTCTACCAACAAATAGAAAATTTACAAAGAGAGTTACGAGAGAGAGAACGTCATTATATTAAATGTATTTTAGAGGAACTTAGATTTAATTCTACAAGTGGTAATCCAACTTATACTCATAGTTCCCTTTCTAAGGAAGAAATTCTTCAAAATCATATGTCAGTTTTGAATATTTTTAATATTCCAAACAACCAAAATGAATTCGAATTACCATATTTATATTGGATTCCGAAACTTCATAAAAATCTTTACAAACAAAGATACATAGTGGGTTCCAGTAAATGTTCAACCAAGCCTCTATCTTTACTTCTCACTAAGATATTAACAGTGGTGAAGGAGAAACTTCAAGAGTACTGTGCAACAATATATTCAAGAAGTGGTGTAAATCAGATGTGGATACTTAAAAATTCCAAGGAACTTTTGGAAAATTTGAAATCACAAAATTTTACCAAAATCAACAGCTTAAAAACTTACGACTTTTCAACTTTATACACAACCATTCCCCACGATAAATTAAAGTCCAGGCTTTTTGATATCATTGACAGCTGCTTTTTCAATAAAAATGGAACTCGTAAATATACTTACCTTGTCACTGATCATTTGCAAAATTATTTGTTAAAAAACATTCTGATTGTACACACAAGTACTCTGAAGTTGACATTAAAAAGATGCTTGAGTTTCTGATTGACAATATCTATGTGGTTTTTGGAGACCAGGTCTTCCAACAATCTATTGGAATACCTATACCTAATATTATGGGTACCAATTGCGTCCCGTTATTAGCAGACCTTTTTTGTATTCATATGAAGCAGAATTTGTCCAAAAACTTGTACGTGAAAAGAAGAAATCACTTGCTGTGGCGTTCAACTCGACCTTTAGATATATCGACGACGTATTGTCAATTAACAATGGCTATTTTCATTCTTATGTCGATACGATATATCCTGGTGAACTTGAGATAAAAGATACCACAGAGTCCGACACATCTGTTTCATATTTGGATATTTTACTTGAAAAAGACGTTAATGGTAATCTAACAACCAAGCTTTATGATAAACGTGATGACTTTAACTTTTCAATCGTCAACTTCCCTCACTTATGCAGCAATATACCTTCATCACCTGCATACGGGGTATATATCTCTCAGTTGATTCGATACGCAAGAGCATGCTATACGTATGTACATTTTCTAAAACGAGGTAAATTATTGACAAATAAGTTGATGAAACAAGAATATCAGCTGTCTCGTCTAAAGTCATCATTTCGTAAGTTCTATGGTCGATACAATGACCTTGTCAGCAAATACAATTTATCATTGAGTCAAATGCTGACTGACGTTTTTCATACTAATTGTTAGGCCATTATTTACACACTGAATTGTCGACGGATTTTTCCGTTATTTCCCGATCATGACAAGGAGCACACGACGGGTGTGACCGGTCGGCAGGGGATGCTCACTCCTCCATGGCACCTGATCCCACCTCTGATGTTTAGAGGTCCGTGTTTGCTCTGCTTCTATTTTGTATTGTATAATGGACTTTTGAGCTTGAATACTGTTCGTTATCTCCATATATTTCATCAGAGAGAGAGAACATCAGATCAGAGAGAGAGAATATGTGAACATGGAGAGAGAGAAAGAAATAGGAGAAAAAGATCAATTGTTACAAGAAAAAACTGTCAGTCTTGAGAATAGTGAAGAGGAAGTTTCAAGGTTACAGAGAAGTTTGGTCGTTAATAGAGAGAAGTACGATGGCATGTTTGAAGAGTTGCAAAAGAAAGTTAATTTAAGAGAACAAGAACTAAAGGATCAGTATGAGAGATTCGATGAACAGAAACAAAAAGTAAGAGCATTAGAAGAGAAAGAGCGTGCTGATAGGGAAGAACATTTAAGATCAAGAATGAGAGAAATGGATGAAAGAGAAAGGAAGATTGTGAAAAGAGAAAAAGAATTGAATCAAATGAAAGCAGAATTAGAACATCAACGCTTTACATCAAGAATAGAAAAAGAAGATCTTGTAAATATCAGAAAATTGGGTATAAAAAATCTAAGTTTAGATCAGATTAGACAAGAAATACCAAAACATTTGACTGAAATGTTTGAAAGATTAATTAAAAATCTGTCAACAGAACAAAGTATGCTGTTTGCAAAATTCATTGTTTCATTTCAAGATGTTTTTGCAAAAAATGATTTTGACATGGGTTTGTTCAACGGGGATATTCAACATAGAATTGATACAGGTGATGCTAAACCAGTTAGACAAAAATTAAGAAGAGCACCATTATGTTTTGAGAAAGAAGAAAAAGAGCATTTGGATCAAATGTTAGACAAGGGTATCATAGAGCCTTCTTCTTCTGATTGGGCTTCATCTCCAGTACTAGTCAGAAAAAAAGATGGTAGTCAAAGGTACTGCATAGATTTTAGATCATTGAACAAAGTTACAACTAAAGATGCTTTCCCTTTACCAAACATCACTGACTGCATAGATTCATTGAAGGGGAGTGATTTTTTGAGTACTCTGGACATGCAAGCAGCATACTGAAACATTTCTGTACATAAAGATGACAAACACAAGACTGCTTTCATAACAAAATATAGTTTGTTTGAACATAACAGGTTACTATTTGGTCTGTGTAATAGCCCTGCCACATTCAGTAGAGTTATTCAATTAGTTCTTCAGGGTTTATCATGAACAGAGTGTTTAGCATATTTATATGACATATTGGTTCTAGGCTTTAACTTTGAAGATCATCATTTTGCTAACATTGTTGAACCACTTCACCATTTAGTTAATAAGCATCCAGAATTCAATTGGCTAGATGAACATCAAGAGGCATTTGATAAATTGAAAGATTCTCTGTTAAATGCCACAATATTTAACAACCCAGATCCCGACGAAACTTTTATATTAGATACTGACGCTTCAGATAAGAGTATAGGAGCGGAATTAAGTCAAATTCAAGATGGTGTAGAAAAAACTATTTCATTTGCAAGTAAAGTTTTGACACCAGAACAACGCAAGTATTGCACAACAAGAAAGGAACTAATATCTATTGTTGTTTTCAACAGACAATTCAGACATTATTTATTAGGAAGACCTTTTGTAATTAGAACAGATCATAACAGTCTGATTTGGTTGATGAATTTTAAAAACATTCAGGGTCAGCTAGCTAGATGGTTAGAAGAATTAGCACAATATAATATGGTCATTCAACACAGATCTGGTAAACATCATCAAAATGCAGATGCGTTGTCTAGAATTCCTGATCCAATACCATCATGTAATGACTATAAAGCAAATATTCCACTAAATTCTCTTCCATGTGGAGGTTGTACTTTTTGTACTAGAGCTAGAAAACAATGGGAAACTTTTGAAGAGAATGTAGATTATGTAGTTCCCATATCAATAAGATCAACAAAAACAAGTTCAGATTTAGATCAGTATACAAGCTCATTATTAGATAATGATGAAATAAAAAAATGCACAAGAACAAGATCCAGATGTAAGTCAAATTGTATTATGGCTGAAAAACAAATATGGACCATCCATTCAAGAACTCCAGCTGTCTAGTAAGATCATTAGACATTTTTGGTTATGTAGATCACGGCTACAAATAAAAAATGATACCCTGTATTATTTGTGGGAAGATCCTATTATGCCGAGATTACTTTGTGTAGTTCCAAAAAGTCTGAAACAAAAAGTACTAGAATTAAGTCATGATATTCCTCTTTCAGGGCATTTAGGGCAAACAAATACAATAGGAAAACTAAAGAAATGTGCTATATGGTATAATATGCATACTGACTGTAAGGAATATGTAAGATCATGTGAAATTTGCAATAAAAAAAAAAAACAAATGTTAAAGCTAGAGGACAATTAGGGCAGTATCATTCTGGTGTCCCAATGGAAAGAGTTCATATGGACATTTTGGGTCCCTTACCTGAAACAAAATTAGGAAACAAATACATTTTAATGATCATAGACCAATTTACAAAGTGGGTCGAATGTTTCCCTTTATCAAATCAAAAAGCTGAGCTTATAGCTAAGACATTTGTAAATACTTTCATTTGTAGACTCGGTTGTCCTTTATATTAGAATTGCACACTGACCAAGGTAAAAATATGGACGGTAATATCTTGCGAAATATCTGTGATCTTTTACAAATCGCTAAAACGAGAACTACTCCATATCACCCAGCTTCAAATGGTCAGATAGAAAGATATAATCGAACAATTTTACAAGCTTTAAGGTGCTACATAAAAAACAAACAAGATACCTGGGACTCATATTTACAACAACTGACAGGAGCCATCAGAGCTACAAAGAATAGACAAACAGGGTTTACACCAAATCAAATGATGTTAGGAGGGATTGTTATACAACCCTTAGACATATTTCTTGGTACAACAATCAATACAAAAGAAACAGATGCAAATGAATATGTTTCAAAATTAAGATCAAATTTAGAACTTATCCACAAAGAAGCCAGAGATCCCCAAAGCTTCACAACAAAGACAAAAAAGAGATTATGAATTGAAATCTTTTCAAAGTACATATCAGATAGGGGATGTTGTATATAAATTGAGTTCAGCCACAACTGTTGGCCAAAGCCCAAAATTTAAATCCCCTTGGAAAGGCCCTTACATCATTTCAGAAGTTAAATCCCCTGTTTTGTATAAAATATAAAACAGAAAAAGAGAAGAAGTTATTCATCATGACAGAATTAAGCTTTGTCAAGATCGAAACCATCCCTTATGGTTATCCCGGTTGAGAAATCAAATTCTTAAAAAATGTGATGTTGAGGATAGTTCTGTTCAAGAAACTGATTTTGACAATGTGTTCAACCTTTCAGAACTTTTTAATGCACAAGAAAATAATTTTTATGATGATAGTGAAGAATTGTCTGGAGATCAACAGATAGTGGAGTTGGATACTCTGATACCCTTGTCTTGTGATGTCTCAGATAATTCTAAAAACAAACCAGAGAGAAATAGGAGAAAACCTAGATATTTGGCTGATTATGATCCTGATGATTAATTTGCCAATATATTAATGTTTTATTGTAGTATATATATATTTTATGACATATGTAGCTTGGCTTACAGACTCAGCCTAGATATTTATCTATAATATGTAATGAGTAAGGATACTTAATCCCCGCCCAAAAAATACATGTATATATGTATATAAATATTAGGTATTGACTGAGTATAAAAATACACTTGTGAATATATTCAGTGTTTTATTTAGTTAGAATGGAAAAAGAAAGGGACTTCCTTTCCTGATTATGAACCCGAGTATGATCAACTACTCAGTCCTCCATCTATGGTGCCTGGTTCGCCTACCAGTAAAAGAGGGAAACCGTGCCCAATCTGTATGGCAAAATTTACCCATGTTAAGCGCCATGTCATAAAAAGATCATTTGCCATGGTGTGCTTATCCTTCCACATGTTGTCCATCTTACAGAATTAACTTTGGCCAAAAACACTTTTAAGATGTGCATGTAAAAAATCAACATAACAATAATAGCCCTCTAGAACAGTTTGACCATTTCTGGATGGATTTTATGTATTACCTATTCTTACAAATTATTCATGTTTTGAAAGTAGAAACTTTTGAGAATCTGTTTAAATTCATTAACAGTAATGAACAGTTCAGTTGTTGTCAGGGATCTGTTTTTCAAGAAGATGATCTTATTCTAAGTGAAATTTTTTTAAAAGTAAAGTTCCAAGATTAACGGTTTAAAAAATACCCTTTCCAGTAGTTAATGCTTCATCTCTTTTACACTGGAAGATTTTGAGCAAACTTATAGATGTTTCTAGCTGTACAGATCTTTTTAAAGTGTACAAAAAGTATGTAGTGTGAATTTTAGGTTCATCAATTGTGCATTGGGCTGCTCAAAGAGCAATTGACATTGGTATAGAAAATCTTGAATTTGAAAAGACAAAATTGAGCATTTTGTGGCATGGAATAAGAGGCATGAAGTGGAAAAGTTTATTGGATACTGTCTCTTTTTGTAAATCAAAATTTCCCCTGCAAGATTTCATAATTATACATTTAGGTTCAAATTATATCAAATTTGGATGTTCAAGAAAACTATTATCACACATGCAGAAAGATTTAGCTGAAATCAGACAAGAGTTTCCAAATTGTAAAGTGATTTTTTTCAGATTTCTTAACCAGGCTTACTTGGAGAGGTTTAAATTGGGAAGAGGGAGAAAAGGAAAGGTCTACCATTAATAAAGGAATGTATGATTTTATTGGAAATGGAAATAATATTAGACATGCTAAAATTGAACCCAGAAAGAGATATTTATTTAGGAGAGATGGCATTCATCACTCAGATTTGGGTAATGATTTCTTACTGGAAGATTTCAAGATCAAAAGTATTATTTAAAGTTTGATAACATCTTTTATAATTATTTATTGCGCATGGATGATGCTGACAAATAGTCGGATCGTCTGATTGTTGTAAATTTCATTGTCTATGTGTAATAAATAAACGAACTACAAGTTTTTATTCTGACATTATTCTTTTTAAAACTATGTAAGTTCTATATGCGTTATATTTTAAAAGACATAAATATTTTTATGGCCATATGTATATAGACTTTCAAATTTGAGGGGGAGGAATGTAGTGATGTACGATGTATTTATGATCGGGATCGGGATCCTTATAATGTATATAAATAGAATGTAAATAGTTTTCAGTAGTTACCTCCTAGACCTTGCAGAGTCCAGACGTATTATACGGCCTGTGAGATCCGGTAACTCAGATCTTTGGTGAGTTATTGACTCGTCTATTGGTTATTCATTCATATTTCATTGTATTTATTTATGTCTAAATATTAACACAACAATATTTGTTTATAAGGATTAATGTCAAGTGATTATTGACCGAAGACACAGAAAGTGATAGCTACCGAGCTTGCGAGGTCACCATCATTTTCTGTGTCTGAGCACAGGGGCTTGCTCCCGGCGCGTAATAATTATTTATTAAAAAATCATATACGGTAATACTAAAACAACACAAGGGAGGACGCCATTTTGGACCCCTTCCTCGCTTCAACCTCTGTTTTCGTTATATTTTCCCGTATTTTACTGACTCACCGCCTCGTGATTCTTCTAAGACATAATGCTCGAATTTTCCCCTTGGAGCCTCTACAATACACATTTCAGACTAATAATAATCGAAACGCGCTCTTTAGGACAGTTGATGAGGACAGAAAATGAAAGTAACCTCGGGGTTTTACATTCGAATACGAAATTAGAACGTGGTTTTTTCAAATTTATAATAAGCAGCTGTTTTAACTAATAGAAAACATCTGAGATTTTCGAATGTGTTTTCGTTTTTGGCCCTATCAACTGTCCTAAAGAGCGAGTTTGGAGTCTGAAATGTGTATTGTAGAGGCTCCAAGGAGAAAATTCAAGCATTATGTCTTAGAAGAATCATTACTTGACAGACCCGAGGCGGTGAGTCAGTAAAATACGGGAAAATATAACGAAAACATAGGTTAAAGCGAGAAACGGGTCCAAAATGGCGTCCTCCCTTGTGTTGTTTTAGTATTACCGAATATGATTTTTAATAAATAATTATTACGCCGGGAGCAAGCCCCTGCTGTCTGAGGTCAATAATTACTTGAAAATGGTACTGAATAACCATATATGAACCTACACTAAAGTCCATAATTGTATAAATTCCTAGTCGTGTGACCTTGACCTCATAAAAAACAACCTTGACTAAGAATCACAACAGACCTTGAACACAGGCAATATTTGAGCTAAGTATGACCTCCTGTTTTGACTTCAATAGAGACCTTCAGAATTTGACATTTTAAACCCTGTGACCTTATCTAAATGACTTTTGTTCAGGGTCATGACATATCCTATAATCATAATCAACTTGCACTGGAATGTCACACATCCTCTGCTCACAAGCAAACTTTGTTTCTAGTACAATCTATTACAGTGCTATTTTTCTCCACTTCAAAGTTCTGGTCAAAACAAGAATTTTATCTTTCTAAAGCCAGTGACCTTGCAAATTATCCTGGGTTTAAGTTTGGACATATATATCATGATCTAATTAAAATTAGTCCTTTCATCTCACTCTTTGTTCATCTATTTGTTGCTTATGAGCGGCGATAGATATATAAGAGCAAGGTGAAAGGTCCAATTAGATTGGGAGATATCAATGATTCACAAATAACCTTTGTCTCAAGTAGAGTCAAGTATAAGCTTCTAATGTTTCTCCATTTACAAGTTGTGGCTATTGACAATAATTTTGTATTTTTGTACCTGTGACCTTGTCGAAAATGACACTGGCTCGATGTCTGCTTTCAATGTTTCTCCATTTCAAAGTTGTGGCTCTTGACAATAGTTTTGTATTTTTGCATCTGTGACCATGGCCTTGTCCAAAATAACCTTGGTATAGGGTCAAAACACCTTTTACAGCAACTGTATTCTGTCATCCATTTATGACAACTTTCCATTTTGAGAGCTGTTGAAGAAGTACAAATGTGAGATAAGATAGGGATATAAACATTTCCAATCTTCATTGAACCAGAGGTCTCTGATGAGACAGTAGCTCTACTGGTCTGTATGTATAACAAAGGAAAAGTGGCACTTGGATTTGAAACTTTGCAACATGCAACAAAAAATAGAATTATGTATGCTAATGTAGACTACTTCTGTGTCAAGTTATATTGAAATCAAACGAAAACTGTAGGAGGAGTAGCGTTTTGAAAGTATTTCACAGAAATTTCTATTTTTAGTAACCATGACAACATTCATCGAAATCATGAACCGAAATACACATTACGTGTCGTAGTGTATTTTAATTGTGTGCCAAATTAGATTGAAATCAGACCAAAACTGTAGGAGGAGTAACGTTTTAAAGGAATTTCACAGAAATTTCTATTTTTAGTAACCATGGCAACACTGTTCATTGAAATCAAAAAACGATGCATCAAATTATGTATCTTAGAATAGTTTTCTTGTATGCCAAATGATATTAAAAGCAGACTAAAACTGTAGCAGGGGTAGCTTTATAAAGGAATTCACAGAAATTTCTATTTTTTGTAACCATGGCAACACCGTTCATTGAAACCAAAAACTGGTGCAATAAATTATGTATCTTAGCGTAGTCTACTTGTGTGCCAAGTTATACTGAAATCAGAGGAGTTGCTTTTTAAAGGAATTTCACAGAAATTACTATTTTTAGTAACCATGGCAACACCGTTCATTGAAATCAAAACCCGATGCACTCAATTATGGACCTTGTACAGTCTACTTGTGTGCCAAATTATATTGAAATCAGACCAAAACTGTAGGAGGAGTAGCGTTTTAAATAATTTTCTGTGACCAGTAGAGCTAAAATGCAGTGATTAAAATCGCACATTCAAAAACTTCACCAACCACCTGTTTACTCTTCAAAAAGAAAAGTACAAGAGGATCCTCACCACAAACACAATTACTCACATCAAAAATTGTTTTGCCTATGCTGTCTCATCAAAGAGGGGAAATCCATCAGCACTGAAAGCAAACCTTATTGCCATTCCACATCATCTCTTCGGAAATCACTCCACCTGTGATTCAAAGTGGTGTCGATATCTTCAAAATAAGGAATCATACATCCCAATGAATCTTCCCTGTGGACGATATCTGTCAGTTACCAGTTTGCATGAAGATATACTCCATCTGTTTTCATCGTTTGCAGGGCAAACCGATAAGCTTTCATCTCTAGAAAGCACCCAGGGCAATGAAACCTTCAACCATATGGAGTCAAGGAAAAATCCCAAGAAAACTTCTTGATCTAAGAGCACCCGTGGAAAAGTTGCAGCTGCTGTATGTGAGAACAATTGGGGGCCACAATGTTACAAAGGTTAGCTTGTACTAAAGACATTAGTTAGTTTTAGTAAAAATTGTGAAATTTTAGGTGTGAAATTATAAAATGATGATTCTGTATTTCTTTCCAGGTAAATGAAGAATTGAGTTTGTCCCCAGGATCATTTACGCTAAAGGATGCAGAAGGAAAGATTAAGAAAAAAAAGATGAATGCAGAAAAAAACATCAACCAAAGAATGTAAGATTAGAAGATGCAGCTGAAGAAAAGGTCTTCGGTCTCTACCATAACGGTGGAAAAAAGAGAGGAAATGACCTATGAAAGTTCCATTTCCACCAGATCAGTGTACTTTGACCTTGGGATAACTGGCTTTGGTATGCATATACATTTGGACATTTTAGAAAGGAGGTGATTTCTTTTTCAACTTATTTTTATAAACCTTTTTAGATAGCAAACATACATTGATCTTTATATTTCAGGACTATCATCTGAAATTATACAGTTTTCAAGCATCCCGAACTTTTTCGTAGACCTCTGACTTTTCCCTTAGTTCTATAACACTCGGAACTCGAAAGTCACACGCTAGATGTCATTTTTGCATAACTTCCGTAATTTCTACTTTGACATTTCCAAATCTTGTAGCATTTTTCACGTTTGACGATGAATATTCGGATTATTATGGAATGCCTGGGCAATTAAATAGCACGATTAAAGACAAAAATATCTACCGAAACAAGATATCTTGACATATTCTGGTGACATTTATTAGGTAAATGATATTTCGGGCCTGATATCCAAGAGGGGTCAAGAGTAAACAAATGGAAGTGACTTACCTTCTCTATTTTATAATACCGCGGATATGATTTTTTAGTGAAACGTTAATTCTGTGTTATTTTTTGGATTTTTCTTATGGAATACATTGTAAATGTGTACTAGATGAATAATTTGTGAAAAAAATACAACATAAAAATATTTTTTGACCTGTAGGGTATATTCGGGGGGGGGGGGGTCCTGTCCACAAGTTCCTGTGGGCAGCAGCTTGTGGAAATAAATGTTTCAGCTGTTATGTTATGCCAGAATCACCTGTTCAAGAACAAGCTACTCAGGTAACAGGGATGGCATTTGATGTCACCACTCTGTACAAACGTGGCCTACCACTTGAAGCAGTGTCTCTGGATGAATGTTTGTCATCATTTGACCTTTGGTTCACAGGAATACCTAAACCGGTTTTGTTTGCACACAACTCTAGCCAATTTGACAGCATAATTTTATATCGTGCCATTTCAAATTGTAATTTTCATGTACTGTCTGAATGTATATATGGATTCTGTGATACTTTACCTAAAAGAGCAGTTCTACTGCAGCTACCAGTTACTCTTTAGAGACACTAGTGAAGAATGCACTGGGATGTTAGTATGATGCACATGATGCAGTAGAAGACTGTAAATATTTTCAAAAGCTTTCTATGCATGGTAGTGTTGATACATTTTATTTGCATTACACGATTTCAGCTTCCTATATCATGGATACTATAAAACAGATGGAAGGTACAAAATCAAATTTAGACTCCTTGATGCCTTTGATTAGTGGTAAAGTATAGGGAAGAAGATTGCTTCCTCTGGCCTCTCTTTACATCATTTACGTTTAGCATATGAAAGAAAGGGATTTGATGGAATCTTTAGTATATTTAAAGAATGTTTTCGTGGTAAAGTAAGGGTGACAAAACATAAGAAAATCATAAACTTTTGAAAGAGAGTTACCTCTGTCAAAATATTTACTGCATTGTATTTTAACCTATTGTATAATGAGTATTTCACTGGATACAACACATGTTTTAGTGATTATTTCATATTTCTGGTTCTGTTGACCATTTCTGTGCTCCAGAGCATGGATGAAAGATATTTTGTGCAATACAGAAAACCAACATTGTCTTTATTTTTCTTATATAATACTAATAAGACGATGATGAAATATTTTGGATGCAAGCTGGATACCATAGCAAATATGGATGAATTATTGTGTTCAATGAGGTCTAAACCAATTATTGACGCATCTATTTGAAGAATATTTACTCGTAAGATTTTTTGGATCTGAGGAGCGGATAACCTTAATGATAAATTGTATTTGCTAACAAGGACTTGTATCGACCATACAACTTATGAAATGATGACTTTAAACGAAACTGTTGTGCTTCATAAGACGTTAATGGTAACTTAATAACAAATCTTTATGATTTACATAATGAGTTCAACTTTTCAATCGTTTTTGATGTTTTAGAGGTCCGTGTTTGCTCTGCTCCTGATTTGTATCCTTTGAATGGACTTATGAGCTTGAATGTTGTTCGTTATCATATTTTATTCATAAAGATATTCATGTTTTTAATTCAATATACCATTTTCAAGGTAAGAATTCTAATTTGTAAGCTGCATAATTTTATTTTGTAGGACATAAATGCCACTTGTGGAGTGATTACTTTGTTTTCCTCTTTGTTCCTGATATAGTACAGTTCATCTGTATGTTATTCAAGTGATAAGGGTGTAATCTGAAAAATCGTAGAATTTAAGGCGATATATTTTGCAGCCCTCCACCGGCAAGTGGCCACGTCTCAATATGAACGAAAAGTTATCGAAAGAACGTTCAACAAACCAAAGAAGAAAACTAAATTCCTTTCTTGCTTGATTTTTGGTATCATTTGTAATAGGGATTTGGAAATATTGAATGAATTTTGAATTAATTTTCTATAACAAACTTTCTTGTTTCTTTAATTTGCTGTATGAACAATAGATCAATCCATGACTAGAAGCTTTTCCTGATCGGTTTCTATGCCTTCTGATGAAACGACGTAAACTATATATTTTACTTTCTATGTAACACGTTGCATTTTTGGGTGAATATTTAAGACCTAGTTCGAGTAATTTATTAAACTCTAGCTGAAATCTGTGAATGGGTTCTTCAAATGATATGGAGAACAGTGACGGATTTAAGGCGCGCGCCCCCTAAAATTGTCAAAGTCAGTATAAATTATAGTTTCGTCGAGAAAATATAAAAATTGTCTACTCGGTAGACCTCATTTTTTACCCTACAAAAACTCTAGAATCCAAGAGCTTCCGGGGGCTTTGCCCCCTGGGCCCACACCAGGGCTTCGTCCTGGATCCACTGGGGGTCTCAAGGAGGCCCTAAGACCCCCTGCCTACTTTTGGCGCCCCCTCTAATTTCAATTCCTGGATCCGCGCCTGGAGAAGATGATTAAGTCATAAAAAAAATGAAACAAATATTTAAATGCAGGTCTCCTAAACAGTTTTTCATTAACTGTTGGTTGCCCGTAGTCAATGCACATTCTTATGAAATCTGGTATTCTGCTACATTTGAGGAGCTAGAAATCTGAATGTTGTCTAACCTTTGAATTTGCTTGTAGCTCTATAACCTGGGGGTAATTTCCTTATTTTTTCTCCTTCTGAAGTCATCATTTCTCCTCATTTCATCCATTCTAGACCGTCACGGTAGCTCAATCGGTAGAGCGCTCGCTCCGTGATCGGAAGGCCCCGTGTTCAAATCACGGGCGCGACGGACCTAAGTCGATACAAAGTAGGTAGCAAATACATATTTTAGAACGTTATCACAACAGATCATAAAAACATCACTTTTTTGTCACAAGTAAAACCCTGATATCTTAGGGACACCACTCAAAGGAATTTGTAATGAGATGGGAAGGGTAAGATCACGGGCACATACAATAGGCTTGGGAGGACAAGAAGGTCTTACTTCGCACCCCAGAATCCCCGGGAATTATGCGCTATAATGCGATGTCTATTTTGAAGAGCTTGACAAGATTATTTTTCACCAAGTTCAAAAGATGAGTCGTCAATAATGTGGAATATGGACGAGACTGGAATTTATCTGAGCCATAAACCAAATAAAGTTCTGGCTAAAAAGGGGGTAGATCAGTTCAACATCAACTTTCCTCAAATTGATTACCTTATAGCTTGCGAAAAAATGGATGCTCGATATTTACCTTCCCAATTCGTTATTCCTGGTAAAACCAAGAAAGAATTGGATGGTTGTCACCTACAGTCAGTGGTCCAAGATGGGTCTGCATTGAAGGGTGCCAACTTCTCGGTCTACGACTCGGGATGGACAAAGAATGAAATAGCAAAACTATGGTTTACAGACACATTTTTCAAAAATATTGGCCCAGCTAGATCACAGTTGTTTGTCTGCGACGGACAAGCCTCTCACAATAATGTGGAATTTGTCGACCTAGCGAAACAAAACCACATTAAAATTGTAGAACTGCCAAGGAACACTAGCAATAGGAATTCAACCATTTGATAGCTCGGTATTCAAGTCTCTCAAGAGTCACTGGAACACCACATTGGATGGTTTTATTTAAAAAAAGGAGAGGTTGCAGTAGGCCACACATGGTTCTTAAGACTGTTTAATGTGGCTTGGCAAAGTGTAATTACACCATCAGCCATTCGAAACGGCTTTGCTTTGACTAGCATGTACCCCTTTAATGCCGATGCCATTCCAGACGAAGCGTTTGCCCCGAACGAATGTTGTGTTAATTTGAATACAACAACAAATCTTTAAGAAATCTTCGTATTGCAGGATGTTCCCCCATTAAACAATGGTTTTTCAGAGAAATATCCCAGAGCTAGCAACACTCTCTGGCATGGAAAAAGAGTTATCAATCAGTAGTTTCTCTAACAAAATCGAAAGTTATAGTAGATCATCCAGATTTAAGGATACTGGGGATGTTTTCGACAAAAGTAGCGATACTTTCATTTCATCTGACCTTGATAATTTCTCATATGTAACACGGTCAGATCCTTTGAATCTGGATGGTGGAGTTACACTCCCGGTGGTGTTTGATCCGCTCGATGGATTGGTGTTGAATTCCAGTTTCACAATTAATTATAGCTCTGGTGAACAATCATTTGAAATATGTAGCTTTAAATGCTCTCCGGAAGAAGCGATAGATGTCATGAAAAGTGCAATAACATCGGAACAAAAGCTCCAATTTCAGGCTACGATCTCTTTCTGGGTCAAATAATACACATCTGAACAAAGATTCTCTCTTCAAACCATGGAGCTAATATTTTGGAAAAAACACAAATCAAGTTATGTGACAACTGCTAGTTTGTAAGATACATGTAATTCTGTTTACATGGCATCAGCTGTGCAGCCCATTGTAAAATCTCCGGATATAGTTCTCACTGCCACATCTTCCTCAGCTATCGCATCCGTTTTATCTACAGCAAATCAGTTATTTCCCCTTCTTAACCCAGTACCCGTAAGGAATAGGAAGCGGGGGACACGTTATTGTGAACAATGAACAAACTTGAATCTACACTACCTGAGCATATTTTCTATATCAGTATGACTAATCATGGCTTTGCTGTTCTTCTTCAGAAGATTTTTTCCATATATGTTCCTATGTAAAACTTTTATCGGCCATTGTGGCCCCACCCTACCCCTCAGAGGTCATGATTTGAAAAAAACTTAAATATACACTTCCTGAGCATGTTTTCTATATCAGCTAGATGAAATCCCGTGCAAGTACGGGGAATTGAATTTATACCACTGCCGAAAGAAACATTCCAATAATATATACTGTAGTTTCTACCGACAGCCTACAGACTTATAGCAGGAAGAAATACTTTGTTCAAAATCCCGCATTTAAATTTGGAGCAGAAGTACACTGTAGATGTACGTCACCAACCCCCACCCCCACCCCTTTTTGTAAAAACTTGAAAAAATAACAATTTCATTAATTGATGTTTATTGTGAAACCTGTTATACTATGTTATGGATATTGTAATTCATGTGCTCTTATTTCATTTTCGTCAAGGATAAAAGCAGCGAATATGCACATTTTAATGATAAATTGTTTTTTTTTTTGGTAAACATTAGCTTTTAACCCCCAATGAATAGGCCGTGTATTTGATACAAAAGACTGTATTCAGAAAAAAAACTGAAATGTATTGATTAAAGCACAAAATTTTAACAGCTTTAATTAATTGTATTTGAACAATACCTTATTCATTAATTTTCTCTTTTCATGTAAGCAAATTTATTACGAAGTACAAATTGTACTTCGGGTTCGTTGCCACTATGCTCTCAGTGAAGAATATACCAATTTTACCGATAAATTTATTAGAAAAACCTACTAATAGTCTTTCGATATATAAACGTCTTCGCAACTTATAGTGTTAACAATGATTTACCATTCACACAAAAGACTTTTTTTATATTCACGCAGAAAAATCGCCTCGTTTTTCTTTTTAACATCGGGCTCGTTGCTATATGATGTCTAGAAGTTTCCGTCAGTATTAAGATCGGTGAATGACGAGAATAATTTGCACATTTCCCGTTTAAATCGGTTATCACAACTTATTTTTTTTTTTTTTTTAAATCATTTGAATCACGTTTTGATTGAATAATTCTGTGATGACGTTTTATGAAATAAATAAACGATTGCTTGTTGTCAGTTTCATTAAAAATTGCCAGTAACCTAGATCCGCCAACCGGAACCGCCACCGTACTCACGATTTTGCTATTTCATGGCTGTTTATAAAAAATAAAAGTAGACTTTTAATTTAATGCACGGTACTTTGTGCGAGTGAAATCTGAATATAGTTTACAGACATCATCTTGTATCTAGTGTATTCATAGAGAAGTTCGTAAGAACTCTGGTTCACCCGTTTCGGAGTTTATTTGCAAAATTTATTAATTTATCAGTATAGATATGACTAATCATGTCTGCTTTACTTGATAAAAAGATTTTTAAAGAGTTTTCCGATGTATTCCTATGTAAAATTTTGATCATCCATTGTGGCCCCACTCTAACCCCGGGGGTCATGATTTGAACAAACCTGAATCTACACTATGTAATAAAGGTTTCAGATAAGTTTCAAATTTTCTGGCCCAGTGATTCTTCTTCAGAAGATTTTTAAATGATGCCACCAAATTTTCACTTATTCTTAATTACTGTTAACAAACTTTTATTCGCGACAACTTTATTTCGCGATTTACCGCGGATAAACTAGTTCGCGACGAATAATTTCGCGTACAAGCCTTTTTTAAAATCTGTTATTTTAATACGAAGAGAGACTTTAAGGACCGGTTCCCGGCGATAAATATTCGCGATGACGAGGCTCTCGCGAAAATTTCTCGCACGCAAATAAAAGTTGGTTTACAGTATCTCCCCTTGAAAGAGGGCATGGCCCTTCATTTGAACAAACTTGAATCCTCTTTACCTAAGGATGCGTTGTAGCAAATTTGGTTGAAATTGGCCAAGTGGTTCTGGAGAATAAGTCAAAAAATTGAAGGACGAACAGACAGACAGACGCCGCACAAAATGTGATCAGAAAAGCTCACATAAGCTTTCAGCTCAGGTGAGCTAAAAATATAATAAAGTAAGCCTTTTCGTTATTATTATTTTTAATATCTATTGTTCTCATTCACTCTTCTGCCTTCCCTAGTCTTTACATCGTCCCCATTCTCCTCTTATTTCGTCAATGGCCAAGTAACCATCCGAGTCTCCAGTACTTCCTACGATATTCTGAAATTATAAACGATTTTAATATATATAATGCAAAAAAAGCAAGTCTTACATGTATGATATGGATATAGAACAGTTCCATCGATCAGGACGGCTTTGGAATTCTGTTTTAATGTTGTAAGTTCCAAATAAAAACAGCATTTCAATCAGAAATCACTTCTGATTGATTGTATGTTGTACGTCCTATTTAAGAAATTATCACTCATATAAAGACGCCACCATATACCGGTGAAGAGCTTCAAGACCTCTTCTCGACACTCAGGGCTTCTGAGCAATGTGGGTTCTTAATCGTGCCAACGCCTACCGTGACACTGGACATCGCTTTTAAAGGTCTCTTCGGATGATCAAGGGACGCATGAGTATCTATGTAATTTTTTAGATCGTGTTCCAACAATCTGTTGGACTGCCGAAGGGTTCTGATTGCGCCCCGTTCTTATCGGACCTATTTTTGTATTCATAGGAAGCAGAATTTATTCAAAAAACTTCTACATGAAAAAGGATTGATTGATTGTATGATTGATTGATTGTATGTTGTTTTACGTCCCGTTCGAGAATTTTACACTCATATAGAGACGTCACCATATACTGGTGAAGGGCTTCAAATTTAGACCTTTTTACTCGGCACTCGGAGCCTTTGTATTCATTATTTTCAAAATGAATATCTACGGATTTTAATAGATTTTTCTGTTTACTCGATCATAACAAAGAACACAGGGCATGTGTAACAAATCGACAGGGGATGTTTATTTCTCCATGGCACCTGTTCCTACTTCTGATGTTTTTTAGAGGTCTGCGTTTGCTTTGCTCCCAGGTTGAACTGTTTTTTAATGGACTTTAAGGCTTGATTACTGTTCGTAGTCTTCATATTTCAGAAAGACCGATGACTTTCACTCCTTACATGTAGTTGGCCACTTGGCGAAGGAACAGTCACTACTCATGTTTAAATCGTAGGTTTGATGTTGCGCAGCGAACCTGGTCTTCCAGATCACGAAGCGAACGTCCTAGCACTAGGCTACAGTGACCAGTGATACATGTATCACATTTGAAATTCAATGGGTAATGTAATCAGTTCATATAAAAATTTTGTACACTTTATATTACAGCTAAGAGATGATAGAAGCTATTACCAGTTAATATTGATTATATTTTATTTACATGTAATACCTTCCATGCAGCAAAGTGATTGATTGTTTGTTGTTTAACGTCCCTCTCGAGAATTTTTCACTCATATGGGGACGCCACCACTTGCCGGTGGAGGGCTACAAATTTTTACCTATACTCGTTACCTCGGCACTTAGGGCCATTGAGCAGTGAGGGATTTTTTTTTGTGACAGCACCTACTGCAACAAGGGACCTCGGTTTATACGGTCACATCCGAATGACCGCATACCGAGTCCCACAGTGGGATTCGAACCCGCGACGTAAGGATCAACTTACTCTGCTACTCTATAGCAGACGCTCTAACCACTGTGTGACGCGGGCAACGAAAGTGATTATAGTTTAAGTCTTAGCAGGAGCTAGTTGTTCCCTAACATGAACTCTGTCTCTAGTCTCTTTCGGAGGAAGTTCGTCTTCCCCGACTCTAGGAGTGTCATTTTTGTCTTTTTCCTTTGTGAATTATTAGAAAAACTTCTCCACATTGGTACAATCTGTAACAACTATCAAACATGACACCGAGGATTAAGATGAGCATGCAAACTATGTAGGTGGCACTGTATGGTTAGATTAGGAATGTTTGAATATCGACAATTGTGGCAACAAATTGAGGGAATGAGTAGCTATCGTAAGCTGTATCAGGTAAGTACGATTCAAATGACATTAAATGCACCATGAACTTGATACCCAATCTGGTGCAGTGTTTAGAGCATATTTGTTGACGAGGACGAAGTAGGTTTAAATTTATCTGCTAAACTTGAAAACGTTTGAAGACGTATAAACCGAGGTGACTTTTCGCGCATTTGCTGGCACAAACAAGATCGTACTGAGTAAAAGCCTCAATGTGAGGTCTCGTTCAGCAATTGCTGGCGTCTGTATACAAGTAAAATATTCTCTATTAATGGCCTATTTTACTTACAAACTGCCCATCGGCTAGTCCAATAAGCGTGGATCTATGGTAATTCCACATTCCAAATTGACTGGTTGATTTGCTGTAACTCCAGATAACTTTACGCTGATTTGCATAAATAGGAAATCCATTAGCTCCAAATACAAGTCTCCTGCGGGATGCATAGATTTCAAGCTTCGCCTCGGCATTGTTTGTAAGATACGCAAAGCTTAGGCAATATTCTAAACCTTTTAAAAGCAAAACATTTATTTTAGCAATGCATTCAGGATACTTTCCTATGTCAAAGTGACTGCATGGTGATTATAAATAGTAAGCAATTTAGAACTGAATTTAAAACATGTTAACGCTTAAAAATAAAAAAAAATTTGAAGTACATTGTACTTTACTATTCTTCTTGCCATTTTAGGAGGGGTTTATTTTCTATAGGGGAGAGGGGGTTCCTAGGTTATTATTTCGTTGCTTTTACGTAGAACTTTAATAAATGGAAATTAAAGTGGAGTCCTCCCTCTTTTTAGATCCGCCCATGAACTTTTGTATTACTTAATACTTAACTTTTCATTACTTATATTACCATAATTATACTGGAGATTTTCAAAGGTTTACTGCATTTTCATTATGTGATCAAAACAGTCCCGTCCTAACTTTGGGGGTCAACATTTTCAATTTTGGAATTGACCCACTTGCTCATCATAACGATGCACTTCGTTTTCCGATTAGTAATCGGGGCAAAGAAAAATATTTAGAAAGAATAAATGCATTTTTACTGTATGATCAAAAGAGCCCTGCCCTAACTCCTGACCCAGGGGCCATGAATTTAACAATTTAAGAACAGGCACCCTTGTTAATCTTAACCATGCACTTCAAGTGTCTGCTTAATATCCAGGAGCAGAGATTAACGATTTTCACTATTTGATGAATGGAACCTTGTCCCAATTCAAGAACTCATATGACCATATCTTTATTCCATTTTGCTTTGGGGATCATAATATTTCAAACAGTTTGACTGCTTATTGCCCGGGGTAAAGAAGAGTATTTTTTTCAGATTGCATTAATTCTCTTGGCTTTGACCCCACATCTCTGGGCGGGGAGATGCAATTCATATTTTTTGTTTCCCATTACCCATAGAATTTATATACCAACATTTTTTAATGAATATCTTCAGCTGTTCAAGATGAAAAAGTGCCAAAGATATCGAACGACGTTCGTCCGACAAAGCACGACAACGGAGAAAAGCAGATAGGAAAAGGTCGGGTGACTCAGGTGACCTAAGACTTTACCATGTACACCTAGACGATTGCTTGTTATTTCAAGGTTTTGGTTCCTGTCGATGCGGCCATATTTCTTAGTACCTCTGGCACCCATGCCCTGTGGTAAATGATGTACAAATTGTGTTTTAGTGGAAAAAAATACCAATGCTGTTTAAGGGCAGATGATACGTTCCTCAATAATATATAATTTTTTCTAAGATTTTGTCATTGAAATATTGCTACTTTAATATGTTTACTCGCAAAAAATTGAGGTACGTTGCTAGGCATTTGTGCAAGATACCGGAGGATGTTGTTTCCTATAAAATCCTTTTGGAAAAAAAAACTTAATTTGCCAAAATCACATTTTTAAGTGTTTCAATTTTTTAAAGACAACTAGAAACCACTTTAGAAATCAAAGTATTTAAAATTTTGAATATTTTCCATACAATACGAAGATAACAAAACAGATATTTGAGGAACGTATCGTCTGACCTTAAATATATCTTCTGTAGTTTTAAACATTTTATAAAACTACTTGAATTTCTACATTCTTCCATATAACCATGTGCATGCCTGAGTTGCTGAATCTGTTATTTATTAACACTCTTCCTACCAATGTAGCTACAAGTTTTGATAGAAAAAAAATATGTCGTGGTAGTTTGAATTAATTTTTGTGTACACCTGCCTCTAATAAAATGTAATATATTATCAGATAAATCTTGTTTATTTTATTTATTGAAAGAACATCATTTATTACTATCATTGCAGTTCATTTTTTTTCAATGTCAAATTTAAATATTTTACGAATTAAAAACAATAAATCTTTTTAACCTGTATGTCATTTTTTAAAAATAAAATGTTAAAAGATTTTATAAAGAAAAAAAAAATAACGTTATATCTCTTTTCCTTCTTTTGAATTACATTTCATGTTTGTTTATACCTCTACTATTTGTAAATCTCCAGACATGTCCATATCTTTACTAAGGCTGTCAAAGTCCATGACCAAAACCTTGTCTAAATATAGAGATACATATCCACATATTTAAAAAAAAAATAAATCCATCATCATAATACATAAGCTAATGACGCCAAATATATGTTACCACTCATACTTTGAAAGTATCGATCCTAACACATTTCAGTATCACAAAATCTAAAAGAAATTCACCAAAAAAAAAAAAAAATCATATCTCTCATCCTATTGTTCTTAAAATATCAGTATGTCTTCTAAACATATTTGTACTAGTATTTAAAGTAAAAGTCCAGCAATCTCAAAAACAAGTGAGACATGGTAGCATTTAAAAACCACTTGCTGTACTAAAAACATACATGGTCCATACTGAAAACTACAGTCGTATATTGAAAAGACGGAGATTACTGTGTTAAATGATGTACTTACATGTACACCTGGGTCCACTCCATTTTCCTATACATCTGCATTTACTTAAATGCGGCCTCCAGGTATTAACTTGACAAACTCCTCCATTGTTACAATTTTTGTCCTCTAGTAATGGAGCACAGACCGAGAGTTCGCAGTAGATTCCAGCAAAGCCCTCCTTACATTGACAACGAGTGGAATTCACTCTACGAATGATTATTTTTCCCCTTTCTTCGCTTTGATATTCTCCAGCCGGTATTGTAATGCATATTCCATTAGTGCAGTTTGTAGTTTGGCAATTTGGGTCCGGTATGCGGTGAGTAGAAGGCACTGTAGAAAAAAAATGACAAAACAATCATTATATAGCGAAAATTTAAATCAATACGTTCTTGTATAGTTTTAAATTAATTTGGTTTTTACGTCTTCGTCGTTAGTGTAACTGTTGTGAAAGTTACATTAAATTTTATTATTGTGTATTGGAGGAGTATGGGATAAGAGATAGGTACTCCAATAAAAAAGAAAGAATTGCAGTGCCCATGTTTCTATGGAAGCCCCAAATATCTCTTCCATAGAAAAGGAGGTACACAATGACACTGTGTTATAAAGATTCTGTTAAACTCTCGTTGGATTTTATTTAGAGGTATACGAAGAGTTGTGGTTAGGAGACTGGACCCCAAGTGTTACGAACGGAAGGACATCATCACTTTACAAGGTATAATAATAGATAATCTTAAACCAAGAAAAGACTCCTTCATCTACCAATCTCGGAGTCAATCTTGATTTCTTGACTGCATTTTTGTGAGAAACATTTACGTATACACAAAGATATTCATAGCAAAACCTGGAAGACAAGCAAAGTCCTTACATGATTTTAAGTATAACCAACATTATTTTTCTTTCAAGTAAATGTAAAAGTAACAAACCAAATGCAGAAACAGATACAAGCGGTAATAGTAGGATGCAGATAAGTAGCTGTTTCATCGCTGATGCTTGATCCTTTGTTAAATACAATCCGAACACTCTCTAAATTTATACCAACTACACACCAACACGTAGATTGTGCATTAAGATGTAAAGTACTGCTAACTCAGAGATCAGAGATGATTATAGTTTTATCGGTACATCTCTCTTATAAACATATCCCTGGTCCTTGCTGTTAGTTGTTTATTATAGATGAATAAAGAGATTGTACTTTTCACGCCAGCAAAAGTTGCGGTAAATAAAGATTGAACAACGAATTGTTCAAGGTGACCGGGTGCTTTGTGAGTTATTGTTTCTTGTCAATAAGAAAGGAAACAATTGATTACATCAGCTTTCTATACTTCTTTATAGAAGACATGCACTGTAACCCTTATACATGTATAAAATTTTGCCCCGTGGATCAAAAAAAAAAAGAGTCAAGAAGCATGAACGGTAAGAATTTAAAAAAAAAAAAAAATAAACATTTCTGAAAATTTAAAAAGAAGATGCTTATAAAAGTATTTTTCCCCGGTAATTGCGGGTGAGATGACAGAAAAGAGTTTGCAACTTGTTCTTTCGACACTCGGCCTGTTTCGGATCTTTCGGAAGACTTTATTAGGTGAAGTCCTGCACTGTACATATGAACATTGTTTCTTAGCTTATCACCTGCAACTTTACACTTTCACTTAAGGCCTAATACATATTTACCTCTTGTCCTATCCGTCTGTCTCTAACACTTACCTTTCTAGATGATATCTTAGAAGTAAAACACGCTTATAGCAAAGTATTACATGCATTTTAAAACCAAAGGGATTAAAATCACTTCGCTGTTAGCTTTAATTCACTATAAGCGTGTTCACTATAACCATGCTACACCTCAGCTTTGGCATAGACATTTTATAAGACTCTATGATGATTTAAAGGTTAAAGTCCCAGTCACACTGTTACGATTTTAGATCAAGGTAAGCACCGGTTTGGAGATCCATGTCCGCAGTCAGTCTTTTGTAAGTACCGTGAAAAACCCTAATAAATCGGAACAATCTGAATGATCCGTAAATCGCTACGCCTGTTCAAAACAGTCGTCGAATATCGGGATGTTACTTTGTTTCAGGCACATCGTAGTCGGTCCGTACTGTAATTCTAATATCACCGTGTAACAACCGTATAGACTTTCGTGGAGTATCGGGGAAATTCGTATGAAATAGCTCTATGCTTGTTTGAGGAGAACGACGGCTATGGTAAATGTACGGCTGTAAATGACGATCCGTTATACACCGTAACCCAGGTACGTTGTGTCTCGGTTGGAGCCTATAAGAACTTTTTAAGAATGAAGCCTGCGAAAATCCAGGAGATTTTTTTTTAGAATAGTGGATCCCCTAACAAAAATTTACTACAGTTAACTATAGTTAAAATATTGATACTTTGATTTACTAAAAAACTTTACTCTGCAATTTATCTTGAGATTTCAAAGCTTATAATCTCTGAAATTCGATAATATTAATGTAAAATTTGGAAATTATATGTGAAAATACAAATAATAGTACGATTTAATATAAAAAATGCACATGTATAAATTTAAAAATAAAGAATTTAACAATCTGAAATCCATAGTAAAAATACTTCGATTTTTTTTTTGTTAGGGTCGAATTGGAATGATACTTGGTATAGGAAGGCTATTCCTCCTGGGTTAAAGCTAACTATAGCCTTGCATCAGTAGATAGCTACCACTCATCAATTTATGCTTTCAGAGTTTCTCACAACACAATCTTTTTAGTTTATAGTTTAAGCACTGTCACTCACATCATCATTAGTATGGCAGTAGGTGTTCCTGTATAAAATTTAGAACTCTCTTATGTCATTCTAGGTACACAAAAGTCCTACAGCATGACCAAGGGCTAAGTTGCGTCAGGTTTGGGATAGAAAAGGGGGATGATGGTTTAACTGACGGTTTTCCAGCAGATGCAATAGTGGCGTCCCAGGAGATTATGTCGCTGTTCATACGGCTGTAGGGTGAATAGTGCTGGTTCCTGAGGGAATAATATGTCTGCTGCTGAAGAGTTTGTTGAATAGACTGATTGTAATCAGGTTGCTATTGCCAGTTGTCGTTTCAATGATCTTGGTTAGTCTTGTGTGAACTGTTTTCGGAGAAGGACAGAAGCCTGTTGTTGTTGTTTGTCACGCAGTGTTGTCACGGCTTCTGTGGCTCTAAGCTCGTTAGACTCCTCCAGAGAATCCATGACAAGATTAAATGATTGTTATAAGTAGTAATTGGTCGTGATTTTAGCTCGACATTGATCCAACGCAACAGCTCTAGCAGCACGGGACGAAACCGGGTCCTCAGTTTTATTTAACACTCTGGCAATCTCGGTATGTAATGTATTTGTCGTTTCCTCCTGTTGGCAACGTTCCTATCAAAAGTTCCGTCTCCCGGTCGAGGTCCTTGGTAGACTTTGATTTCCGATGTGGTCGCGAAAGGGTCTTATTCACAGTCTGCTCTGAAAGAAAAAATACAATTAACTACATGTACAAGCATACTTTGCTAATGTAAGCTATAGTTTACTTATTAAGTTAAAAAAAGAAATCTGTGAGCCAATGATCACTAGTAATACCCCCGCTTTGATGTAAATATAACTCTGATGTGATTTCGGATTCGTCCAAAAGTGATTCCCACCATATGGCAGGCCTGAACAAAGAGTGTGTTAAAATTTCAAGCATCTGCAATCAGTAATTGCTGAGAAAACTGCGACCAAAGTTTGTTATGTATGGTACGGACAGACGAACGGATAAACAGGAAGTTCACATTGGATTCGTATAAAAATGAATCCCACCATATGACATGCCTAAACAAAGAGTGTGCTAAAATTTCAAGCATCTGCAATCAGTAGTTGCTGAGAAAACTGCGACCAAAATTTGTTATGTATGGTATGGACGGACGCACGGATAAACAGGAAGTTGACATCGAACTCGTACAAAAATTAATCCACCCATATGGCATGCCTAAACTAAGAGTGTGCTAAAATTTCAAGCATCTGCAATCAGTAGTTGCTGAGAAAACTGCGACCAAAATTTGTTATGTATGGTACGGACAGAGCACGGATAAGCAGGAAGTTGACTCGGATTCGTACAAAAATTAATCCCACCATATGGCATGTCTATGCAAAGAGTGTGCTTAAATTTCAAGCATCTGCAGTCAGTAGTTGCTGAGAAAACTGCGACCAAAATTTATTATGGATGATAAGGACAGACGCACGGATAAACAGGAATGGAAATTAATGAGTTTGACATCATTGAAACTACTTTTTCATTTTTATTGCGTAATAAATGGCATAACAAAAGACACAGTTCCAGAAAAGTAATATTTTAAGGTCACCTTCTGTGCAGCACCTGGATGCAGGCTAACGGATACAATTGCCAGTTTGGAGATTGTTAAATAGACTACAGTCTAACTCATGAAGTTATATTCAGGAGCTCCTACAGTTCTGAGGTGAATTAAGAGTGTGTCAAACAAAGCATGTTTTTATCGAATCTTGTAAATATGGGGTAAAAAAAAAGACGTTTCCGTGAAAAAGAATGACAAAAGTTGACAAACTCAAGAAGATAGTGGAAAGTGTTGCAGAAAGAACTAAGCACGCTAATTCCTGATTCCCGCCTACATTTAACACCCATTTAATTCAATACTAATGGCAATTTGGCCGTAAAATCTTTGTTGAATGCAAAGAACAGTTCAATGTTAATTGAATGATAATTTTAATACCAGTGTTAAATACCCCTAATTCCAGCTCTTTAAATAAGGGGGTAAACGATATTTTCCATTGAAATCGGGCTTTAAAGCATCACCACATTTTAAAATATTCTTTAATATGAAAAAATGTTCCTTAAATCATTTCTTATGTTTTACGCATTAAAATTAAACATATATTATAAATAAAATACAATGTTTTAGTTGTAAAACCCTTCGAATTTTGTGAAAAAATAAGCATTTTTTGTAGTTTTTTGTCTGTAAACATATGACCCCCCCCCCCCCGTGAAACACAAAAAAGCTTTGGTATGAATTCGTAAAATGACAGTCCATATTACCTGTAAAAAGGAATTTTTATTCAACGTGGGGGGGGGGGGGGGGAGATGTTTGAAAAATATTTTCCGTTGATTTCTATAGTGAAAAATATAAGTTTTGCAAAAATTTATAGAGTTATCTTTGTTTTCCCAAAGAAATAATGTTTTATGAAAATTCATATAAATATCTATATAAATATGAAAAATCATTCAAATGTGTTAACTTTGGAAAATTTACTTGGAGGTAGGCGGGAGAACAATACTATCGTTCGTAGTTCTTACTGGCATTAGTTCGTCAGGTGTTTAAACCAGTTAGCGGGAACGATTAAAGTTCAGGAGATAACATGTACATCAACTCTTCAACTGTTAAAAAATGTGCTCAACTTAATAATTAAAGGAGTTTTCCTTATTGTTCCAACTTCTTTCATGGATAAATCTGCTGATTAATTGCAATTTTTCCTTCTTGTAGTATGTTGCAAAAAAAACATACGTGACAAATGCCCTATTTGTAGTTAGGAGTCCAACAACACGTATGGATGCAGAATTTCTGTAGAAGCAGAAAGTTGCAATACAAATGAGTGCACTAAAGCATCCATATTCAATGATCTAGTATGTTTTTTCTTTGTTCTCAATTGATCAGCATACTCTGGCCAGTTCTGATGCTTGCTGCACAATTCACTCCCAAAAAACGCCTGTTCATTTCACAGCTAAAAGGGTAGACAATAAATTCTACAACATAAAAAATGTAAATCTCATATGCAAAGAGTTTCGTTTTTTTTTTTAAATTATATTCCATATTTCTAGCACTTAGAGAGTTTTGAGGCTTAATATTTTAATAATTCGATACATTTACATATCCCATGTAGCGTGAATACATATTCAAATTCTAGGGCTGAAATGATTCACCGAAATGTCGAAACTGTTCAATATAATTGTTCCATTCAAATTTCGATTAATTATCTCCTTTTCGGCTCGATACATTTTATTCCTCCCTTCGAAGAAGGGAAGGCATATTGCTTTGCTGCTGTCGGTCGGTCGGTCGGTCTGTCGGTCCATCAACAGTTTCCGATCATTTTCTTCGCAGATGCACATACTGAAATGAAATTTGGTATACAGATTTATCATAAGAATATCTAGGTCAGGTTATGTTTTGGGTACCATCGAGCACTTTTTGAAGAGTAATGCCCCTTGGACTTGGAAATATTCCAATTATTTGAAAGGGGGGGGGGGGGGCACAAGTGTTTCACAAACATCTCTTGTTTAAATTGTTCTATTACTCCTTGAAGTAGATGAAGGTCGATCTCATTTCAATAGTTTTAAACAAACAGGGGGAAAAAGGCGACGGTACGGTAAAAGTGTCAGAGCAGGCTGCTATCGACAATGTCAAGAAAAATTACCAAGTTAACTAAGAAGTTCATCGGGATGTTACTATTCGGCGGTATGGTAGCACTTTGGTTTTAAAACTGTCACTGTCAATGGAAGGCAAGTAAAGACCGTGTGTGTAGACGTTAGCAACAATTCTCGGAATACTTCGATGGGCAGCCCATCTGAAACTTTTTAGAATGGCTAAATATTACTTTGAATCCGTTCAACGTCAGTTTCCTCAGAAAGAGTGCTTTCATCAATAGAGGAAACTATATGTGCACAAATAATCTCATTCAAAAGGAATAATTTTTATCAAGGCACAGAGTAAATATTTTTTTCTCTTTTCGTTATTTGCACAATGCTATTCAAACTGTTTTTACATTGCAACTGTAATTATCTGTTGAAATGTACATGTGTTTTCGTCATCTTTTTTTCGATCATTTTTTTTTTTTGGGGGGGGGGGGTCTTTGTAAGACATGTAATTAGGACTTTTCAAGTATATATACTAAAAAATTCTATATGATGTTTTATAATTTTTTTTCTAATATTTGTGTTCAAGTTATTTCTGACATTGACAAGAAATGTTTGAAGTTTTTATTCAGTCCTTTTAATTTCCTCAATTTGAAGTAATAATTCGAGAGCTGGCAAATTTGTAACGTCCCATAAAGCCTTGTAAGAATCACTGTCAATTTGTCCCCCACTTTTGCTTAATTTTATCAGTTTCTTACCTTGGCTAAAACTTTTGAACAGTTAGTGCTAGGGCTTTCAAACTTCACAAGTGCATTCCTTGTGACAAGACTTTCCTTCGGATACCACCAACTTTGATCGTGACCTTGACCTTGGAATTTGACCTACTTTGGAAAAACTTTAACCTTGACCATAACTTTTTAACAGATGGTGCTGAGGCCTTCTTACTTCACATGTGTATTCCTTGTGACAAGACCTTCCAATGGATACCAATAACTTTGGACCTTGACCTTGGAGTTTGACCTACTTTTATAAAACTTTAACCTTGGCCATAACTTTTATAATTTGAACAGTTGGAGCTAGGGCTTTCATTCTCCACATGGGTATTCCTTGTGACAAGACCTTCCTTTGGATACCAACAGTTTTGCCTCATTGACCTTGACCTTGGGGTTTGACCTAATTTTGAAAAACTTTGACCTTGGTCATAACTTTTGAACAATTGGTGCTAGGGCTTTCATACTTCACATGTGTATTCCTTGTGACAAGGCTTTCCTTTGGAGACCAACAATTTTTGCCCATTGACCTTTACCTTAGAGTTTGACCTACTTTTAAAAATTTTAACCTTGGCCATAACATTTGAACATTTGGTTCTACGGCTTTCATATTTCAAGCACAGGTGTATCACTTGTGACAAGACCTTCCGTTTGGGCACCATTTGACCTTGACCTTGATGTGGTACTTACTTATGAAAAATTTTAACCTTCGCCATTACTTTTCAGCGGTTGGTGTTGGGGCTTTCATATTTCACTGGTATATTCCTCGAGACAAGACCTTTCTTTGGATACCAACATTTTTTATCTTTTGACCTGGAGTTTGACTTGCATTTGCGAAACTTTGACCTTCGCCATATGCTGCCATACGAGGGCATCAATGTTTCACAAACACATCTTGTTAAAGATTGCATTTATTTTGTTTGTTTTAGCCCCATCCTTCAGGGCCCAGGGGGACAGGGACCATGAAATTCACAATTTTTTTTCCCCTTCGCCCATAGATGTTATATGCCAAATTTGATTGAAATTGGTTAAGCGGTTTCAGAGAAGAAGCTAAAACTGTTCAAATGTTAACGCACAACGCACGCCGACGGACGAAAACGGATAGCAATAGGTCACCTGAGTGACTCAGGTGACCTAAAAATAGGGAGAAAAAATGGTGACACGATCCCAGATTTAAAAAGAAAAAAATGAAAAGGGGGGGGGGGGGAATACCTCAAGTGCCTGTGGTTTCTAGGTTCAAATACCAGTCATTTTGTGCATCGTATGCTTTGCTACATTTTGGTTCTGTCAAACTCTCTATCTAATAAAAGCATGTTTACCTTTACAGTGCAAACTATAGATTGATTTTGATACACGACATACTAGTATGAATACAGGTTTTCCCAAAAATATGTTACTGTCCGTTCCCTTTGTAATTTGCATCTATGAACACACAAGTTATTCAACAAAATGCAGTGCTACCCTAGATTACCCGTGACTTATTGTTTGCGTGCTACATGACACGATCAATTTTTAATAGGATACCAGTTTTCTACATTTTTTTTAATTCTCAGAAAAAAGAAAATCGGGTATAAAAGTATAGGAGAAAGTTCTCAAACTGTCCATTCTGTGAGAAAACGAACTAATCTCGGGTCTATGGCACCCGATCTGATCTCAGAACGGACAATTTGAGGCCTTCCTCCTTTTCTGAATACGAGGGCTGTTCGGAAATTATTGAGACATTGTGTATATTCTTCTTTCTAATGAACTTTTTTCGGTGAAAATTTGCATATACGTTTGACAAACACTAAGAATTAATAAAAGCAAGAAATATTCAAAAAATATTTCAATGGTATAAAAATATGTCAATAGTAGGGGTACCCGGCGCAGTCACGAAATCAGATATTGAAAATTTGTAACACCAACGTTAAAACTCCCAGTGGTTCCATAGTGAGAGCGAAAATAATTCAAATTATGTATATAATTTTTCGATTTAATTTTGATTTCATCTTGTGCAAGTTTGCTAGAATTTCGATCAGAAAAATGGAGATCATTAAAAAATTTAAGCGCGGTATAGCAATCTGATAACGACGACAAAACGGATTTTGACGTCAAGGCGGAGCAGCGAGCATACCTAAAATTTTGTGTAGCGGTATTGAGAACTCTTGTCCAGACTAAACGACCTTCTAAAACAAAAACAATGCAATAAAACATGTCTAAGGGTTTATTTTTTCATTGGTATATTTTTTCTCACAAATAATTCAACCAGAGTAAAAACAACAAGAGGCCCATGGGCCACATCGCTCACCTGAGCACACTGGCTAGGAAAAAAAGCAAAAATCAGTTCAGTATTGAAAAGTTAACGGGGGAGAGAGGGGGGGGGGGGATGGGGGATTTTAAACTACCAATGCTTTCATATCAATATAACAAATAACTTTGCTGTTCTTGAGCAGAAGATTTTTTTCCCATATATTCATTTGTAAAAATTTGATCCCCCATTGTGGCCCCACCCTACCCCCGGGGGTGTTCATTTGCACAAATTTCATTTTATACTACCCAACAATGCTTCCATATCAATTTGACTAATCATGGCTTTTCTGTTCTTGAGAGAAAGATTTTTTCCTATATATTCCTCTGTAAACTTTGATCACCCATTGTGGCCCCACCCTACCTCCGGGGGTCATGATTTGAACAAACTTGAATCTACACTACCTGAGGATGCTTCCATATAAATATGACCAATCATGTCTTTGCTTATCTTGAGAAGAAGATTTTTAAAGTTTTTTTCTATATACTCTTACGAAAAACTTTGACCCCCCCATTGTGGCCCCACCCTACCCCCAGGGGTCATGATTTGAACAAACTTGAATCTGCACTACCTGAGGATGCTTCCATATAAATATGACCAATCATGGCTTTGCTGTTCTTAAGAAGATTTTTCCTATATATTTCTATGTAAAACTTTGACCCACCATTGTGGCCCCACCCTACCCCTGGGGGTCATGATTTGAACAAACTTGAATCTACACTACCTGAGGATGCTTCTACATAAATATGACCAATCATGGCTTTGCTGTTCTTAAGAAGATTTTTAAAGATATTTTCATATATATTTCTATGTAAAACTTTGATCCCCCATTGTGGCCCCACCCTACCCCTGAGGGTCATGATTTGAACAAACTTGAATCTACACTACCTAAGGATGCTTCCATATAAATATAACCAATCATGGCTTTGCTGTTCTTAAGAAGAAGATTTTTGAAGATATTTTCCTATATATTTCTATGTAAAACTTTGATCCCCCATTGTGGCCTCACCCTACCCCTGGGGGTCATGATTTGAACAAACTTGAATCTACACTACCTGAGGATGCTTCCATATAAATATGACCAATCATGGCTTTGTTGTTCTTAAGAAGAAGATTTTTAAAGATATTTTCCTATATATTTCTATGTAAAACTTTGATCCCCCATTGTGGCCCCACCCTACCCCCGGGGGTCATGATTTGAACAAACTTGAATCTACACTACCTGAGGATGCTTTCATATAAATATGACCAATCATGGCTTTGCTGTTCTTAAGAAGAAGATTTTTAAAGATATTTTCCTATATATTTCTATGTTAAACTTTGATCCCCAATTGTGGCCCCACCTTACCCCCGGGGGTCATGATTTGAACAAACTTGAATCTACACTACCTGAGGATGCATCCATATAAATATGACCAATCATGGCTTTGCTGTTCTTAAGAAGAAGATTTTTAAAGATATTTTCCTATATATTTCTATGTAAAACTTTGATCCCCCATTGTGGCCTCACCCTACCCCTGAGGGTCATGATTTGAACAAACTTGAATCTACACTACCTGAGGATGCTTCCATATAAATATGACCAATCATGGCTTTGCTGTTCTTAAGAAGAAATTTTTTAAAGATATTTTCCTATATATTTCTATGTAAAACTTTGATCCCCCATTGTGGCCCCACCCTACCCCCGGGGGTCATGATTTGAACAAACTTGAATCTACACTACCTGAGAATGCTTCCATATAAATATGACCAATCATGGCTTTGCTGTTCTTAAGAAGAAGATTTTTAAAGATATATTCCTATATATTTCTATGTAAAACTTTGATCCCCCATTGTGGCCCCACCCTACCCCCGGGGGTCATGATTTGAACAAACTTGAATCTACACTACCTAAGGATGCTTCCATATAAATATGACCAATCATGGCTTTGCTGTTCTTAAGAAGAAAATTTTCAAAGATATTTTCCTATATATTTCTATATAAAACTTTGATCCCCCATTGTGGCCCCACCCTACCCCTGGGGGTCATGATTTGAACAAACTTGAATCTACACTACCTGAGTATGCTTCCATATAAATATGACCAATCATGGCTTTGCTGTTCTTAAGAAGAAGATTTTTAAAGATATATTCCTATATATTTCTATGTAAAACTTTGATCCCCCATTGTGGCCTCACCCTACCCCTGAGGGTCATGATTTGAACAAACTTGAATCTACACTACCTGAGGATGCTTCCATATAAATATGACCAATCATGGCTTTGCTGTTCTTAAGAAGAAATTTTTTAAAGATATTTTCCTATATATTTCTATGTAAAACTTTGATCCCCCATTGTGGCCCCACCCTACCCCCGGGGGTCATGATTTGAACAAACTTGAATCTACACTACCTGAGAATGCTTCCATATAAATATGACCAATCATGGCTTTGCTGTTCTTAAGAAGAAGATTTTTAAAGATATATTCCTATATATTTCTATGTAAAACTTTGATCCCCCATTGTGGCCCCACCCTACCCCCGGGGGTCATGATTTGAACAAACTTGAATCTACACTACCTAAGGATGCTTCCATATAAATATGACCAATCATGGCTTTGCTGTTCTTAAGAAGAAAATTTTCAAAGATATTTTCCTATATATTTCTATATAAAACTTTGATCCCCCATTGTGGCCCCACCCTACCCCTGGGGGTCATGATTTGAACAAACTTGAATCTACACTACCTGAGTATGCTTCCATATAAATATGACCAATCATGGCTTTGCTGTTCTTAAGAAGAAGATTTTTAAAGATATATTCCTATATATTTCTATGTAAAACTTTGATCCCCAATTGTGGCCCCACCTTACCCCCGGGGGTCATGATTTGAACAAACTTGAATCTACACTACCTGAGGATGTTTCCACATAAGTTTCATCTTTCCTGGCCCAGTGGTTCTTGAGAAGAAGATTTTTAAATGATGCTATTATTTTTTCACTAATTCCTAATTATCTCCCCTTGAAAGAGGGCGTGGCCCTTCATTTGAACAAACTTGAATCCCCTTCACCCAAGGATACTTTGTGGCAAGTTTGGTTGAATTTGGCCCAGTGGTTCTTGAGAAGAAGATGAAAATGTGAAAAGTTTACAACAACAACGCCAACGCCAACGACAACAACGACGACAGACAACGGACAAATTTTGATCAGAAAAGCTCACTTGAGCCTTTGGCTCAGGTGAGCTAAAAAGTTTGGACGACCATCAATTATTACGGACTAAATAACGTTGACCCGCGTTGTATAACTTGGTACTGCATAATAATAATAAAACCTGTATATGACACTTCGTGTATATTTTACACTGGGGTAGCAACAGCACACGTTTAATTTTTTTTTTTTTTTGAAGAATTGTTTAAGAATTATAAGAGACAGTTTGAATTTTGGAATGTTAGATGTAATGACAGAGAAGTAGATTGAACGATTCCCGATCATTTCACAATGAGAAAATATCGGCTGACCAGGCGATAAAATGACGAAGCGATGCTGCTCCAGGTCAATAGATATATGCTTGTTTATAATTTCACCGGAACCTATTTAATCATCCTATAAATTAGAAATTTTGCACAATTGTTTTATTTGTTCTTTATGAAATGTTGACGAACTTTCATGAATTTATCTCTGTCCTTTGTGGAGTAAAAGTAATTGTCTCAATAATTTTCGAACAGCCCTCGTACACTATTATTGATCATCATACCACTAAAATATGAAGTGGTAATACATGTATAGTTACTTTGCATGCTTGAAACTAATGCCAAATAAATATGTACAAGTTTTTTTGTTTCTTTGTTGGTTAACGTCCCTTTCGAGAAGTTTTCACTCATATGGAGACGCCACTACTTGCCTGTGGAGAGCTGCAAATTTTGACCTATACTCGGCATTCGGGGCCATTGAGCAGTGAGGGATCTTTTTCGTGCCAGCATCTACTGCGACACGGGGCCTCGGTTTATACGGTCTCATCCGAAAGACCAATCTCCACGTCCCACAGTGGGGTTCAAACCCGCACGGTAACGATTACCTCCTTACTTCCCGACTCTAGAGCAGACGCTCTAACACTGCACCACGCGGGCGACACTATGTACAAGTAAATGTACCATTTAAAATCCCTTTTCAGGAAGGGATAAGATGTGTACATTCCACGTGTAAATGTTTTTAAAGTTTTAAAAATCAGATCTTTTATTTGTCAAAGATTATTGACATATATATAATTAAAAAGTTTGGGTAAATACGTTGCACAATTGTTCTTTGTTCTTTCTCATTTTGATGTCAGATGAAACTTTCCTATCATTTCTGTTCAGGTTTCATTTCCATGAATTAGGAATTCTCCATCTTCACTGAAAAATGTCCGAATTTAGGGGGGGGGGGGGACATTGCAACTTGATGCAGTAATCACGGAAAATGCATATGTTTCCACCTTTTTAACAGGGTAAAACAAAAATATCTAAAAGTGCATGTCAAAATTACACATCTTCAATAAATTGCATGACTGGAAAAGCTAACATTCAATTGAATTATTTTAAATCTTTAATCTCTAAAAAATATTATGAATGTACATTAATTGCATTGATTTCGGAAGCATTAAGAAGACTTATTGCACTTTCATTTTGTTTAATGAATATTTTAATGGACAAAAACATTCTCTTTAGCATCTTTTCTTTATCTTCACTGTTATTATACAGTACCATATGGTGCACCTGTGGTGCAGATTTCATCAATTTGGAGACATACCGTTTTTTTCCAACCCTACTAGATGAAATCCAGCGCAAGATTGGGGAATTGAATTTATATCACTACCGACAAAAAAAAAATTCCAATAATATATTATATTGTAGTTTCTACTGACAGCCTATATGCTTTGGAGCAGAAGTAGATGTACGTCAACACCCCCCCCCCCTTTTATAAAATTACAATTTCATTAATTGACATTTATTTTGAAACCTGTTATACTATGCTATGGATTTTGTACTTCAGGTGCTCTTATTTCATTTCCTTCAAGGAGAAAAGCAGCGAATATGCACATTTTAATGATAAATTAATTTTTTTGGTATACATTAGCTTTTAACGCCCTAGGCGTTAGGCCGAGTATTTGAAAAAAAAGACTGTATTAAAAAAACTGAAAGTATTGATTAAAGCACAAAATTTTAACAGTTTAATTGTATTTGAACAATACCTTATTCATTAATTTTCTCTTTTCATGTAAGCAAATTTATTACGAAGCACAAATTGTACTTCCGTGTTCGTTGCCACTGTGCGCTCAGTGAGGAATATACAGATTTTACCGATAAATTTATTAGAAAACCTACTAATAGTCTTTCGATATATAAATATATTCAGAACTTATAGTGTTATCAATGATTTACGATTATTTCAATGACCATTCACACAAAAGCTTTTTTATGTTTATGCAGCTACAATCGCCTCGCTCTTCTATTTAACATTTTATATCATTGAAATCAAGTTTTGATTCAATAATTCAGTGATGACGTTTTAAGAATAAATAATCGATTGCCTGTTTTCTTTTCATAAAAATTGCCAATAACCTAGATCCGCCAACCGGAACCGCCACCGTACTCGCGTTTTTGCTATTTCATGGCTGTTTATAGAAAATAAAAGTAGACTTTTAATTCAATGTATGATACTTATTTTGTGAGTGAAATCTGAATTTAGTTTACGGACATCATCTTGTATCAAGTGTATTCATAGAGGATTTAGTAAGAACTCTGGTGCACCCGTTTCGGTGTTTATTTGCAAATTTTATTGATTTATAATTATAAATAGTAAAAATTTTGATACTTATACAGAATATACGTGAAATTTTTTATACACGAATCATGGAGAATTACATAGGTCCATTCTTGTTGTACAGGATTGATATAAATTTGAAGTGCATGTCCTGTATTTTGTGTAAAATATTGTTTATGAAAAAGTGTTTGTCATACTTAGAAGAAAATTTATATAATTATGATACGAAAAAAAAGAAGACGTCATCCCATGAAATGAAGCAAGCCAGACAAATGAAGATGCTAATGAGTTTTCCATCTTAAATTATGGTGTATTGCTTTATTTTTTGTCTTAAATATCAATAAAATTGCCTTTAATTATATAGAGTCAGAAAACAGATCATTAATTAACCTTAAGGTAAGAGGAGCTTGCAGTGTCTTTCAGGGCAATGTTTTTGCATTTACTGATTGCAAATTACACTGCTGTGAAATAATAATATAATATTAAATAAAAACTATTTCTAGTTATGGAATATAAAAAGTACCGAGGTCTCAGCATTTCTGTCTTTGCAGATCCCTTATGAGATTGAAGACCTTGTAAGTTGATTGAATATAACATCATTGTAATGGTATGTCTACAGAATATTTGTTGAACATATTAATAAATTTTGTATATTTTTGAAGATTAAGTTTTGAATTTAAAATACCAGTCGTAAAAGAAATGTTTAATGATAAAACAATACTTTAATCAATTGAAAATATTTATCACGTTTATTGGGTACAGTGGCTGCAAGATTATTATTAATTGACAATTCAATCGTGCAGAATCGTTCGTTTGAAGTGCATTTGTGTAACGTGAGAGATCATGCGCGAATCGGGTTCAATCGTTTGGGTTTTAATCGTGCGTGATCGTGCAACTAGAACCGCGCAAATTTCGTTTTTGTCACTTTTTATCGGAATGTAAAGGTTACAAGTATATTATTTCTCTTTCTTTACCATTTTTAATGGAAATAAAATCAAATTATTGAATATAGATACATGCATATATATTTTTTTCTAATATTTGTGAAGTAAGTCTGTCGGTTGATTCGAATTTATGTGTTAACTAGTTCATTTTATTTATTGATTTACATGCATTTATTTAGTTACTTAATTATTTTAATCAATACGAGTTTCTCTCTGAGCATAGACTCTTATAGTTGCTTATTACACTAGATATTTAATTGTTACACCCCTCTCTTAATCCTTCATATCGAGACAGAAATGATTAAAATCGTCTGAAAGAGTAATTGAGGTATTCTACTTTTTTTCCTAAATTATGTTCAGGGGCTGAAAATCCCATTGCCCGACGCCCGGGGCTAGTGAATTTTAGGGGTGGGCAAATGAAATTTTATCAACCACTTTCCCGTGGGCAAGTGAGTTAAAAATTTTAAATTCACATGTAAGTGAAAGAAATAAAGCTAGCACGGGGGCTTGCATGATCTACTCGGTATTTGTTTTCCTATTTTTTGAAATATATATTTAATTATATACAGTGTAAGTTTATGTTCATGATGGTGGGGCAAGCAAAAATTCAGGTTGGGCAAGTGAATTTTGACCATGCACTTGCCCTTGAACAAGTGCCTAAAAATCTATTTGTCAGCCCCTGATGTTCATTGCTAAGGCCACCTTTAAATTAATGTTAAGTTGTCCCCTCCCAACTCAGAATTTAAAAAAAAAATGGGTCAATAGGTGAGAAAAATTTTTTTTTGTTCTGAATTTTACATCAATTCTGCGTTTTCGAAATCTGTTGAAATTATATGTATTAATACAATGAAAGTAGATGTTGAGAAAAATTATGGATGAGAAAAATCTAGAATGAACAAAAAAAAAATCATCGAGATGTTAAAAATCGTTTTGAGTCGGGACATTTTTAGCAGTCGGTCGAGAGAGGCAAGCAATTCTTTTCATGGTCTTCTTTATATCAATACATTGGAAAGGTATATCTTAAAAAAAAAACCCAATAAATTACCTGATTCTTTTATAACAAATCAAGTCTGCGAATATAAAATGATACATGTATCCGGGATTACTGTTATCCTGGTTACTTACTTTCTTGCGTGTATTTCTAAACTCCGCGAATGTATTAAGTGTTTTTAAAAATAGGTTAATTAACAGATGCATAAATGTAAGAAGAATATAAATATATTAATTTTTTCCCCTGCCAAAATAAACCTTCATGGTTATTTAAATCCCATCTTCCTCTTTAGTTCTGCGTCATAAAATCCACTAGAATTATAACTCACGCCTCCTTTAGTATGCGGCAGACGATTATAACTTCGTTATTTAAGGAATCACCAGTATTCTTGTAGTCCTTTTTCCGCTGTCAGTCGTATGGACTTACTGACGACAACTATCTAAGTCTGCCAGTCCGAACAGATTTTTATCAATCCCCCCCCCCCCTAAAAAAAAAATCAATAAAAAGATGTTTTTGAATTTTATTATCATGCCTATCTGATCGCCATATAACAACCCATCTCTCCCCTCCTTCCAATTTACTTTCAATTCACGTTGGGGAGGGGAAAATTTCTTTATATTTGTTTACGACGTAATCTAATTTGATCTTTTTACTTTCCTAAGCACCGTCAGCAAACTTAATCGACCACGTTTTAACAGTTTATTATTCACAGTTTGGCATTTGCGTTTATCGAAAAAGACATTATGAGGTACAGAAAAGCGTTTAACATATTATGATCAGTAGGTCGTAGGATATTCGCACGAAATTTAGTCGGATTTTCGCAAGTTGCTCCGTCAACATCTACCGATCACTCGGAACCTAAAGTAAGCAGTCCTTGGTTGTTTTATCGATCTAGCCGATAGGACCGAAGATTTTAAGAACATTGAATCACTGTCTAGTTTGTTAGGTATGCCGGATGCTTTGCACAACGGGCGAAGCACGTAATGCATAAATTATCCCACCTTTCCAACTATCGTTGATGTCCCTGGCATACCCCATTAACTAGACAGTGATTTCTTATATTTACATTTCTTTGTGAAATAAAATTGTATTTAAAAATTTTGAAGAAAAAAAAATGTCATAGATTTAAAATGCACGAGGCGTCCAATGTTAATTTCAATAGTCCCCGCCCACTGATGTCAGACACAAAGACATGCATATTAGCTTCCTGACCTTTCACTTGGCGAAATTTACATTCAAGTTTAATTATCAAGAAATCATCTTACCTAACTTTTCAAGAGTTTTCACAGAGAAAACAATTAGATAAGTAAATATTGTGGCTTGAAAAAAAAAATATCTTAACATATCAAACAGTTGAAAAAAAAAAATTTCAAACTTTCCTTTGTTGTACAACTATAAATTAAAAAATAAATACAGGTATTTGTAATCTAAAATTAAGTCTTATTCCGTTTCAAAAATGTACATTCCGGAATATTTCTGAAAATTTTGCGTGATGAATCGTGCGTTTGCAATAGTGTTCGTTGGTGAAACGTGAATAATCGTGTGCGTGAAGGATCGTTCTTATAACGAGGTATATCAAGCAGATTCGTTCGTGTGACGTGGTCGTTCGTGAGTTGTCAACAAGAACGTTGCAACCATTGTATTCACTGTTAAATTTAAGGTTTTTAACCTTATATTACTTGAATATTACTGAATATATTTTGAAAAATTTATTTATGGGGTTTGACATACATTGTGTTACACCAAGGGTGGCTTTATGGCAAATTGATACGCACGCTAGCGAGTTCCGAAATTATTTCATTATATTCAACCGTCCGTCACAATGCATTTGAAATTCAATATTTGTGTTAATATTCTCAGATTTTCTCCAAAAACAACCAGTGTGATTTTCTTCTTAATCTATGAACTTGTACGAATAATTTGGAAAATGAGTTGCAAGTATAAACAGAACAATAGCATAAATAGAACAATAATGTTCGCCAATGATGTAAATTTGATACGGTACCAATTTTGATGCACCTGATGTGTATTTCGACAAATAATGTTTCTTCAGTGATGCTCATGCCAAAACATGTAATGAATGAATAAAGAAAAAACCTTCGAAGAGCTAAAAAAAAAAAAAGGTGCCAAAAGACAAAGAGCCAAACACATCAAAGGATCAGAGCTCTGCTTGAGGTAGATAATCTTTAATTTTGGAATAAATTTCTAAATTATACCACAGCAATTTATTAAATATTCATATTTTCAAGCTAGTACCGACGCACCTAACTACTGGCCATGGGCTGTATGAATAAACTGTGACAAATTGAATGAAAAATGTTCAATAAAAAGGGGGAAGATAACCAACAGTAATCGATGTCCAAACAAAATCTACAAACTACACAAATCTGTGAATAGGAAATAAAAATTCTCATTTACAAAAAAATGTATAAAAAAAAGCGACTATCTAGAATTTTCTTACCTAAATTCTGTCACGGTAGCTCAATCGGTAGAGCGCTCGCTCAGTGATCGGAATGTCGTGTGTTCGAATCACGGTCGGGACTGACCTAAGTCGATAAAAAAATAGGTTGCAACTGTTTCTTCGCCAAGCGCTCAGCACTTTGAAGTGAAAGTTGTGGGTTTTTTGGACTAAACCTTAAAAATCAAGGCCCGTATCATGGTAGGCGTTGGCACGATAAAGAACCCTCACTGCTCAATGGCCGTAAGTGCCGAGTAAAGGTCTCAATTGGAAGCGCTTCACCGGTATATGGTCACGTACATATTCGTAACGTAAAAATTCTCGAGCGCGACGTAAAACAAGATACAATCAATCTTCTTTACTCCTGGACATCAAGCAGTCAAACTGTTGGCATGATTGTAGCATTGAGCCCTCTACCAAAATTGTGAAATTCATGTCCCTAGGGTCAGGGGTTCTGGCTCTAGGGCGGAGCTCTAATGATTATATAATGGAAATACATTATTTCTTTAAAAATGTTCTCGTCTGCTCCTAGGTATTTAGCTGATGAGCTAAGTACATAGTATAATGAGGAAGAGTGTCCCTTCTAAAATTGTGAATTCCATGGCCTCTGGGTCAGGGGTTCTGGTGTTCGGACGGAGTTCTTATGATTATATAATGAAAATGCATTAATTCTTTGTGAAAATCTACTCCTCTGCTCCTAGGTATTTAGCTGATGAACTAAGTACATAGTTATGATGAGGAAGAGTGTCCCTTCTAAAATTATGAATTTCATGGCCTCTGGGTCAGAGGTTCTGGTGTTAGGGCAGAGTTATTATGATTATATATTGGAAATGCATTAATTCTTTGAATATCTTCTCCACTGCTCCTGGGTATTAAGCTGATAAACTAGGTACATAGTTATAATGAGGAAGAGTGCCTCTTCCAAAATTGTACATTTCACAGTCCCTGGGTCAGGGGTTCTGCTGTTAGGGCAGGGCCTTATGATTATTTATTGGAAATGCATTAATTCTTCGAAAATCTTAACCTCTGCTCCTGGGTGTTAAGCCAATGAATTAAGTACAAAGTTATGATGAGGAAGAGTACCTCTTCCAAAATTGTGTATTTCATGGCCCCAGGGTCAGGGGTTCTGCTGTTAGGGCGGGGTTCTTATGATTATATAGTGAAAATGCATTAATTCTTTGAAAATCTCCTCTGTTCGTGGGTATTAAGCCGATGAATTAAGTACACAGTTATGATTAGCAAGAGTGCCTCTTCCAAAATTGTGAATTTCATGGCCCCTGGGTCAGATGTTTTGGTGTTAGGGCGGGTCTCTAATGATTATATAGTGAAAATGCATTAATTATTTAAAAATCTTCTCTGCTACTTGGTATTAAGCCGATGAACTAAGTACATAGTTATTATGAGGAAGAATTGTGAATTTCATGACCTCTGGGTCGGGATTCTGGTGTTAGGACAGGGCTCTTATAAGTATATAGTGAAAATGCATTTATTCTTTGAAAATCTTCTCCTCTGCTTCTTGGTATTAAGCTGATGAACTAAGTATAAAGTTGTGATGATGAAGAGTGCCTCTTCCAAAATTTCATGGCTTCTGGGACAGGGGTGCTTGCGCTTGGGTGGGGTTCTATTGATTAATTAGCAAAATTCATTAATGCTTTGAAAATTTCCTCCTCTGCCCCTGAGTACTTAACAAACAAAGTAAATGCAATTATATCAACGTAAATGTATTAAATATAATTATAAGTAAATGTGCCTTTTCTTTGCTTCTGGGTATCCAGGAGGCAGCGTAGACAATTGTGATAAATGAAGCAAATATTGCTAAATATTGTTAATCAGGAAATCCTTCGCAGCTATGTTCAGGCTTCCCGAAGCTTTAAAATGCACTCAAAACATAATATTCCATTGCAAGGTCTGTTTTGGTTTTAATTAATAAGTATTGAACTTTAGTACTTCAAATTTATATAGAGTGTTCCATCGACTATATATGTTATGATATCACATGACTTTGTTGATGATCCAGGGATCGACATTAACGGTTTTCCGATTGCCCGGGACAAGTAAATTATCATTTCGAGCAAGTGAAATTGTCGACGTACTTGTCCGATCAGGCAAGTGATTTTTTTTTTCATACAAATGAACATATTTATTTATTTTACATTAATTTATAAATAAAACAATAAATTGAACACTTGATTTCCGCAACTGACAATGCTTTTACATTTAGAATTCCTTACTAGCGTTTCTGGATTATTCCGTTCATTTAAAAATCGGGCCCGTTATTTTCTTTTCTAGTAGATATGCTCTACATCTAACAAAATTGTGTTAACTTCTTATTTGGAAATTAGATTATTTAATAACGCAGAGAATATAAGTACAGTGTAACACGATGTATCTTAATCAAGATAAAATTATGTTTCGACCGTAGCAACTATCTTCCTTTAGCGTTGCTTCACAGTTATCTTTGAAAATTACGATTCACAAAAGGATCCTACCAAAAGTAATTGCTGCATGGCAGTGTGTGTTAACAGGTTGAATTAACAAGTACAGTGGTATACATTTCTGTACTGATGCGGCATCGAAATTTTTTCAGGTAGCTCAACTTGCCAAATTGACAGAAGTGTATTTGGTCACATTTTTAATATAACGTTTACAGTAATAAATAGTTTTCTTCTTTAGTTCTTTCTTAATTTTGGGCAACCAAGTTTTGGACTCGGACAAGTCAAAGTTTCAGATCACTTGCCCGGGCAAGTGAATCTGAAAGTTAATGTCTATCCCTGTGATCACGTGTCACATAAATCGCTTCGGCGCAGCCGATTAACACAATAATTATTAACATTTTGTTATATAAATAAACTCATCGTATCCTTGTGTACCCGAAATGTGCTTGGGAAAAGTCATAGTATTACTTGGGTACAAAATATTTCGTGAGAAATTCAACTTACCTACAAATTTGAGGATATTTTCCACATAATATCGTAATCTGTATTAAAACAAAGCTATCACATATTTTTACCAAGCAAGATTCAGTTAGAGAACAACCTCTTCTTACAGATTTCCACAAAAAATCTCAGATTAATCCTCATTAATCACCTGAGCCAGGCTATTTTATACACACACAAAAAATTCTACTTCAAACCACGGGTATAAAACAGAGTACATTTCAAAAGTATATTTTTCGTAAGCATTTTGAACATGCTGCATTTCAATCAAGGTACGTAAGCGATGTATTTTTAAAATATTCAGACATATAAGACTTAAAACCTTTCATGACACTCTCCCCGTCATAACACCTCAGTTGTCATTGACAACGTCATTTTCCATTATGACGTCATATTTTGATAGTTCAGAGAAGTGAAGGCACTGTGATATTCTATGCGAAGCTTTAACCTACCTGCGTTGTATATCATTTAATTAACAGGTTATTTGATTGAGTGAGAATACAAGAAAGAATTATATATATATATATATATATATATATATATATATATATATATATATATATATATATATATATATATATAGAACCAAAATAAAAATGAATGTTTGGTTTAAATGAGCAAAGCATGCTCAAAGTCAGATTCTTGCCTGGAAAGAAATATTAAAGATTGACATAAAGATTATTTATATATTTACCAAAAGTTGTACACAGTATGTTTACACTGTGGTGATCTAAGTTATTGTCACTGGTAGAAGAGTCATGATTGACAAGAGACTGGATGTTGTTTTATACTTTATCAACGTGAACTAAGAATCAGAGAGAGCCAGGGTGACTTATGTAATTAGTGGCAAGTAGCCACGTTGTATACCCAAGTCCGCGTGAATTGAATTGTAGCACTAGGCAAGTGACAAAAACATTTCAGTATATATTGAATTCTTTACACAATAGTCAAGTGTCCATTGTATTTGTATATTTTGCATTCATTATCATTCCTGTAAGACTTGGGAAAACCAAGTATGATGGAGATCAGTTGGGTATACCACGTTACAATAAGTAAGGGTATTTTTACCAGATTTTTGAAATTCTTGGGCAACATTGTTAAGTCTATCAGTTAATTTTGTTTTATACTTCCATAGATCCTTTACTGTGTTGTATTATACTCAGGTGACCGTTAAAGCCCTTGGGCATCTTGTTTTTCTATACCTGCAGATTATGAGTTATTTTTGGGATTGTCTTATTGATGACTTGCAGATCAAACCCGAGTTTTTTTGATGATTGGCCCATTTTTACGAAGGTTCAAATAATTCATTGGTATCCGAACTTTTTGACCACGTCTATAGTTAATGAGTTCATTTTCTGGTACGTTTCTTTATTTTGATGGCTTAAAGATGAAGTTCGATTTTCGTGATGATTGATCTATTTAGTATTAAATTGTGACAAGATCTTTCTTTCGGTACCATATTTGCCCTCATGACTTTGGTGTGTAACCTATTTTCGACAAAAAAATTACCTTAACTTACTACGTGGTTCTTGTTAGGGCTAAAAGAAAATCTGTGTATATTTAAAAAAAAATTGGGGGGCGCGCTACCAACATTAGTGACCTTGACCTTGGGGGTTTAATTAACTTTTGTATAACTTTTACCTTGGTCATATCTTTTGAACAATTGTAACTAGGGTTTTCATATTGAACTTGTGTATTTCCTGTCACAAGAATTACTTCTGGAAGTTTTTGACCCCATGACCAAAACTTGGAGTTTGACCTACATATGAAAAAACTGCCTTTACATGGGCATAAATGTTTCACAAACATAAATCCTATTATTGATACTAGTTAAAAATCACTGTTGATTACTATGTACTTATTATATATACTGCTTATCTGACCTCGTCTATCCTTTGCAGTTGTCTATCATATCGTGTTTAACCAAACAATTTGAATTAAAATGATACATTTCGTTCAGACTTAGTAATGCTTATGGAGACAATGCAGAATGAACGTGTATTACAAACAGTCTGAAAAATTATCAATGGCGCCGATATCTCATGCATGTTTTATGGATTTCTTATGTTTGTTTTTCTTGCATATTGAAATTTAAATAAGAAATATAAAGTTTTCTGACCAAGCATAAAAAGAATAATACTAACGTCTTTTTCAGTCTACTAAATGTATGAATAGAGCTTACTTGAAAAAAAGTTAAGAAAATGCGTATTTTTGTATGATTAAAGTGTTAATTTCCCGGAATTTTTTGAGGTTAATCGACTGGCAATTCTGTTTTTGATTGCCATCCCCTAAAACTTTTATACAATTAAAAAACGTGAAAATAAATTTTAATCCCCTAAAATAAATATTACTTTATTTTCATTTTAATTTTATCATGTAGCAAATTACTTTGAATTTAAAAACAACATAGACATAACACATTTTCTTTGGATTTTGAGTATCATCCCCCCCCCTTTTTGTTGTCTTTTACTGTATTATCTGAGAATATTTAATCTTTGTAAATCAATTTCTTTAAAAAAGTAGTAATTAGTAAATTAACTTATAGCTTGTATGTTACAACGCGAAATGTAATAAAATGGGATTATTACATTTTGCGTCAATACATTTTGCATCGAAATCAACACAGAATTTAACAACGTAAAATGTCATAAGAAACTTTTAGAAATATTACATTTTGCCAATGTCTTGTGTTTACGTATATTTGAGGAAAAAGTATTAGATACGCCAATTATATAACACCTATTTTCAATCATCTTTGCATTCAGTACCACTTGTATTCAGTGGATATACGATTTTTTTGATAAGAGGGTGCAATACAAAAAAAAAATTACTAAGAAACAAAAACTCAAAATTTTATGAGACAAAGCTTAATTTATGCAAAGGGAAATTATATAAAGGACCTTAAAAGCATTTCATACTCGTAACCGACTCATCCAGTTCGGCACAACATCTTTTCATATTTTATATTTTAAATATACTTTTGCATTTAAGACTATGCAAAAAATACTATCTTTTGTGTTGTTAAATTCTTATTGAATTACATTTTGCGTTGCGTAAATAAATAACGCAAAATGTAATAATCAAAAATCACTACTATATTTTGCGTTTTTTAAATGTAATGGTGCCGAGTATAGGGCAAAATTTGCAACTCTCCACCGGCAAGTGGTGGCGTCTCCATATGAGTGAAAAATTCTCGAGAGGGACGTTAAACAACAAAACAAACAAAAAACAAAATGTAATAATCCTAAAAGTCCGTTATTAAATTTTGCTATATAACATTCTGCCTTGATTTCGACGCAAAATGTAATAACGAAAATGTAAAATCCCAGTTTATAATATTTTGTGTTATTACATTTCGTATTGTATTCTGGTAGCTACTATATATGACCAAATTCTAAGCGTATTTTTTTCACAGCAAGAATTCCACTTTGAAAATTATTTTACTCAAAAAGTCTTGAACTACATGTTTCAATCACGTATATGTACCAGCACTTGTATATGTTGTCAAGGCAATATAAATGCACGACGTTAAAGGGTTATATTTCACTGTTTTGTTTTTATGGTCTCCTCCGCCATTTTTTGGGGGTGATGATTGAAATATGAATAATTTTAATTGTTTTTTGACAAGAAAATTTATATTTCATTTTTTTCCCATTTTCCAAACATTATGGAACAAAGTTAAGGTAACTATTCATTTATAGCATTACCGAAATCTCATATTATATCTACAAGAGAGCCGAGTGTTAAAGAAAAAGAAAATATCACTATATTCTTAAAGACATGATGAAACGCATAATCAAAAGAAACTATTATGTATTTTTTTTTTTAAAAAATAAGACTTGTTTCAGGGATATATAAATATATATACATATTATCTATAATAAATATATCTTGGAAGAAATTAAATTTGTGATCAAGAGTTCCACATCCTTACAAGAATTATAATTTTTTTTATCCCCCCCCCCTTGGAGAAGGGATGGCATATTGCTTTGCTGCTGTCGGTCAGTCTGTCTGTCAGTCCACCAACAGTTTCAGTTCATTTTCTTCCCAGGATTTTCACATACTGAAATGAAATTTGGTATACAGATTTATCATAAGAATATCTAGGTCAAGTTTTGTTTTGGAGACGATCGAGCAATTTTTGACAGAGCTATGCCCCTTGGACTTAAAAAAATCGAATTATTTGCAGGTTCCGTTCATTTTCTTCGCAGAGGTTGCACAGACTGGAAGGAAATTTAGAATACAGATTTGTCATAAGAATATTTAGGTCAAGTTCTGTTTTGGGGTCAATCGAGCAATTTCATCCTGTTTTGTTGAAAACCAAGGGAGTTATAGACATTTAAAGTTTCAACCAATCATATTGCAGCACACCTGCATGCGCTGTTTTCAAGAAATTTCCTATATAACATGTTGTAGCACCTTATAATATATACTTTTGTTATACCTTTAAAAATGTGTTCCTATATAAATCAATACTAATAAAAGTCTAACATTTCCAATGTTTTACTGAGCGGGCATAAAAAAATCGACGTTTGACCGCGGATTGAGATATTGGACCTGTCGATGAGATGTTGGACCGCTTAAGTCACACAATGGGCGGGGTCAGCTAAATCTCATTTGCATTCGTTGGTGTTCGACATACATGTATGTAAAAATAATAATAATAACTAGAAACTCATTGCAAGCAATGAGAGGTCTTCCGTCCGATTTTGAAAATAAAAACGTTAATTCAAGCTTTAAAGGTGATAAACGAAATTCAAACACTCTGGAGATTTAACCCTGGTCGTCGGCGTGAAAATCCAACGTGCTAACCATTAACCATTCACTTTTTTTGAATCACTTCCTGTCACGACCGGAAGTAACGGCGATACAAGATTTTCTCGCGATTCAAATAAACTGTTGACTGACTATCAGTCCTGAAAGTTTTAGACTTTAGTGGCTACTGTTGCCGAGCAATATTGTGAGAACAAATTCTAATTTTGAGAACAAGTAAACAAGCGACCGGAAGTGAATTTTATTAAAAAAAAATCTCTGGCGTTTCTCTAGACATTTGCAGTATCTACAAAATGCATAAAAAACATTTCAAGTACTTTATCGATAAGCAATATTTATGAGAGAGTTAAATATCGAAATAATGTAGTTTATCACCTAAAACCGGAAGTTAACGTTTTTGTTTCCGGTGGAATCTAACATATTTCAAAACAGCGAAAGAGATGCAATAAAGTGATGCAAACTTTAATTTAAAAAAGAAAAGTTACTTTTTTTTTAATTTCTTTGTTCACTCCCTGTGACGACCGGAAGTTAGGACTAACGCGTTTAACCAAAATGGTTTTGCCTACTCCTCAAGGTCTGTTACTCATAAAAATTTGGTGTTTTAATCTTTTACCTGTTTTTGAGATCTCGCTCAGACAATTTCTCAGTTTGAGGACAGCAAAACACGCAATCGGAAGTGAATTTTTGAAAGATAATTGAGGTTACTTTAGACATTTGCAATGTGAATAACATATTTAAAATTCAATTCAAATACATTATCTATAAAGAAAATTTATTGGAAAGTAAAATACTCAAATTATTTAATTTTTCTCTTATAACCGGAAGTTGTCGTTTTTGTTTCCGGTAGGACCAACATCTTCGGAATCTGCAAAAAAGATGCAATAAAGTGAATGTAATTTTTAATTTAAAAAAGAAAAGTTGAAATTTTCGATTTTTTGATCACTTCTTGTGACGACCGGAAGTGACGGCTGACGCTCTGAACACAAATGGTTTTGCCTACATCTTAAGGTTTGTCGCTCATATAAGTTTGGTGTCTTAATCCCTTACCGTTTCCGAGATCTTGCTCAGACAACTTCTCATTTTGAGGACAAAAAAAAAACAACACGCGACTGGAAGTGAATTTTACAAAGATATTTGACGTTACTCTAGACATTTGCAGTCTGAATAACATATTTAAAATTCATTTCAAATACTTTATCTACAAAAGATATTAATGCGAAAGAAAAATACTCAAATTATGTAGTTTTTCTCTTATAACCGGAAGTTGACGTTTCTGTTTCCGGTGGGACCAACATATTTCGAAACTACATAAAATATGCAATAATGTGATATAGGAATTAATTCAAAAAAGGAAAGTTGAAATTTTACGATTTCTTTGATCACTTCCGTAAGCGACCGGAAGTACCGACGACGAACGAAAAGGCGATTCCACAAATTTAGAAGTCACGTTCTATGCTCTCCAATAAGTCTCCAGTTCATATCTTTAGCCATTCTTGAGAACATTCACGGACAACATTCCATTTAAAAATCAGGAAATTGCCCGTAACTTGGAACCAGAATGGAATTTTCCAAATTTTCCTTGTGATGAACAAACTTCATACAATGACTAATTTTTCCTGAAAGTTTCACGTAAAACCACTGAATAGTTTTCGAGAAAACGCCTGCACAAAATTTGGTCAAAATAATAATAATAAGAAGAAGAAGAAACAGTAGAATCACTATAAGGTCTTCCGTGAAAATGGAAGACCTTAATAATAAAATAAATAAATAAAAGGTATAACAAAACATTTATTGACTGTGTTATCGGGCAAAATGCGTTTTGTCGACCCCTCGAACCAAACTGTTTGCCTACGGCCTCAGGCAGTTTGGTTCTTGGGTCCGACAAAACACATGTTGCCCTCGAACCCAGTCAATAAATGTATAATATTCTTAATTTCAAAGTATTTTGTCAAAAAACAAGGAAATTATTGAGATTTTTGTATCAGCCAATCAGAATAGTGCGCACATGCATGCACGTGAGTTCACGCTAAGTTGACCATGTTATCTTGTCTAGACTACTAATATATCTTCATATTTTGAGTTTCCAAGCAATTCATCAAGAAATATAAAAGTTAAGGCTTCATCAAGTATATCAGTCATTTCACTCATTGCACGCGCGTGCATACATGTGCGCGCAAAATGACCTTCGTTCCGAACACCTACACAACTTGCCTATTAACCCATAAAAGGTTTCATGTCAATCGGATGAGTGGTTCTATGAGAACACCCCCGGACAAAAAAATACCGGAGAAGAAAGTAGAAAAGAATAAGAAGAAGAAGAAGAAACAGAGTAAAAACAATATGTTTCCAAACTTCGTTTGGGGAACATAATTAGGGGGAGGGGGGCATAAGTGTTTCACAAACATCCCGTGTTTAACGGATTATACAATGTAGACCATAATGTACACATTTTTGTACTTTATGAGATTAATAATTAAGTTGATGCGCGCAACAATTCAGTTATAGCATGCATTAAGTGATTATATGCGCACAACAGCTGTGGAGGAATCATTACTTTAAAAATTATTTAGATCATGAGCTCTGTATGAACATGTATGATTTCATCGTCTTAATAAGTAATTCAATCATCATTAATTAAAGAATATTTCTTAGCACGAACAGAAGTCTTTTCATCATATAACTTGAGTCTTTTAAAAAAAAATGTGTTGCACTCATGACCATAGAAATATAGATCTGAAGCACAGATAGACCCTGTAAATGATACATCTATTTGGTGAAAATGTTTTTTGTGTCCTGATTTTCTAAAATAAAAATCAGAAAATCATATACTGATATATCTTTTTTTCTTGCTGGGGAGCAAAACATCAAATGTTGCACTCCTAAAATTATTGGGTATGCACAGATACTTGACTCATTAATGCTGCTTGTGATTTATATAATATTTTTTAGTCTTAAATTGTATTTCACTTATTGTTTTACACGCTGAAAATTGTTTTTGGACTTGATCGTCTTTTAGGTTTTTAAATCGATGCTTTTTTGGCAACCCTATATTTTTTTCTGTTGCACTCCTTTTTCAACATCAGCAATGACAACAACTCGGCCAAACAAAAATTGCTACAGTCCACATTTAAAGCTCAATACTTTGAATATTATCAGGAAAGTCTTTATTTCCAGCATAAACCATTTTTTTTTATTTCACGATCTTATAAAAAAATATTGATTCAAAATGTCACAAAAAGGTGTTTCATTTCTAGTCATTACTTTTTTTGTGAAAAGATATTAATAAGATATTTAGACAATTACTTAGATACTATCTATAGACATATGCTCAGACAGAAATTCTTTCATTGCCTGTATTTTTAATGCAAGTTGAAAAATATGTGTTTGGTCATTTCTTTTAATTCACCGTTAAGGCTTTTAATCGGTCTTGCAATGTGTATCTCGTTTTTCAACAATCGTACATAAAAATAAGAACACAGTTTTCATTTTTATTAAAATTTTAATAAAAAAAAATACATGTATATCATTTTTTAAATTACTTTTTTAGGTTAAAATTATTATCCACGAAAAAATCAACAAATATTGATAACATTTTATTTGACAGAAAAATGGCAGAATAATTCTTTCATGATTGAATTATTTAAAACATTTTATTTTGAAGAGGTAAAAAAACATTTTAATTTTTTTTTCTTTTAGTGATAGTATTATTATTTGATATTATGATGCCCCTGCAGGCAGCCAAAATTTCAAATTGTAAATTGCACATAGCCGAGATAATGATAAGAAATTGTGAATTTTTTCATCTTTTCCAGGTTCAGAGGGGATAACTGTTAAAAACCAAGACCAAATTCGAACTTGACGTGTATTTTATGGTAAAATACCTGCATATACAATTTCAACTAGTTTTTCCCCTGTCCGTCCATCTGTCTGGTTGTTTGTCCGCAAAAACATTAACATTGTCTATAACTTTGGATGGGTTGGAGCTATGGCTTTAATATTTCACATGTACATTCCTTGTGAAAAGAACCTTTCCTTGGACACCATCATATATGACCTTTTGACCTTGGAGTTTGGCCTAGTTTTGCAAAATTTTAACGAACTTAAACCTATAACCTTGGCCTTAACTTTTAAATAATTGGTGCTAGGGCTTTCATACTTTACATATGTAATTCTTGTGACAAGACCCGCCTTTGGATATCAACAATTTTGACCTTGACCTAGGAGTTTGACTTACTTTTGAAGAACATTATTGGCCATAAATTTTGAGGGGTTAGTATTAGAGCTTTCATTGGTTATATATGTAACCCTTGTGACAAGACCTCCTTTCGGGTACCTACAATTTTGACCTTGACCTAGGAGTTTGACCTACTTCTTGAAAACTTTAACCTTGGCAATAACTTTTGAACAGTTTGTGCGAGGGCATAATATTTAAATGTCTATTCCTCGTGACAAGGCCCTCCTTAGGATACAAGCAATTGTAATCCATTGACCTTGAGTTAGACCTACTTTTGAAAAAAACTTTAAACTTGGTCGTAACTTTTGAACGATTGGTGCTACGGATTTTATATTTCACATGTGTATTTTTGGTGAGAAGACCTTCCCTTGGGCACCATAAATTTTTATCTTGATCTTGATGTTTGACTTACTTTTTAAAAATCTCACCATTTCCATATCTATTTCATTGTTTTCATATTTCACTGGTATATTTCTTGAAACAAGACCTTACTTTGGGTACCAACATATTTAATTTTAATCTGAGAAAGTGTAACCTTTGCTCTAAGTGGCCATACGACGGCATCAGTGTTTCACAAACATATCTTGTTTTTCTAAGTTCAAGAGGGATAACTCTGTTAAAAATCGTTGAACCACAACTGAATTCAAACTTGACCTGTATTTTCTGGTAAAATACCTGCATATGCAATTTCAAATTTATACATACACCCCTACAACATTTAGAGCGGAAACTGAAAATTTATTTTTATCAGGTTCAAGCGGGATAACTCTGTCAAAAATCATCGGACCATAACCAAATTCAAACTTGATTTGCGTATTTCTATGACATAATCATATGTTAAATTTGAGTTGAATGTGTGCAACTGTAGTCGGGAGTAAGAACGGAAAGTCAATGATGACAGAATGACGGTACAGGGTAACACGTTGTGTCCCGGTCATTTTATGGCGGGGGCATGAAAACGTTACCTTATTGAAAAAAATATCTCCACTATCGTTTTGTTTTGTTTTTTTTTTACCGCGAAAACTACATTTTTTATCATCATTTAAAGTTTTTTTTGCTGATTTATTCTACACTGCGATGGTGCAAAAAGATTATTGTAAAGAGACTATTAGTACTTACTAAAATTTTCTAATAAATTTTTTTCGTTTTGATTTTGACAATTTCTCAGCTTAAAGTAAACCAAACTACAAGAGGGAAACTGCAAATTCGAAATAAAAAAGCGGTAGGGTTTGGAACCATTGTCACGTATGGGTGAACAAAGTAGGCCCAGAAAGCAATCTGAGGGACTGTTAGGTTTGTTTCTAGAGCAGTCAAACATCGGTCCGAACAGAGATCTCAGAGCAGTCCCACTTTAGTCCCAGGGACTGTTTAAATGCCAGTTTGGGTATGAGTGTTATATAAGGCGTGTGTTTGTGCGTCAAAAATTATCTTTCCTTCGCAGGATTCAAACAACACGTGAAACTTACAGTAAATGCGCAAGGTAATCTAGTGAGGCTTTCTATTTCAGAAACCGATGGCTGCAACAACATTTTTGGTGATCTTTCTTGTCCATGCAATTGCTGATACTATGAATGTAAAAGATAACCAGACGACTGACTTAACAAACAAAGGAACCTCACCTGTGACGTCTACAATTAAGGCATCAACCGACAGTAACAACAATTTTCATCAGGATTCTTACACAACAAATATATGGATCGATATTACTGAGCCTGCAATGCACGAACAGAACTGCACAGGTACATGTATCACAATGTATCCATCGACAGAATATGAAACATCTACCTCTTCCAGTTTGGTTGATTTTAATACTGAGAATGTAACATTCAAATGGACAAATACTTCATTCACAACCATTGGTAGTGTACCTATAATTGTTCCTGTAGTGTTGCTTGGAGTTGGTACTGCTGTCATGGTAGTAAATGCTCTTGTAATGGTGGCGTACGTCAGAGACTCCGAAATCCGACGCAACACATACCACAACCTCGTCATAGGCTTATCACTGAGCGACTTCCTGATGGGATGCTCATGCTTTATTGTTGGATGTCGTTCGCTCTTTCCGAATTTTTCAGGAGAGTTGGTTTTGTGCATCTTGGAGAATATCTGTGGCTCAACAAGTTTGATCATGTCCCTTTTTCAGATTTTATGTATCAGTCTCCATCGGTTTCTTGTTCTGTCAGAAAATGTCTGGGCAAAACACCTCTTTGATGGCAATCGTAAATACTACGTCTACTCTTTAAGCTGGACTACAGCATTTATTCTTTTTTCATCGCTGGTTTCCCCAAACAGAAACCGAGTCGAGACTTACGAGAAAGTGTTTGGTCGAAATGTTTACACTGTACAAATGATTTTGTGTTCAGTAATTCCAACCCTTCTGCTACTGACTCTGATTTTCTATGCCCTTACAATCTTTCAGGTATGGCAACGATACAAAAAAATGTCAACTTGTTCTGATACTGGAAATATGGAATATATAAAGCACAGGAGAATAATTAAGTCGATAAAATTAGTTAGCATGATCCTCCTTGTCCTGTTTCTATGTTCTGGACCATTAAATATTGCTCTCTTATTTGACAGTATCCCTTATGTAGGTTCTCTGATTGGCTTTGCGGCAATTAATGTCAACTCTCTATTAAACCCGATAATATATTGGTCTCACATATCTCAGTTAAGAAATCAGTTGAAATCAATCTGTCAGCGTAAAACGTAAATGTTGCAGGTACGAGGGTATTTCTGTAAAATCGTAGACAAGTACTTAAGATTAAAAAAAATAATAATAATAATCAAAGCTGCGTTTTAAAATTTTCTCATTGGTACATATTGGTACATTATTCACCAATATACATAAAATATACTAAATATATACTCAATTAAAAAAATTAAAAGAAAGACGTGGTATTGACTCGAGGCACAACGATCATAACGTCAAATATCTTTCGAGATTTCACGTTGCATCTGTATTGATAATCTGCTTAAAATATGGATCAGTCTTAACCAGTACAGCAATTTTAATCCTAAAACAGGTGAGTAGCCAATTACGCAAACGCATAAGACCTGATAAGTTTTGCATATGTTTTGTATGATATTCAAAATAAATAAGCAATTTCGCGAACGGTGTTTGAAAGTCTGCGTTGATGATGCCTTTCACCAGTGCCTGGTATTTCCTGGGATTCGAAGCAAAAACTCCGCTTTCAAACTCGATCTTCCTATGTTACATCAAAGATTAAGATTTTCTTTCGGTTATCGCTTAAAAATTTGAAGTAGGCATCTGTCCTACATCTAGGACTGCTCTACAGTACGCCTTTAATTTGTTGTCAATGTGCTTACAACATTTTCATTTCAAATAACAGAAACTGGCAAAAATACGCAAATGTCTTTAAATTCTCAAAATGGCGACATAGTTGATTGTAACTCTAAAGCTGTACGATCCTCGAGTGTAATGTATTTTCTTTACCCATGGAAATTGGTTCATTATATCTTTAAATGACGAAAAATATCCTTTCCATTAAGGTCAGATGATACGTTCCTCAAATATCCGTTTTGCAAATCTTAAAAGTGTATGAAAAATATTCAAAATTTTAACTACTTTCTGATTTCTTAGCAGATTTCCTATTGTCTTGAAATAATCGAAACACTAAAAAGTGTGATATTGGCAAATAAAGATTTTCCCAAAAGGATTATATAGGAAACACCATCCTCTGGTATCTTGCACAAAAGCCTAGTAAGGTACCTCAATTTTTTGCGAGTAAACGTGTTAAAGTAGCAATACTTCAATGACAAAATCTTGGAAAAAAATTATATATTATTGAGGAACGTATCGTCTGTCCTTAAGAAATGACAATGTTGATAATGCAAATGCGCACTTACATGTTTCGCTCCAGTCTTATATATGAGATTTTACATATTTGGAGGTGAAAGCTGGTTATTTATTTTTTTTTTTTTTTTACGAAATCGAGACACAAGAAAAGAAGAGCAGCGGCCAAACAATCTACCTTATTGAATTAACGATTTTTTTCAAGCAAAGTATGAGGTGTATAGATTGTTAAACTGTTAAACTAATAAACTAAACCAGTAAACAAACGCAAGTGTTTTACCTAAATATCACGCGATCGTTCTCTAAAGATCTTTACGCTAAATATTCCATGAGTTTTTATTTGTAAATCAAAGAATTATTTCTTTAAATTACAACTTGGGCACAAAACATAGAATAGGATAGCAATATCTGAGATTAAAGAGATCGGATCATGCATCTTTAAGATCTGACGACACGTTGCTCGAAATCTGTTTTGCATTTCTTCGTAATATACAACAAATTAATCATAATTATCATTATTTTGTGATTTCTAAACTGTTTTCAAATGTCTTAGTAAATAAAGTCACCAAAAATTTGTGATATTGTAAATGTTAATGGTTTCCAATTGGGTTATATAGTAAACAGCATCCTATGGTATCTTGCACAAATGCCTGGTAAGGTACCTTAATTCTTTGTGAGGGAACTTGTTGAAGTAGCAATACTTCAAGACAAATTCTTGGGAAAAAATTATCTATTTTGAGGAACGTGTCGTGTGACCGTAAGTATGATAATTTTTGCAACCTGATTTATTTAATGCTTTTTATTCTTTGAGTTGATCGTGGGCCGTGAACCATACCCTGCGCACATACAAGTATATTATTAATAATAAAAAAAAGTGACGAGACTGTAGCACTACTTGTTTGTACTTATAACAAGGAAGAGAAAAATAGCACTTACATTTGAAATTATGCAATAAGCAAAATATGAAATAATTGTCCTAGGTTAAGTCTTTTATGTGAAAATATTTATTTCAATCTGACTAAAACTGTTGGAGGAATAACCTTTCGAAAGAACTTTACAAATCTCTATTTTGGTATTAAAGCATGGCACCGCCTTTCATAAAAATCAAAAACCAATAGAATTCTGTATCTTAGTGAAGTCTACTAGAATCCCAAGTTATATTGAAATTAGGCCCAAACTGTAGGAGGAATAGCATTTTTAATGTATTTCACAGAAATTTCTATCTTAAGTTTGTTATTTTGTTGTTTACTTCCATCTCGAGAATTTATCACTCAGAATGAGGCGCCACCAATTGCCGATGGAGGGCTGTAAATTTAAACCTATACTCGACACTCTGGGCCATTGAGCAGTAAAGGATCTTTTTAGTGACAACACTTACTGCGACACAGGACATCAGTTTATTACGGTCTCATCCCAAGGACCGGTCTCCACGTCCCGCAGTGGATTCGAACCCGCGGCGTAAGGATCAGCTCCTTACTCTGCGACTCTAGAGCGGACGTTCAATCTTAAGTAACCATGGCAATACTATTATTCGAAATCAAAAACCCATGCATAGAATTTTGAATCTGAGTTTGAAATCTCCTTGTGTGTCAAATTATACTGAAATCAGACTAAAAACAAGATGTCTCTGGGTCAATGCTCACTAGTAATACCCCCCCCCCCATGTGAATATATGCTCTCATAAATCCCACCATATGACCTTCCTAAACAAAGAGTGTGCTAAAATTTCAAGCATATGCCTTGAGAAGTTGCTGAGACAACTGGTGGTCTCTGACCAGTAGAGCTAAAAAACACTGTCCAAATTTCATCCCCCAATAGTTATACTCGAATATGGTAGAAATGAAACGTCTTTGAAATCTCAAACAAGTGCTCGAATTGTAGCTTTTAGATCTACTAGTCAGATACCAGAAGGGCTGGTGCGATAGTATGGTGTCCGTCGTCCATTCATCTGTCAGACTGTCCATCTGTTAACCTTTTTTCCCTCAAAATACTACTTCTACAGTTTGGATTTGATTTCAATATATCTTGGCAAACAAGTAGACTACACTTAGAAACATAATTCTGTGTAGCGGTTTTAACTCAGCTGAGCCGAAGGCTCAAGTGAGCTTTTTTTATCTAAGGGTGTCCGGAGTCCGTCTTTCATAATTTCGACTTCTCCAAAAGCACTTGGACAATTTCAGCCACAAAACATCCTTGGGTGAAGGGAATCTAAGTTTGTTCACAGGAAGTGCCACGCCTTCTTTCTATGGGAACTAATTATGTATTCGTGAAAATTTGGTGACAACTTTTAAAAATCTCCTTCGCAAGAACCTTTGGACTTGAAAAGGTGAAACATACGTAAAAGCTACTGTAGATTCAAATTTGTTCAAATCAAATACTTCGGGAGTAGGGCGGGGCCACAAAAGAAGGCCGTAATTTTACATAGGAATACATGTATATAGAAAACGCCTTTAAAAATCTTCCGAAGAACAGCAAAGCCATAATTAGTCAAATTATCATAGAATTATCCTCAGGTAGTGTAGATTCAAGTTTGTTCCAATCATGACCCCTGGTGTATGGTGGGGCAACAACAGGGGGTTATTAGTTTATTATAGGAATATAATAAGTTTATTACAGGAATATAAAGGAAACATTTTTAAAAAACCTTCTAAAGAACAGCTGAGCCATTTTTAGTCATATTAATATAGAAGTATCCTAAGGTAGTGTACCTTCGGGATTGTTCAAATCATGGCCCCTTAGGGTTTGACGCAGTCACAACAAGCGACCATTTTTTTTACATAAAGATACACAAGAAATATCTTAAAACGTTTTCTTCTCAAGAACAACTCAGCAATTATTATTCATATTAATACAGAAGTATCCTCAAGGATGTAGATTTAAGACTGTTCAAATCATGACCTCCGGTGTAGGGCGGAGCCACAACAGTGGGTCAAAGTTTTACATATGAATATATAGTAAATGTCTTTAAAATCTTATCAAAAGCAACTTAGCTATTATTAGTCATATTTATACAGATGCAACCTAAGGTAATGAAGCACTAAGTTTCTTAAACTTATGACCCCTTACTTTCAAAATGCTACTCCTCCTACAGTTTTTATGTCTGATTTCCATAACTTGACACACGAGTAGACTATACAATGATACATAATTCTGTGTATCGGTTTCTGATTTCGATGAACGGTGGTGCCATATTTAATAAAAATAGAAATTTCTGTAAAATTCTTTCTTGCTGTTACAAAGTTTCAAGCTAAGCGCTAATTTTCTCTTCCTTTTTTATACGTAATAACCAGAAGTGCTACAGTTTCGTCAGAGACTTCTTGTTAATTCATTACGCTTTGTCTACGATTTTACCGGACAATCCTCATATAAATAGGAATGAAATTTAATTACAGAAATGCCAGAGGTGGAGTCAGGTGCCTAGGAGGGGTAAGCATCCCCTGTCAACCCTCATGAGCCTTTTGTATGGATCAGGTATCCGGAGTACTTCTCGTTAAATAAAGCATCAAAACAATGACCTAACAAATGGTGCGAAACATGTCGGACAATATTCTGTCCAACATACAAACAAATTCATTATGTGACCGTTGTATTTGCAAAAAAGCTACTTTAAACGGAGTTTTTGAAATCCTTCTAATATAAAGTTTTTTGTCAAAAGCTTACCTCGGTTTGGTTATATAAAAAATCATGTTCATGCATATCGAGTCGATATGGAGGTTAAGTTTGGAATAAGACAGTTGAATCTAAGTTTATCGGTAATTTCATAGATCGCAAGCATATGCAGGCAGTCGCCCGCGTGGCGCAGTGGTTAGAGCGTTCGCTCTAGAGTCGCTGTTAAGGAGTTGATCCTTACGTCGAGGGTTCGAATCCCACTGTGAGACGTGGAGACCGATCCTTCGGATGAGACCGTATAAACAGAGGTCCCGTGTCGCAGTAAGTGCTGGCACGAAAAAGATCCCTCACTGCTCGATGGCCCTCAGTGCCGAGTATAGGTCAAAATTTGCAGCTCTCCACTGGCAAGTGGTGGCGTCTCCATATGAGTGAAAAATTCTCGAGAGGGACGTTAAACAATAAACAAACATATTCAGGCAAAATGATCCTCGTTTTGCTCCTCAAATCCATGCCCTTTAACCTTAAAAAAGTTCTAGTAATCTTCGAGAATACACTCGCGGACAGATAAGTAGGGATAAGAAAGGAAAGAAAACAATGTGCTGATTGTAACGGGAAGCGTTCCCCAAACAGCGTTTCTACTTCCATACGGTGCCCACTCCCTACAAACTAAGGTTAATATGGAAAATCTTTTTTTTTCGGTAAATCTTCAATTTATTTTCCACAGTATTTTATTTGATATAGACTTATGTGAATAATCCAATCAATTCTCGTGCACGTGTGTACGTGCACATGTTATCAAGATTTCTCACGTATCTTTTAAAGAACTATGGAATATATTTATTTATTATATCTCAAAGATTTTCACTGGAAATTGAGAGATAAAGCCATTTAAGTAATATCCGATCAGAATTCAGCACATACGTGCATGCATGTTCATGCATGAAGTTAGATAGTACCAAATCGCAGGAACGCATTATACTGATTTATTGCTAGCGATCTCGAGCGCTAGCAACTATGTTAGTCTTTTTTACTGGAATACGCATGCTCGACTTCACGGTAGGGCATTCTGGGAATACTACTGTAGATAAGCTGTACCATTCATTTTCGTTTTATCATCTGAAAATACAAATGATCTGAAGTTTCGTGTAACGTTGACTAACCTGTACATTAATGTACACAAGCAACAGTAACTTAGGTCTTATAATGCCAAGACTGTAGAGATCAATTATTTCTAAAATTATAATACCTAGCTTTTCTACAATACCTTCTGGATCTTTCCGGTGAGCAACAGAAAGGCCTGGAAAAAAGTGATTACTACAATACAGTACCACTCTGGAATATTTTTAACTAGGTGCTCATTGGATCTACTGATGTTTTATACTTCACCCCAAAATTAAAATTACAGTATTAAACTACAGCATGCTTTAATCACAATTAATGAGTCAAGCCATTGCCAATGTGGATCTCTCTAGATTCACCACTCTGAATTGAGACCCCATCCCCCAAACCAGGTGCACCACTGTGACTTACTATTAATAATTACTCGATTCAGCAAATTAAACCAATGATTTAGATATCTACTTCTGTGTCTTATGATCGCTACAGCGCTAGCTCACCTATTTTTTTAAAAGATAAGCTTGTATTTTAAATTCTGTCCCGTTTTCTTGAAAATAGCAAAAGCCTGAACAAAAGTTCAGTCAATTTTTTTTAGTAGAAACTATTTTTTTTTTTACAAATCTCGTGTACAACGTTTCGTAAGAGTTTTAATTATACACATGTATCAATGTTATAAATTTCAAAGTATTTCGTAAAAAAAAATATTGAAGAATTAAGATCCAAAAATTATGAAAATCATAACAATTTGAACTAGTTATAATTGTAACGGGGACCGTTACAGGTGTTCCGCAAACGCTCCCCAACACACATTTGGTGTCTTATTTCCTGTAAGCTTCATTAAATAAGGCAATGAAGTATATTGGTCATTTTTTTGCATTTCACGCGCGCGCACGTGCATGCATGTGCAAGATGACCATGTCATCCCGTCTATACTATTAATGCATCTGTATATTCTCAGTATTAAAACATTTCATCAAAAATATGTAAGTTCCGGCTATATCAGGTATATTGGTCGTCTTAGCATTGCGCGCACGCGCACCTGCATGCATGTGCATAATGACCATGCCATCTTGTCTACACCTAGAGTATGTCTTATGTACACGCCAAGCCATTATAACGATTATAGAATTTGTTATGTTATGATTTTAAACAAAATGATTAAAAGTCTTAAAACATGAAGCTAATTGTCAGTAGCCTGCCCCAATTTCAAAATTGAACATAATCAAAACCTGGTTTTGCATATCATTCACTTTGGAGACATTGACTCCAGGTGGAAAACTGCAACATTAAAAGGGAAATTTAACGATGGAGAAGCTTGTTACAGTAAAGCGCATTGAAGTGGTAAAATTTTCCGTTTGAATGGAACGTTTTGAGCTTACATAATGACACGCCTATTTCTTCAGAAAGGAAAAAGCCGTCACATGCTTCATTCGAATACCGGTATAACAGGTATTCTATTAATACAATAGCCAGTCAGATTAGCAGTTTACATAAACACCGGGTAAACACGTGTTCGATCGATACATGTGTTCTGGTAACTTTAATAAGCATGATAAATTCATAATTATGTACATATTCGTTGCAATACGTGTTTTACAGAAGCGGGGACTTTCTCTCTCCTCTAACTTTTAAAATCTCCATTTCAGTGCAACTCATGTTGCTAGTCGTAAAGAGTGGGGTGTCCTAAAGCATTACGACGAATATTTTTTCATCTCGTTTCTAAAGAAATGGGCTTGTCATTATGTAACAATTGACGTTCGATAATAAACAACCAAACTTTCCATTCAAACGAAAAATTTTACCACTTCAATGCGCTTCATTGTATTCTGTTATCACATAGTCGGCCACCAAGTCGGTGAAACATCCAAATGTGGAACTTTATTATGCCTTTTATTTCGAGTTCATTAGGATACACTAGACAAAATTGGTAACGCACTACTTATTATTCTTATTTGTGAATTGATCATTTTCCTGATTGGTACTAGTATATAAGATATGCCATCTTTTCCAAAACAGTTGGAATGACAAATGTCTTGGTGTCATGTCAAGACCCTTAAAAGACCTTCTTGTCTGAAAACCGATTTCCCGACGTGCACTGCGCACCGATGATTCTGACAATTAAAGTAATGTTGAGCATCTAGTGTAGTGATTGCAACATTCAAAATGTCTCCCACTTAAAAATCAAATGATATACCTTAATTGACTACCATATCGCTTAGTAGTCATCCAGTGCCTTCGTGTCCCTACCAAATCCACCCAACTTCCGGTTGCCCCAATTTTGAGGAACAATCTTGAAGTTATTGCGTGGTGCTTACTTAATGTCGTCGATATCTGTTGTAAACATTTTTATGATCGTTAATTCATTTTCAACAATATTTCACCAGAGAAATGTATAATCTTTTAATTTTAATTTTTCACAAATTTCTTCAAAGGAACCCCCTGCAGACACCATACTGGCTGTCTTAGCACGCTCTTCTGGAGTCAAACGCCGCATACGGTGTAACTTTTTTCCGAGTTTTTAATTAGTAAAAACATCAAGAACACAACCAGAAAGCAAAAACTAGAAAGTTATTCCACCCAAAAAGTATGGATATGATTTTAATTTTTTCTATGAAGTGGTTACGCTTCAGTAAACATTGTTGTAATTTATCAGTTAAAACATTTAAATGTCTCATTTTTTATTAAAGTAATATAATTATTTATCAAAAACATCATACACAAGTTTTGAAAAGAAAAATGTTAATTTATTTAGGCGGTGCGTTAGCAATTTTGTCTAGTGTATATCGAGGCGACAAATAAATGTAAATAACCTTATCATTATAATTAAAGTGTCAAATTGACGTCCAGAGCAAGATATTCCTCTTCTCTGATGTAAAAAAGTTAATAAGTTTTGCTTTATAAAAATATCCTCACAAGAAGCACAATTAGTTCCAATCGATAAAGATTGAATTTCTTCCTTTAATTTTTGACGGAGTTGCAATGATTTCAATTTTGACGTGGGATCGACCACATTATCCTTGCCTGTAATATACATGTAAGTGAAATTACTTTGTCTGATCGAGTACTAATTGAAACCCTGAAAAAGAATTTTCGTTTGGAAAAACATAGATAAGAAAATTATAACCTTTTCTTAAAATATCAGTGACATGCTATCAGAAGCTTCAGTCAGATAATAGACTCCTAATTTAACTATCATAACCAGGGATTTAAAATTATTGTCTGCATTAATCTGTAATATTTTATTAATTTTTTTTTGTTCATATTTAAGGCTTTCTCTGCTAATGTTTTAAATACTTCTTACGAGAAAATTCCTTTGTTTTACACATAAGTTGTATGTTTGCGAGTCCAAAATAAAATCGACTTTATACTATATATAGAGGGAGAGAGTTTTTGCTCGCGGTGTGAAAAAAATTACGTTGTATCTTGGTTAATAGTGTTATCACGTCAACAGTCTTCAAACTTTGTGGTTATAATCATATATTGCACATCCCTGACAAAAATTTACTATAGTTAACCATTGTTCACTCTTGTTAATTATTAATTAATTTAGTTAGTAAACACTTTGATTTACTATGAAACTTTACTCTAGAACTTGCTTGTAGATTTAGATCCTTAATATTTCTAAAATTACAAACCAATTATGTTGAATTTTGAAATATACAATGAGGCTGGGGGTCAACAAATTAACTATTAGATATAACTTAATTTTTTAGATATGATATCTTAAGCTGTCAACTATCATTTGGCAAACAAAAATTTCATACATTTTAGTTTTAAAATTTGATCATTTTTGTATATCTTTATATTGAGCTCTTCTTCTAAAGGAGATCAATATAGTCTGAAAATGGCCACAACCACCCAGCCCTATTAAATATACAAGTAATTATTCACTTAAATATAAGGAAATTGCCGATAGGAATAAAAATAATAAATAAAATATAACGATCTGAAAATCACAGGAAAGATACTTTGATTAACTATAGTAAAAACTTTGATTTACTATAGTGAAAATTTTGATAATATAGTTAAGTATAGTAAACTATAGTTTACTAAAGTACTTTCTGTTAGGAATGTGTGTGTTTTGCATCTTGTACTACTGTTGAAATATTTAGGTATATTTGTACAAATGTCGTTAAAGCTATATGAGCTGCAACTTTGATGTCGGAATTTTTTGTTGCAATATTGTAATTAACAATTTCAATGACAGAAAAAAAGAACTTTCGTTAACTTCTGTTCTTATTTGCGATGGAAGAACTATTTTTAAGCTTTGATTAAGCAAAATTGCATTATCGTCGTCCTGTACAATATTGATTTCTTATATAATACTACACATTCCATTGTACAGAAAACTTTCTTGTGAAAAAATTTAATACTTTATTTTAGTGTAATTGATCATAAATGATTAAATTACATACATATTTATCACAACAGCGCATTTTAGCGGCAAAATAAAATACTCAAAAATGCAGCTCATATTGCTTTAAGTATTTTAGCAAAAGTGTTGAAAAACTCGTCGTTGTTATGTGTTGAACGTATCAGAAATCATCAATTTTCTTTATGTATTAAACCATATATTAATTATAATAAATGTAATTCATATATACTGTTGCATTTATTTATCTGTGTTCTTGAATATTTTCACAGAGTATCCTTAACCCAAGGGATCTCTTGAAATAGGGATGCGATTCTTAAACAAGGGAAGCTAATTGGGAAAATAAAAGCAAAAACAATGGTTGCTAAAACAATCTTCTCCACTACCACAAGGCAGAATATACAATGTATCTAAATTTACAATTAATCAAGGCATCAACTTTGGGCAAAAGGCATAGCCCGTAGATAACTTGAAAGATGAATAAAAATTGTGTTTTGTAAAAAAAAAAAAAAAAACTTTTTTGCGCACTATAAGGACTAGGATCATCAAATCCTGTCACTGTGAGCTACTTTCTGAATTTTATTGGGTATCATTTTCAGAACAAGCGTTAAAGCCATTATTTCGGATACTGAGATGTTAAGAGTCATCAACCCCTCTTCATGCATCTTGGGGCTTTGAAACATATTTATCAAAACTACGTCAATAAACACTACTTTTTGAATTTCGCAAGTATTCATATTCAAATTATTTTAGAGGCATATTTTGGACACTGTATAACCTAGGATCCCCATACCTTGTCAATTGATGCATTTAAAGCCCTGGGAATGTGTCAATTAAGAATAAGTTCTCTTGACCAACTTCTGGAATTTTTGGACTAAAGTTAAATATTTCATATAATAATGGGCTAGGAAACTTCAAACTTTGTCAGTTGATGCATTTTGGTTCCTCCGGCTTTCATTTAGAATTTCACAGGTATATTGATTGAGAGGTTTTATGCTGTTTAACGTCCCATTCGAGAAATTTTCACTCGTATAGAGACATCACAATATATCGGTGAAGGGCTTCAAATTAAGACCTTTATTCGGCATTCAGGGCCAGTGAGCAGTGAGGGTTCTTTATCGTGCCAACGCCTACCGTGACATGGGGACTCGGATTTTGAAGGTCTTATCCGAACCAGAAGTCTCTGACGAGACTGTAGCTCTACTGGTTTGTACTTAAAGTAGCACTTGGACTTGAAACTTTGCAACAGCAATACATAGAATAATGATCCTTGGTGTAGTCTCTTTTTGTTTTTTTGTATTACTAAGATTTAATGCAATCAGACTAAATCTATAGAAGGAGTAGCCTTTTAAAAAAAAAATACAGAAATTTCAATTTTAGTAACCATGACAACATCATTCAACAAAATCAAAATACAATAAAGACAATTTTGTATCATAGAGTAGTCTACTTGTGTGCCAAGTTACACTGAAATCAGATCAAAACTTTAGGAAGAGTAGCATTTTGAAAGTATTTCAAGGAAATTTCTATTTTTAGTAGCAATGGCAACACCGTTCATCGAAATCAAAAACCGATACACAGAATTATGTATCTTAGTAGAGTCTACTTCGCGTGTCAAGTTATACTGAAATCAGACGGAAATTGTAGGTGGAGTAGGGTTTTAAAAGGGTTTCACAGACATTTCTATTTTTAGTAACCATGGCAACACTGTTCATTGAAATCCAAAACTGGTATATGTATAGAGAATTATGTATGTAAGTGTAGTCTACTTGACTGTGTGCCAAGTTATACTGAAATCAGACAAAAGCTGTAGGAGGAGTAGCATTTTGAATGTATTCCAAAGAAAACTCTATTTTCAGTAACCATGGCAACACCGTTCATTTCAAATCAAAATCCGATACACAGAATTATGTATCTTAGTGTAGTCTACTTGTATGCCAAGTTATACTGAAATCAGATTAAAACTGTAGGAGGAGTAGTGTTTTGAAAGTATTTCAAAGAAATTTCTATTTTTAGTAACCATGGCAACACCGTTCATTGAAATCAAAAACCAATATACAGAATTATGTATCTTATTATAGTCTACTTTTGTGCTAAGTTATATTGAAATCAGACCAAAACTGTAGGAGGAGTAGCGTTCTGAAAGTATTTCCCAGAAATCTCTATTTTTAGTAACCATGGCAACACCGTTCATTGAAATCAAAAACCAATACACAGAATTATGTATCTTATTATAGTCTACTTTTGTGCTAAGTTATATTGAAATCAGACCAAAACTGTAGGAGGAGAAGCGTTTTGAAAGTATTTCCCAGAAATCTCTATTTTTAGTAACCATGGCAACACCGTTCATTGAAATCAAAATCCGATACACAGAATCATGTATCTTAGTGTAGTCTACTTGTATGCCAAGTTATATTGAAATCAGACCAAAACTGTAGGAGGAGTAGAGTTTTGAAAAATTGTTTACAGGCGGACGGACAGACAGACAGACGGTCGGACGACGGACACCTTACTATCGCATAAGCTCTTCTGGTCTCTGACCAGTAGAGCTAAAAACCCGCAACTTTCACTTCAAAGTGCCGGACGCTTGGCGAAGGAACAGTTGCTACATATATTTTAAGGACTAAGGTCTGTCGAGGCCGTGTTTCGAACACACGACCTTCCGATCACGGAGCGAGCTCTCTACCGACTGAGCTACATTGACTGTCTTCACAGTTATATCTAAATATTTCAAAAAGAAGAATCTTCAAACTTTTTTCAGTTATGGCCTTTTGTGATCTCGGAGTATATTAACAAAAAGTAAGGTCACTATGACCTACTTTCTGAATTGTATAGTTATATCTAAAAAGAAGGTCAAGGTGATCTACATTTAGAATTTCATGGGCATATTTTAATTTCTCATACACTAACTGGCTTTGAATGCGTCACTTTTAAGACAATTTCTAAATATTACAAACAATAAGACGCTTACAGTCAAAATTTTGTCAGATCTTGAAGTATGTTAACCAAAAAGTAGGTCATAGTGACCTCCTTTGGGAATTTCACAGCTATATCTTAATATTTTAGATAATAAAAATTTAGAAACAAAAACTTTGTCAGTTGATGAGTCTTGGAAAATTTCAACCAAAAAATAGGCTACATTAACCTTGTTTACGAATTCCATGGACATATTTAAAAAGTTCAGATAGGGGTTGGCGTAAAGTCATCAAACTTTGTGAGTTGGTTCATCTTGTTTCCTTGTTATGTGTCAACTAGAAGGTAAGTCACGCTGCCGTTCTTTCGGAATTTCACTGCTATATCTAAATATATCAAATAATAACAGGCTTAAAATTACTAAAAAAATTTTCAGTTGATACATCTTTCGTCCTTGGAGAATTTCAACCAAAAAGAAGGTCACTGTGACCTATTTTTTTTTTTTTTTTTTTTTAGAATTTCACATTTTTATCTCAATATTTGGGATAGCATGAGGCTTGAAATCATCAAACTTTGTAAGTTGATGCATCTTAGTTCGATGGACTGCGTCAACTATAATGTAGTTCATATTGGTCATCTTGTAGAAATTCATGGTTGTATCTCAGTAGGTAGGGTCCCAATACGCTTTAAATCATCAATATTTATTAGTTGACTCATTTACGTCTTTGTATTTTGTCATCAAATAATGAGGTCACCGTGTTCTTTTTTCGGAATTTCGTGCCTATATCTAAATATTTAAGATAATAAATGGCTTAGAATCATTAAACTTTGTCATTTAATGTATCTGCGTTGTTCTCAGAATAAATGTATAAACCGAAACGTAGGTCACGGTGACCAATATTTGCATAAATTTCAGGGCTTTACCTAGATATATTGCATACTGAGAAGCTGAAACACAAGTAATAGCGTTGTACAATTTATCAGAACGAAGGCCATGGATCTCTTAATATTTTATGTCTATTTATTTCCGACAGAAATATGGCTAAAATACTGCCGACTCAGTGTTAATCAATAAACTTTCTTTTTATTCTTTCATAATACATTTACTACATACATCATTTACATGGTCCGTACTCTGCTCTGATTTCATCAATGCCAACCGATCCACTTTCACCCACCTTGGCTTCCATAGTCTAAGATGTAAAATAATATGTGATATTTAACCATTCATATTATGTGGGAAAAAACTTTAATATTCGGCATTCCTTATATTATTCTGATATATTTTATTGTCAAAGAAACATTCGAAACATAATGATGTAATAAGAGTCATTTTATGAAACTTCAGGTTCTATATATAGGAGTCGTGTGATTACCAAACTCGCTTGATTAAAGTATTTGATACCAGAAACTCATACCAGGGATACATTGGTTGCTACATATTACCTTGGCAACAAGCCCTAAATTTTGAAAAAATGCATTTTAAAACATGGTTTTAGTCTTCTTACTTACTTTTGCAGAAATGCATAAAAGGGAAATGACCGTTTCCGAAACTTACTTACTTAATTTTTAACACGCCTGATAAAGTGCATGAAATAAACAACTACTAGTATTACATACTTTAATATGGATCCAAGTATTTTTTGAACTATTTTGATGTTATTCATTCAAAAAATAAAAGAATCATAAATTGTAATATAAACAAATTATGGAGAAAGATGTTTTTTAAACATCCCTAACATTAGGGAGCGGAAATTTAAAATTTTTTTTCTTATAATTAAGTTGTCATATAAGGTCAAATCTTATTAAGAAATAGAGAATTCAACGATTTTACCTTATGGATACCGTTCATTTTTTTCTTCATTAAACCTGGTCAATATACATTATTTCTTTTAGTTAACATTTTTCTCAGATAGCTTAGATTGTATCTTTCCAATGAAAAGGTACGGTAGATGCACAATGTACACGGTCAGACATTTTCGGTCGAAATAATATATCCCAGCGTACTAAAATTGCATTTAAGACATACGATGACAATTATGATTTCGTGGAATAAAGTACATTTAGAGTAATTCAAATCATTAAGTAGTCATAAGTATTTATATAAAACCCCTAATTTTTTTTAATTTTTTTTTAATTTTATTATCATGGAAAACAATTAAGCATATAGCAACCAATTTTGATGTATGTTTCTAGTGTCAAACTATAAAAACTGGCAAAGCTTCATCAAGACCGGTGTTTTGCGCTCTAAGAAATTTAAAGTGGTACAAGATAAATTAATCTAAATCTTGACACTCAAAATATAGGCAATAGACTGTTTAAATCCTTGCACTCACAGTTTATTAGACGGGTATCAAAGTTAACAGAGCTAAATATAACCGCCTTATATAATTTCCCACTGATAAAATATTCTCCAATTCCTTTGTATTTTTGGAAGCAGAATGATCATTTACACCTAAAATCCTCCAACTCCAATCATGTTGAAGATTTGCTGAACAAAAGCATCCAGATGAACGCGGCTTGATTGTATGTATGTTTAATGAAATCTTAACATCAGGTTATATGGGTACATGTAAGGTATAACACACGCTTCACGTGCAAAGGTTGCAAAGATCGATACATTGCTATAAGCTTATTGCATATCATTATTTGAATGGTTTTCCGTGATTCTTTTAATAATAAATTGTCATAAATATTTATAACGTAATCATCCAATTACGTCATAAGGTCACAAACAAAATATTTACTTACGAACAATGCACCGTTCATTCCGTAATGCGTGGCTCTATGATGAGCCCATACTTTATCTGTAGGAGTGTAAGGAGTGTTATAGGAAGCCCAGAGAACTTTTTTCTGAATGATGTATTCTACAGTTGTACTCCACTCTGAAAGTCTTCTGCGCCAGGTATAAATCTCGAGTGTCGCGTCAGAACCAGACAAAAAGTAGGCAAAGCTCAAACAAAACTCTCTTCCTACAAAAATAAAACGATTTATACAATATGAATTAAGAATAAACCAATTGTCGTCAAAACAAAGCGTGTTATTTTAATTAACAATACATAAGGTATGTACGACAATCATTAGAAAGAAGCGAAAATAAATAAAATACGTTATTTTACCATCTGTCCCAAGGTAGTTGTTAGACATTGTAAGTGACTCATTCGTTTTCACTTCGGCATACTTTTTGGTGTTATTAGCACCTTCACCCTGCAAATGAAACGAGAAAGGGAAATAAATGTAGTTCAAGATTTCTGGTTTTATATTTATATATATCGCAAAAATGTATTTTTTTCTCTTTAACCGGTACATGGTGGCGTGCACACTCGAAGACCGAAATGCAAGCCAGAAAGGAACGGTATACCTTATTTTTTTTTATTAGCATTACGAGCTTAAATGATTGCATTAGAGATATTTTGTTTATTAACAGTAAGAAAGAGTAAGGACTCGTCAATACTGGCGTCAGCCATCGTTGTTTTTACAAGGATACTTGCTTTGGATCGTTTGATTAATCAATTAAAATGTTATCTGGTCCGTGTGATCAAAAGGAAAATCCGAATAAGCACTAGTAGCATTGAAGAATTTCGCGGGAATGATAAAGGTTTCTCGTAAAATATAACAGTGTACCCGACAGTTATTTTCTGAAGTAAATACAATACAATATTTATTGGCGCAAACACAATTACAATAATTGGCATAGGCACAACAACAAGAATCATCAATTGTTTATACTTTTAAACAATCTAGAACATGAAGATAAAAAAGCAAGGATTTCTTAATGGATTGAGACGTTAGGTCACTGCGAGCTGAGCTGTCAAGACACGAGGGCATCACGATAATGCCTGATTTCAAACTTTCATATTGAGATGTTGGAATGTTAATACAAAATTAATATATCTTAATTGTTCTGTATCTTAGCTTGAGGACACTGTCTTAAAACTGAATATAATAAGGGCAAAGCTGTAAAAAAAAAAAAAAAAAAATAAAAAAAAAAAAAAAAAAAAAAAAAAAAAGCAAATCGTATTTTCCCAGTACTGCTTTTCCAATAAAAATATGAAGACTTTCTATTCTGAAAACGCTTAAACTAAACTAGACTTTGAATTGATCCACATAACACGGCCGTGAAGAAAAGAAGAATTTAGGGTAAGTCATTAATAAGGATTATTTGAATTCTGTAAGTAGTTTTAATTCCACGGTGTTAAAATTTCACGACTTATCAAAAAGTACCAATCGCAATGGCTTTAATTTCACGCTGCAAGAAATTAATTTAATTTCGTATTAGCATTTAAACGATTTTAAAAACTAATGATAGCATTCACTATGGTTTAATTTCGCGGAAAAATGATGAATCGCGAACATAATGAAATTAAAACCATCGTGATTATTTGCCAATCTACAGTATTTTGTATAAATCCATTAGAGGAGTGTGTTTTCTAGTTCAGTTTTGCTAAGAATGGAAGGTAATTGCTTTGCTTTATATAATTACAATGAAAGTTGAAAATATCATAAAAAGTGTCAGTTGACTGTAACTTTCATGAAATTTATTGTATTATAAATTGCCTTATGCACGTCCCATGTACAAAAGGATACGTTCACTTTATTTATGAAATCAAAAAGAAAATAATGAATATATTTATCACTCATCAAAACAATTTCTGTTCGACATTTGTAAATATTTTAACTGACCGTCACATGATCAATCATCATTAAGTATCATTAAGTAAAAGAACGAGAAACGCTTGATTGATTGATTGATTGATTGTTTATTGTTTTACGTCCCATTCGAGAATATTTCACTCATATAGAGACGTCACCATATACCGGTGAAGGTCTTCAAATTTTGACCTTTACTCGGCACTCAGGGCCATTGAGCAGTGAGGGATCTTTATCGTGCTAACGCCTGTCGTGACACGGGGCCTCGGTTTTTAAGGTCTCATCCGAAAGACCCACAACTTTCACTTCAAAGTGCCGAGCGCATGGCGAAGGAACAGTTGCTACCTATTTTTTATCGACTTAGGTCTGTCGCGGCAGAGATTCGAACTCATGACCTCCCGATCACGGAGCGAGCGCTCTACCGACTGAGCTACCGTGAACGGTAAAGAAACGCTTGAAATATATGGGTTGTTTATTTTGCATAATTAAGTTTTTCGGGCATAATTTTCCGTTTTTAATAACCATGGCACAGTTTGTGTCCGAACGGATTTACTGTTGTGTCGATGCTTACATGCTTGTCCTTGAGCTGCAGAACACACATACATCAACGTATTCTATCTATGCAGGTTAATAGGTAGTTCGTACGTTGAACAACTCGGTGCAACAACATTACATAATAATATATTGTGATACCTATTTGTGTAAAAAGTCTTATAAATAGGTCCAAAACTATATGAAGAGTAGCATTTTGAAAGATTTATTTAATTTAATTTCAATAACAATTGTTACACCGTTCATGTAATTGTAAAAAAAATTATTAAATCAGACATTTTGGAACTTATATTTGTAGTATATTAATTAAGAACAACAACACGGGTATCATCGAATCCTTGTTAAGGATTTGGTAGAAGTAGTTTTTTAAACAAAGTTGGTAGAAGTAGCTTTTTAAACAAAGTTCTCATTCCTTATATTAACATTTCCCATAAATCATTCAAATTGATACGAGAATACTACAGTTGAACTTCGGTATCTCGAACACGGATATCTCGAATACCATGGATATGTCGAAGTGATTTGGAAGTCATAACCACGGAATTCTTGAGTATTTTTACCCTCGGATTTTTCTAAGTTTTTTCTCGATCCAATCGAGTTCGAGATAACGAGGTTTGACTGTATTTCTATTGTATGAGGAAAAAAAAGAAAACAGATAAATTTTATTTCCATTAGCCCCCACCACCTTCCCGGGATGGTGTATGCTTAATAAGGAACGACAACTCTGTTTAAGTAAGTTTTGAAATATGCCGAATCCATACCTCTGTAATCCTTATATCCCTACTTTCCAGTGTCATATTGATATGTGTATCAAAATCCGTGATCAAGATCCAGTCTACATGATGATAAAATAAAATTAATGCAATTAACATACAAGTAATATCTATTTCTATGTATTTTATGTATATATATATATATATATATATATATATATATATATATATATATATATATATATATATATATATATTTATTGATAAATCATAATATGATAAATCATTAATTGGTGATAAGAAAATTCCCATTTTCTTTTTGTTCACCTTGTGCTTCCAGCCTCAAATCACTGTTCCATCTCCTCAACACTTTCTTAGTGAAGTTGAGATGCGTGCAATTAAGAAAATTTACCACCATGCGCAAACAAAATTACAATTATGCGCAACTCTGCAGGTAAAAAATATTATGTAATAACAATAAGTAAGTTGCATATACGCAACAATAATATTACAACATTATATATCATGGCTAATAATAACCTTCACATAATGCATATAATATATACAATTATGAATATTACCATTTTGCGCAAATATAAAATTACAATAAGGCGCAATTCCGCAGGTATATTATGTGCACATAGTAGGCTGCATGTACGCAACTATATTATTTAAACATATATCATTGAAAATTTTAAACTTACACAATTATTATCGGGCTTATTTATTTATCAACTATGACTATACTATTAAGTAATACACCTACTATACTGTTTGCATCTATATATATGTTTTGTAACTATTAGTTAACTTAGATTAGTTTAGATTTAATTAAGTTCAAGTTAACAATTTAAGGTTATTTAGTCTTTGTACACTTTCATCCTTATTTTATTCCAATTACATATATATAAGGAAATGGGAACCATGTCGTGATACGGCTAGTACTAGCTACAGAAACATGGTACAGGGCTTGAGGTGTAGCACCTGATGACGACCTCAAAATTTATCTTTGGGTTTAAATTTCATAATGTAGCACAAATTTGAATTTTTCTTTGGCAGCCCTCCCCTTTTTCTTATCTGTACTATTTTGTTTTTAATACAAGATGCATTTATGCACTTGTATTATACTACATACATACATACAAACATATAGTTACAATACAATTTATAGTTATTGCATTATTATATTAGTTATATTTATACAATAATTAAGGTAATAATATCAGCTTTTATCTTCAACTTTTTCCTTTAATAGTTTAAATAAAATTTTATTGAGTTGACATTATACTACATGTATGGCCGGCCACCAAAAAATTGATTACTACAGTCTCCTCGGCTGGGTAACGTGGTGGTGTATTTATTTATTTATAATTTATTTATTTTTAAAAAATATACATAGATATACTAAGTATATCTATACGGTCATGCAGAGGCCTGCCCATCTCAACTTCACTGAGGAAGTGTTGAGGAGATGGAACAGTGATTTGAGGCTGGAAGCACAAGGTGAACAAAAAGAAAATGGGAATTTTCTTATCACCAATTAAGATTTATCATATTATGATTTATCCATAAATATATATATATATATATATATATATATATATATATATATATATATATATATATATATATATATATACATAAAATACAAGATCCAGTCTACATGATGATAAAAAAAAATTAATGCAATTAACATACAAGTAATATCTATTGCTATGTGTAATAAAATCAGTAAATGGAATGGAATCCTTGATATACTGTAAATTCCTTATTTTACGCGAGTACTTAATGTCGCGAAAGGGCTCTTGGACGCCAAATAGCGAGAACAATAATTCGCGAATGGACGGTTTATAATGAGATTTAACATTAATTTCAACACCATAAAAATAAAAGCGAGTAATTTTATTTCGCGAGTGATGCTCCTCGCGTAATTACACGTTAATTAATTCCTCGCGTATATTTAGGAATCTTCAGTAATTTATCAATTCTACCTTCCCATTGAAGGGAAAATTTAATTATAAATATCTTTCTTTTTTTTTTAGGTCACCTGAGCCCCTCAGGTGACTATTACTATCCGTTTTTGTCCGGCGTCGTCCGTCGGTCGTAAACTTTTGAATATTTTCAGCTTCTTCTCTTGTTCTACTGAACCAATTTCAACCAACTTTGGCATATAGCATCCATGGGTGAAGAGGTACAAACATTTTGAATTTTATGCCCCCCCCTTCTTGGGGCTTAAAGGGTGGGGCTCAACCCATCAAAATTAGTGCTCCCTAGCGTTAGATTATCTCCATGCTCATTCGCATCCAAAACATTATTTTTATATTTATGTAGTTTTAATCGCCTCGTTTTTCTTTTAACATTGGGTTCGTCGCAATCTAACGATAAAGAAAATTCCATAAGCTGTAAGATCGAATACCGGCGAAAACGATTAGCACACTTGTTTTTTAATCAGAAATTATTTTTTTTAATCAAGTTTTCATTGAATATTTCACTATTGACGTTTTATCAAATAATTAAACATTGCTTGTTGTTAGTTTCATTAAAAATTGCCAGTAACTTAGATCCGCCAACCATTATCACCAACGTTCCCCCTTTTTTTGCTATTTCACGACTGTTTACCGAAAATTAAAGTAGGTCTTTAATTACATTTACTATAATTCATAAGCGAATGAAATCTGAATATAGTTTTTGGACATCATGCATCTCATACCTAGTGTTATATGAGTGGAGTAATTATGAACTCTGGTGCAGTCATTTCGGAGTTTATTCGCAAAATTTATTAAGTTACAAGTATATACAGATAAATGAAAACGACGAACCCGATGTTAAAAGAAAAACGAGGCTATTAAAACTACATAAATATAAAAATAATGTTTTTGATGCGAATGAGCGTGGAGATAATGGTGAAGTCATTGTTATATGTTGTGAATATATTTTAAATATATCAAAAGATTAGTATTAAGTTGTGCTTATAAATTTACCAGTAGAATGTGCATATTCGCTGCTGAGAACATAATGGCAATGAACCCGAAGACAACAATACTGGTTGTATATTAAATAATCTTCAAAGACTAATATGAGGGGGAAAGAAATGTGTTAACTAATAGTGCTCTAGAAATATGGTTTTGATTAGACCGCATGAGGATAGTGACAACTTGGGGAAAGTACAGGCAAATAAATAGATCAACTTTAAGATTTGTTACCGAGTCCTAAATTAATATTTTGCTGATCCCTGATCATCCTATTTCTGTTGCTTTTGGGCAACATAGCTTCATTTATCATCTTGTTTTGTTTTAATCTTTGGATCGTTACATTATACTCAGGTGACTGTTAAGGCTCTTGGACCTCTTGTGTTTATTTAATCAAATCAACTCAACAGTAAAAACCTAGTTTGAAATGCAAATTAATTACTTACACGGACACCTTTCTCCTGAAAAGCCGCCCTTGCACTTACAGTAGTTGTTTTGATCGGGCAGGAAATTTAAAATACAAAACCCATCGTTGTAACAAGATTCATTATGCTGGTAACTGCACATTTTGTCTTCACAGTTCACTCCAACGAATCCCTGTTGACATTGACATCGTCTAGTTGTCCAGTTCGAACTTGGCTCCGAAATATCAATGCAGGTTCCACCATTGTCGCAGGGATTTTTTTCTGAGCACGTGAGATCTTCATCCTTGTGCACCTTGGCCTCTTCAAAAACAAAAACCAATGTTATATATACTAGGTGAATGCTAAGTATCATTTTAATGGCTTTATTTTTATTTATTTATTTACCTTTCTTTTACAAGTCTTTTTCAGTTCAGTTTTGTTTAATCTGTTTATTCTTGCGCGCATACAATTTTTTTAGTTTTCATTCTTTTCTTTTAAAGGGCATCCTTTTTTTTTTTACATTGTGTAAGCTGGTTTAAGGGGAGGGGCATACAACACTGGATGAAGATATGTCATTTAATTAACTGAAAGTTTAAAGTAAAAAACCCAGAATGACAGACCCTACAATTTGGCCAGTAATCGTTAAGTTGAGTGAATGTTGCAGATTCATCTGCGCATCTTCATCTTTCAACCACACTTCAAAACACTAGCTTGAACTAGAGTGACTAAAACAATATATACTCTCATCTTTCTCGGCGTGCATTACTCTAACGAATAAATGTAGTTTTAAGATAACAAACCTAAGCCGGATACTGAAACTGCCAGGAGTGAGGCACCAGAGACTAAGCAGATGAAAACTTTGAACATCGTGATTGTACTCTAGTCCTCGCTGATGGTTGGAGTAAATATACTAAAAGCAACCCCTTAATTTATATGCAGTCAACATCAACGTGTTATGTACTTCATGTTCGGATATCAGAAGTAATTTAATTGAATGATCAATACTTACTTTCATTATTGTCATTTTTTGTGAGATCATTTCAGATCGCTGTACTTTATGTTTGTAAGGATTATGGTACAGAAAGGTTTTTTTTTTTTTTGCTGCGATGGGCCTTTCTGAACAAAGGATTGGGTGAGAGGATAATCACCTTATTAATGAAATCGGTAAGAACAGATCTTTTTCATGTAATCAAATATTCATCGCACTTTAGAAAGGTGATATGTACTGATTGAAAATCAATACTAATTATTATCGATTTCATGTCACTCACTCGGCCCCAAACCATCGGAAAACACGTGTAAGAAGGTGAGAAAAGTTATGGAGAGAAACTTTCCTTTCGTTTTGAAAATATTAATTTCTGAAAAGATATTTTTTTACTCCTTTATTGAATTATTTGTTGTCGAAAAGGATCTTTCACTTTTTTTCATTTCCGAGTTATTGAAATGAAAGTCAATTGATTGATTTACTGTTTAACGACGAGTCGGCAATATTTCAGCCATATTTCAGCGGAAAATTAAGTTTATTTGACTGGTTTTTGAAAGGTTTTTTCTTGTTTCTCTGGCGGTTCTCCGACGATCTTTTACGCGCCAAGGAAATGAAAGTCAAAAGATCTTATATACTTACCTCCAAAAAATGAAATGATCTGTTCTTGTACATTTTGATAGAGAAATGTATTTACATACAAATGATAATTTCAAAATTTATTCTTACAATCATAAAATTCATCCAGACATCAGGAGAACAAAAAGAGAGAGAAAGAAAAATCAAGATAAATAAAATTAAAGTTTTGCATTTTCGACAACTCCTCCAATGCACTGGTTCAAAATTATGCAAAAGGACAATGTTTAAGGAAGGTGGATGGTCAACAAATTACCCACCAGATCCATTTTAAAAATATAAAATAAAAAAAAAATTCTACCCATTATAAAAATCAGTAGACAAAACTACAAGTGCAATTTCCAATATTTTTTTCACCGAACTCTTCATTTCCAGGAAGTGTTAAGTTAACGAATAGGGCTGAAGTTAGTTCGATTTCTTTTGACTTGGTAGAGTGTCTTTGTAGTTTTGAATTCAATTTAATGACAGTGAGGTTGTTCTCCGGCTGTATTAAATATCGTATTTATTTCATTGTTTGCTTGCATTGTGTTAGAATATACAAAAAAGATTGATGCTGAATTATTTAAAGAGCGCAGCTATGTTAAGACTGTCCGAAGGCTTAATACGCATTAAAAATATATATTTTACTTTAAGCTAAATTTTAATTTCAATATGTAATCTATCTATTAATTTGGAGTTAACTTGTCATGAGAGTTTAATCCGGTATTTTAATAAAGCATTTTTGTGATGTCACATGACTTGATCACGTGACGGACACTCATAAATTCCTCAATGTTGCACAAAAATCGCATTGGCACAAGTGCAAAACAGTTATTGCAAAGAGTTCGTTACATAAGTCAATTCATCGTGATTTTTGGTACATATAAAGTGCTGTGGGCAAGTCTGAATTTTACTTCTTAAGAAGATATTTCACGAGAAATTCAATTTACCTACATACAAGGGGGCATTTTCCACTCTTTATAGCAATGTATACAATGTATGCAATCCCCTAGCAAAATTCAGTTTGAGGACATACTTCTATAGTAGATTCACACAGAATATCTTCAATTTATCCTTATTAATGACTTGTGCCAGTCAAATATATACACGACTCAAAAATTCTTACTCTGTCTACAGACGTGCAAGGGGGAGCGTTTCACGTTCAATTTTTTGTTACTGTTTGAATATGTGCATATCGGACAAGCGAAAGGAATAACGATATCAAATTTCAAATGTTCAACGCACATGATTGGAGCTAAAAAAAAAAAAAAACAATCCAGGCACTTGAAATAAGCAACAATGCTAAAAAAAATTCTACATGTCATGTGAAAGGTATAACAGTTATGACACTTTCCTCGTCATGTCAGCTCAAATATGCAGAGACTTGACGTCATATGCTATTATGACGTCATATCTTAGTAGTTTAGAGAAGTTACTACAGTTGGAACAGTTTGATATTTTACGGACAGCCTTATCCTAGCCGCGAGTCCCCCTCCCTTCCTCAAATTTATTAAATTTCTATTAAAAAGTACCGAAATAATGTTGATGCCAAATCATTTTGAAAAGCTTATAGAAAATAAGTTTACTATTCTATGGCTACAGCAAACAAAGAAGTATTATGTTTCCTACCAGAATTCCATGTTTTGTAATTGCATTTTCATGTCATGTAGACATCCTTGCTGCTGGTTTAAAATCATGTAAGTAAAGTTGCCATCCCACTGTGACAGATTTTGGTAAGATATAAACATGACACCGAGCCTGTTGAAGGTTCTGCACAAGACTTTATTGTCAGGATCAATCAAGAAATTCATATATTTAAGCATAAAAATACAATGATTGTCAAGGGAGATAATTCATTATACATAGAATATACATATATTACTTCGCAATTAAAGAAAAATCAATTCTCATCATAAAACTTTACAATAATTATCATCATAATGTATATGAACATTACAAATTACTGAAAAATCATAAAATCATTATATGAATACCATTCTATGGGAATAGGTGTGTAAATGCAAGCAATAATGCTGCCAATATATAATGCCATACAGTCTCAGAGTGATCTGTAGATTAATTACACAATATTACACACCAGATCATAAAAATATATTACCTTTAAAATATTTAACAATGAGATCTTTCTATTTACATCATACTTTAAAGTATCATTCTCACTGATCTCATTTACTCAGGGAAAGTGCTTGGGAAATATATTAAATATGCAAAATTACAGATTGGACATTTAATTGAAATATATATTAGAATCATATTAATATTAGTAATAAATTGTTAACTTACCAGAAGGAGAAGAAAAGTTGGTCTCTATCAAAATGTCAAAGTCAATATGTCAGATAACTAGATATACACATCCTAACTGACCAACCTCTGGACAAAGAATGTCCAGAAAACCAAGAACCTTCTGGAGGGAAAAACATGAACCAATCCCCAAGTAAAATACAAACTAAAACACCAATGAAATTAAAAGAAACATCCAACATTAGGCCTGGATATAATTAATGACCTAAGGCCATTTCTATCTATATACACCTATTGACAGACCATGGGTGAATGCACACAAAAGGCTTTAAACTGAATAATTATATTATTCAATATGTGCATTTCTACGTCAAATAATTATGAGATATGACACTTATAATACATGTACATAATATATACATGTATGCAAAGAAAAATAATAAAATATGCATCTGCCACATCACCACCTGAAATATTGTGTGGGTGAAAAGAAATTTGAATTGGCTCACATTTTGTTGGTGAGGTGTACCTATCTGGAATGTGGGCTGATGAATGATGTTCCCACTGGAAACAGGCAGAAGGCAAGCAACTGTGCAAGTGCATGGGATGTTAACACAAAATTAGCTGCAGGTAAAATTTCTGAAATTATAACCAAAGTATCCTGAATCATACAATTTTCTTAGTATTACTGAGCATAAAAAATTAAGACCGTAAATAATTTTCTTCTTTACAGGTGTGATAAAATAGATGATTTGGTGAGTCCCATGATAATGGACTGTTATCTGCTTTTAACATTCCCACAATAACACGACAAACTTGAAGTCCAGAGTAGGGGAAATTACACTTTATTTCAACAAAATGCCAGGGAACAGTTGTAATAAACATCTTGATGAAGAAATCATCGTGTAATAACACCGCCTATCACTAATAAGGAATGATACATATGGTTAATGTATCCCTGCACAATCTTAAGAGAATCTTTTACAAGTTAGTTGCCGATTAAATTAATGAAATAACCAATTCCAGTGTACTGACTTTATTTCAGATGTGATTGCAACTTCAAAGCTGGATTTGATGGGGCCTGGAAAATCGACATCTCAAAAAGCTTTTCAACTTCTGCAATATAATTTTATATGAAATTATATTGTTAAAGCTGAAAGGGTTCTTGAGATATCATCCGGAAACGAAAGTGTTACTCATATACAGAAAGACCGACGGACAGTCAGACCCATATTAATAGTCCCCATTTTCAGTGAAAGCGGGGAACAATAAAAAGAATACAAAGCAACATTTTTACCTTTTTGTAAGTGGAAATTCACCTTTTTATTGTAGGTTATTTGAAGTACTGGATCCTCTCCTAGTGGCCATTACAAATAAGTATAAAAGCTTTCAAAAAGCTTGGCTGACTTGAGCATTATATCTATAGAACGTATGGGCATGATAAGCAATAAATGTTTCCCTTCGTTTTACGAAACACCATGGTTTTTATAGTTTTTGCCCTGTGCATCCGTCGGTCTGTTTGTCTGCAAAAACTTTAACCTTGCTCATAACTTTGATTGGCTAGAGCCATGGCTTTCATATTTTACCTGTGTATTCCTCGTGACAAGACCTTTCTTTGGGTACCATCAAATTGACCTTGGAGTTTGACTCAGTTTTTCTAAATTTTATCAGACTTTAACCTTGACCATAACTTTGGAACAGTTGGTGATAGGACTTTCAACGTTCACATGTGCATTCCTTGTGACAAGACCTTTCTTCGGATACCAACAGCTTTGACCATGACCTTGGAGTTTGACCTACTTTGGAAAAAAACTTTAGCCTTGGCCATAACTTTTAAACAGATAGTGCTAGTGCTTTCATACTTGTGTATTCCTCATGAAAAGACCTTCCTTTGGATACCAACAATTTTGACCCTTTAACCTTGACCTTGGAGTTCGATCTACTTTGAAAAACCTTAACCTTGGTCATTACTTTTGAACAATTAGTGCTAGGGCTTTCATACTTCACATGTGTATTCCTTGTGACAGGACCTTCCTTTGGATACCAACAATTTTGGCCCATGACCTTGACCTTAGAGTTTGATTTACTTAAAAAAACTTTAACATTGGCCATGATAACATTTAACGTGTGTATCCCTTGTGACAAGACCTTCCCTTGGGCACCATTTGACGTTGACCTTGATGTTTTACTTACTTCTGAAAAACTTTAACCTTTGCCATAACTTTTCAATGGTTGGTGTTAGTGCTTTCATATTCCACAGGTATATTCCTCGAAACATGACCTTTCTTTTGGTAATGTACCAACATTTTTGATCTTTTAACCTGAAGTTTGACTTGCATTTGAGAAACTTTAACCTTCAATTTAAGCTGCACTACGGGGCCTCAGTGTTTCACAAACAAAGCTTGTTTCAAAGTTAAACTTGTTTGCGACTCAATAGAAAATGGAAAGTGAACAAAATTTATTTGTTTGTATCTCAAAAAAAGTTGTTGCCCTTTCCTACTGATTCACGATTGTTTTGCCAGCTCTGAAGAAACTTGATTTTTGTTGTTTATCCCAGCTGAGAAAGTGTGCTTGAAAACTATGGGTTTGAAAACTATGAAATAGAGAGAGATTGGTGTGTTTGTAAACTTCGGAGAAAAGTTGTAGTATGTAGGTTATTCCTTGATTAAAATTAAGTTCTATGTGCTGTTATTATCGCTATAAACACTGCTCACTGCCACCTTAATCTTCTGCAGTTGCAGTTGCATTGTGCTCAAAGTCCCAATTATGTCTTATTTTTTCTTCAATTTCTGTTTAATGAACATTTAGTACAAAGTCTAGTCCAAGAAAAAGTGTATTCACTATTTCACTGTCTAATTTACAAGCTTTTTTTTTAAAATGGGCTAGTCAAATGAAAAAAAACTTGCAGGATCTTTCAAAACCTTTTGCTGAGGCAGCATCACGTACCCTTAAAAATCGAACGAAGGATCCATATCCGAATACACGACCACAGAGAAACAAGAAAATCTGCCACCAATATGTGCTTCATCGCCGGCCTATGTTAAGATCCGCCTCTCCAAAAATTTCAGCCTGGTATTCCAGTCCCAATATGTAATAAATTCGACACTGACATAATCACCTGAGGAAATATTTAAAATTGCCGAAGCTGCCTGAGAAGGTATTAGAGAATCCTTCACGAGGAAATTCCTTGCATGACAGAAGAAAAAGCGCTCAACTTTGAAAAGAAATCGAACACTTACAAAATGTGGACTTCAGTATGAGACTGTGATAGATGAAGTTGAACAAAGCAGTCGACATCCGCTGATCCGATTATCCGGAATCCCCGAATTAAACACAAGGAAAAAAATCAGGAAGCTGTAACTCCATGCAGAGCATTGTCACAAGAAGATATCATCAATTCACACAGAATTGGGAATCAAAGAAACAACGCACTTCACCACAGAAAATAATATTCCGTGTAAAATCCGTAGTTACCAAGTTTCATGTCCTCCGGAAACTTTAAGGACAACAAATGTACCAAGAGATTCTTTGTCAGCGAAGACAGCACCAAGTACCGTGACAGGCTGTTATATGTTATACATAGACAAAACCTTCAACAGAGTGCCTGTCATCTAACGGGAAGGTAAAAGACAATCGAGACAAGTATCATCCCATTCAAAACAAATCTGACTTAAATAAAGGAGATGGGTGAACAAGGCGTGCAGAATGCCTATATCTTCAGATATGTAAAAATCATATTCAATTTGTGAATTAAGTATTTAGAATAAAGTTCTCTTTATTGAAAATTATGAAATTATGATAAACAAAACATTTCCAAGGAAAATTTTCTAGGTAGAAATTATTCTGTTAATAAAAAAATAAATGCAGCATTCGTGGGGTTCGAACCTTAATCAATAAAAATCCTGAGTTTCATTTTCCTTCGAGACTAACGCCCTTACCACTACACTACACAGCTCTTGTTAAATAGAGGCATTCAAATCATGTTTGTGATATGACCCTTTACTAAATGGACTTAAGTATTTCTCGGAAGACGCGAATGTTGTGTGATAATTGTGTATTATTATTATTATTAATTTTTGTTTTTTTTTTTTGGTAAAATTGGTCTATGACAATGTTTTTATTCACCAAAAATGTATATTTTTACACAAACTTTGAGGATAAACTTTCAGAAAAATGGAGCGAAGAATTTGTGTGAAATAGTGTGAGAATATAATCCTTTTGTCCTGTTTAGTGTGTGTATGCTATTTCATAGGCAAATAATTTCAACCTTTTTGAGATTTGTGCAAATTGTAGAGATTAAACAGAAAGTATACTTTAATGTAAGATGAAATATTAAAGGAAATTTTGTTGTAATTTAGATTTTAATTTTTCACCTTCGTGTTTGTCGCATTATAGGCCCTTCTCTCGCCTTGTTCGCCCATCCTCTTTGGACATTTAGTTGAAGAAGAGAATACGTGTTTGTTTCAAAAATGGCTCATTAAAATTTTACACTCGAATTTAGAATCATTCCATCCAAAACAGTTTCACTCGTGCAATACAATAGCTCTAATAATTTCCCAAATTTGAAGTAATGTGTATCATATCAATTTTATCCGCAACTTTTCTCAGTTCTCTTTTTCCGTTTTTGTTTTCATTTACTAACACCAGTGTATTGCATATCACTACTGGCTTATAATAGTTAAAAATAATTGGACCTGTCCAGTTATGACGTTTTGTTTATGATAGTTAATACTGATTTGACCTTCCCCGTTATGAGATTAAGTTTGACATAATTCAAATAAATTAAGAAGGAACACTTTGCGAATTCATTCCTGTAGTGTTACCTGACCATATACAATGTGTGGTTTTGTTTTTGTTTGTTTTTTTCTTTTGTTTTTGTTTTTGAGAAAGGTAAATAGAAATTCTAAAGCTTAAGAATAAGATTAAACTAAAATAACAAACTTTATTTTATTCCATGGAAATTATCAGGCATGGTTCCTCGTCCACTTGAGATTAACAAAAACAATTTACATTACATACTTCCGCAAAAAAATAAGGATATGTAAGTAGAAGTTAGAGTCTATAGGTGTTTTCACAGAAATATTTCCTCATTATGTCCTAATAATCCCACTAAAAAGTTTCCTGTACTCCTTTCTTTTGTTTAATGCTTAACATTGAAGAACTATGTTCCCTTACCTTTTCTTGATAAGTTTATCCAGGATTTTTTCTCTAGCCTACGGTAAGAAATGCTGTCATATTCATTTATTTGTCTTTCAAAAAGTGTTTTAGAGTGTGTAAAAAAAGATGTATGCTCTCAGCTGTAAAGATGATTAATATTACTTTCCGCCTATTGATGCTTCAAAATTTCTTATTTAAAAAAATATCCTTCAATTTTAATGGCGTATTTAGAACTGTCATTAATTTAAACTTAATTTTAATATAGTTAAAAATAATAGACAATATGTATGCACAAATTTCGAGAAAAAACATAACGGCAATCACTGCAGAAATTGCCACACTTCCAAAATGTTTAATATAAAAATGAAGCAATTCCCAGTTTTTCAAATGTTCCGTTTTGTTTGATTTTAGTAATAACTCAGAATGTCATACAAAGCAATTTTAGGCATTGCAACGAATTTGACAGAATTCTTAACTAGAAGACAAATAAACAAATATAGGCAGTGAAGAACCATATTTATTACATTTTCAACAGTGAAATACTATAATTTATTTACTGAATAAAAAGTGATATTCTGACACAGTCTGAAACGATATCAAAATGGTATTCTCACAGTGTGAGAATATCAGAAGAGCGGCAAAACTTGCGATTTTCCTTCCCTACACGAAGAATGTTTTTTTAAATCCCTGGCCTGTTATAAGATATAGTTAATTAACCATCCTAACAGAGACTAATAGTTATACTGCCAACGTCTTTGCCAAATAGGTCTATTCAATGTCGTTAAAAATCCATGTTGACAACGTTTTTCAATCTCGAAATCGCTTAGCTATGACGTCTCAACCGCTCAACTATGACGCCATATCCTATGACACCTGCTACGAAAAGACAGAGGCAAAGGGAAAATCTAAGAAAATATAATGGAAAATTTAATGGGTTTTTTAAGATGAATAAGGAATTTATTTCACTCGTGAAAATATCAAAAAATCCTGTCCCACTCGTGAAATAAATTCCATATTCATCTAAAAAACATTGAATACCCTCTGTGTCTTCGTCGTTATTTTACACTTATATGTTCATCTATATATCTATAACTTGACCTGTAATTCCAAAAGAGAGTATGGTGCTGTTTTAGTTATCTTTAAGAATATGTAATTTATGTGATAAAAACACTCTAGGTGACGAATTCCATTATGTAATGGAGTCTATGTTTTTCCTCATTACGTATGAAAGTCAGAAACTCATAAGAAATATTATTCTAATGTAATTACTTACAAATTTGGGAACCTTATGTCCACCACAGATGTAGACTCGCTGAAAAATCTGTCTTTCTTTCTTTTAAAGATATTGGCATGTTTTCAATAATATTTTTTAATACTACTCTACCTTACTTGACCTTGTATTCTGTATATAATTATGTAAATGTTTTCATGAACCCCATGTACCATTGTATGGTCTGAGAGTAATAAACAAAAAAAAAAAATAAATCTTTTCCCTTGGTGTGTGCAAATAAAATGAATAAATAGCTTTGGGATGATATTCCATCAACGCGTCTATTCCTACACATTCTATATAAAAGGACATCAGGCTTAACTTTTTCATAAGTTTATTCCTGTATGCCTATTTACAGAAAATTTAGCTCTCCATAAACCTACTCATCAAGATCATCCTTACCATTCTGATCGATGGGGAGCGGAAAAAGCCGTTGATGGCAAATACGACAATCTGACATCAGGTGCTGGACAGTGTGTAATCTCTGCCAATTTCAAACGAACAGCCACGTGGTGGGTCAACCTAACGAAGGTTTATAGTATCAGCCACATCAACATTATCTACAGGACAGATAATTTTCCTCGTAAATTGTTTTGTTTACATTTTGAAATGAATACGAGTTTTGAAACCTTCAATTGCATGTAAATGTTACTGAAAACGTACATATGAGGGGATTATTTCTCAAAGCACAACTCTCCTTCTATATTACGCATAATGAAATTCAATTATATTACTTAGTTTTAACCGTTTTCTATGAACCAGGAAATGTCTTTACGGGTGATTTGAAAATATTGAGAAAAAAAATCTTAAATAAAAGTAAATGTATTTTGCAGATCCAAGTCCTTATGTTTCTCGGCTGGCTGGGTTTTTCCTTTATGTTTCCAACACCTCGTCAACAGCGGATGGCCATCTTTGTTTCCATGAAATACAGAATGTGAGTGGAACCCCTTCAGAAAACCAGACGATAAGTTGTCCTATACATGGGCAGTATGTGATATTCTACAACGAACGAAGGACTGATGCTAAATATCCTAAGTACTATTCCAGCTATTCTTTCAATGAACTTTGTGAGCTGCAGGTTTTCGGTAAGGCTTCAGTAAAGCGAAGAGTACAAACTCTTTTAAAGGAAATGATATTCTTAGGTTTAATTCTAAAAGGAAACTGATAAAATTTAGGTTGTGATCGTCCGGGTATCTACGGAAACAATTGTTCTTTACCCTGCCCAAATCATTGTCAGGATCACAAATGTCACATACACTTGGGGGAATGTTTTGGGTGTGTACCGGGATACCAGGGAGCTCGCTGTAATCAATGTAAGTACTTATGAAACATATTGACTCATCGCAATTACAGACCGCAAAGCATTCCTTTCATCTAAAAAAAATGTCTCAAATTGCGTTGTTTCCTTTTTGCCATAAAAGAAAGTACGTCTTATTCGAAGGAAGAAAGATTAGGGGGGTGGGGGGGGGGGGGGGGTCAAAGCACTTGCTGGTGATATTTGTAAATAAATAATCTGTCCTCAAAAATGCTGGAAAAGAAAATTTTTCTTAAGAAAATAAATGATCCCTCGTCTGGTCTGGTCCTTCCCCTTTTTCCATATGAAAAAGAGTTTTGGAGTTAGCTTTTGTTTTGCTCGTCATTTTTTCAGTGAAAAAGAAAATATATTCTTTGTCTTCATCTTGGAAATAAATGATTTTTCCTTCACTGGCATGAAAGTAATAAATATACCTGATAAGAACCCCCCCCCCCCCCGCCATAAGAATCAAATGTTGCCCCCTTCAAACGTTAGTAGTTTACCTTAAAAGTCATTTATGAACATTTAATTTAGATCGAACGAAAATAGGGAATGTGTATAGTGATCGTATTAATTTTTGTTTTAGATGACATTTAATTATAATCCTATACTTAATCAGGATTCGCTATTTTGATAACATATAAGAACAAGCTATTTTATTTGAAAAAATCATAATAAAATGCGTCCTTTTTAACGTCCATATAATAATATACTTATATAAATTTTATTCAACATTTCAACTCTTCATAAACACACTATAACATAGGTCGTCCACGTGGCACAGTGGTTAGAGCGTTTGCTCTTGAGTCCTGGAGTAAGAAGTTGGTCCTTACGTCGCGGGTTCGAATCCCACTGTGGGACATGGAGACCGCTCCTTCGGATGAGACCGTATAAACCGAGGTCCCATGTCGCAGTAGGTGATTGCACGAAAAAGATCCCTCACTGCTCAATGGCCCCGAGTGCCGAGTACAGGTCAAAATTTGCAGCTCTCCACCGGGAAGTGGTGGCATCTCCATATGAGTGAAAAATTCTCGAGAGGGACGTTGAACAAGATACAAACACTATTACACAGAAATTAAATACCATAAGACTCTTTAAAATAAGTAAGGGCCTTTAACTCTGTTTTGGATATGATCGTTAGCTTGATTTCACTTTGTATAATTTGTCGTACATACTCCCAGTGATGCTTTGATTTCGATTATATGAAATAAATATGATAAAATGAAGTGAATAGATGTATTCTAGAGGACCAATGGGCCAAAGAATTTGACCCTACTACGCAGCACAGTTAAGGCTACATAAAGAAGACGCTTTCTAATTTATACGAGAAACGCTTACTGTGACATCACGCAAAAATATCATTTCTTTATAATATCATTAAATGAAACAATATTCCGTTGATTCTTCATGTTATGCCTTATAGTGCTGCGTATTCGTCAGGGTCCATAAACTGAACAAACCACTAAAATTCTCATAACTCAGATTGCTTGCGTTCGAATATGATTTGGTAGCCTCAGGATTTTCATTAATATCAATAATATTCCGAAGTACAATTATGCCCTATTTTTGCTCCCCCCCCCCCCCTCTTGTGGCCAAGATTAAAATCATGTGAATTTGCATAATCCTAGGATTGATGCATGTTCATAATTCTAATCATAGTTTATACAGAACATTCTTGAAAAATCGGTTCCTGTATGTTCCAATATAAAAGCAAGATCCCTTATTTTGACCCAAATAAGCTACCGGATGTTAAGGTTGTTCATCTTGTTTGCAAATCAACATCGCTTATTAACGCTTACTCTTAAAGGGGAGGGGGGGGGGTAAAGGTTTTTATGTACATATGATGAGAACGAACTTAAGACTAAGTTATGTCGGATACCTTTCACCATCCTATCAAAGAAGTGTTTATTGATAATCCATTTTTAAGACAATTCACTTTTTTGCTTTTTAAACCCACCCTTCTTTCAAGCAAAGCGTTCACGGTAGCTCAGTCGGTAGAGCGCTCGCTCCGTGATCGGGAGGTCGTGAGTTCGAATCTCGGCCGCGACTGACCTAAGTCGATAAAAAATGGGTAGCAACTGTTCCTTCGCCATGCGCTCGGCACTTTGAAGTGAAAGTTGCGGGTCCTTCGGATGAGACTTTAAAAACCGAGGCCCCGTGTCACGGCAGGCGTTGGCACGATAAAGATCCCTCACTGCTCAATGGCCGTAACCGTATATGGTGACGTCTCTATATGAGTGAAAAATTCTCGGATGGGACGTAAAACAGCATACAATCAATCAATCTTTCAAGCAAAATGAAAAAAAAATGCATTTTCGCAAGGAAGCTCGGAATCTGTCAAGTAATTATGGAGGAGGTGAAAATTTAAAGACGTTGGACACACGATGGGAAACTGGTCATCAGAAAAGTTCACTTGAAGATAACTTAGTGTTAGCTTAATAATGTGAATTTAACCAATATTATCCAATGTATTTTATTTACCAAGCTTTACCAATTTTTAAAACTGTGCTCTATTTATCCAAGACATAATAATATCTGAGCAATGATTCACTTACAATGTATTATATGAAATATTTTTTTTTTAATTAAGTATGTAATGAAGGAAGATATGGTCCACAGTGTTCTTTGTCCTGTGGTCACTGTAGAGAAAGAGAGTCTTGTCACCACGTTAGTGGTACTTGTTTACACGGCTGTAGTGAAGGATTTCACGGCACTACATGTATGGATGGTAAATATTTAAATTCATCCTTTCGAAAACCGGTTAAAAGCTTGAAATAAATTTTAAAAGAAAAGTTTTAAAATATTTTTTCTTTTGAATTAAAAGAATGTCAAAAGGGATATTATGGAGAAAATTGCACGAAGAGGTGCAGTGAAAACTGTTTCCATTACACGGAGTGTGATAGATTCTATGGAGAATGTATTGGAGGTTGTAAACCAGGATGGAAACGGCCTAATTGTAATAGAGGTAAATATTTGAATGCAATTAAACTTTTTTTCGCGAAAGGAAGGCGGTGTTTCTACTTATTTTAAAGGTGCACGTACAAGTCCAATAGTACACTACCAAGATAATGTTAATTTAGCTTAAAAAAATACGCATAATATGATGACCTTTTTAAGGTAGAATTAACAATTTTTCCTAAGTTTCATTTTATCTCTGTTACAATGAGCTATTGATCATAAGGAAATATATATATTTCCACGTTTGCCTGACAGGAGTGATTACATGTAGAACTATAATGCTAAAATACTATAAGCAATGTTTGTTTAAGCCCCGGCAAGAACATAAGTACACAGATTTTAAATCTGAAAATGTACCTCAATATTAAATGCGATAAGAACTTTTTTCTCCTGCCGATCAATTATACATTTTTAAAAGATTTGCATATATCTTGGAATTTCAATTTTTGATAATTTATGAGAAAAATATCAGCTTTTGAACTTAGTCATTTTTTTTGCAAAAAATTGCATATAGGTTACCCCATTTGTCCGGATAAGTCATCCTACAGTTTTTAAGATAGAAAATTTTGGTTCTGCAGATCAATTGTACATTTATTAGAGACTTGAATATTGAATTTTAATTTTTAATAATTTATGAGAAATTTATGACAAAAAATGCCAGTTTGTTTAACAAAATATTGCATATAGGTACCCCATTTCTCCGGCTAAGTCTTTCTACAGTTTTCAAGATAGGAACATTGTTTGCCGATAATAACATATATAAGAGATGTGCATATTACTTTGGTTTGAAAAAGAAAATACCAGCTTTTGAACTTTTCTTGAAAAATATTGCATATAGGGTACCCCATTCGTCTGGATTCCACTTCCTACAGATTTGAAGATAAGAACTTTTTATACACCTTTCGAACAACGTTAAGAGGGTTATATAGGAATCACCTTGTCTGCCTCTCCGTCTGTCCATCTGTCTGTAAACATGCAAACTCTCATCGTTATAACTTCCTTATAGATAAACTCTGAGAGCTCACACTTTATACCGAGATTGTTTATTAACCTTTGATTTGCCATGACCTTAACCCAAGGTCATTCCGACAAGTTCTAGGTCACTGGATGAAAAAAGTATGAAATTCTTCTCCATTCTTAAACGTTGACTTTGTAATGGAGAATCACTGGAAGCTGATACTGAGAACAAAGGTTGCTTATGATTCAAGAGTGTGTCTTGACTCTGACCTAAGGTCATTCAAGCAAGTCGAAGGTCACTGGCAGAAAAGGTAAAACATTCTCATCTGGGCTATAACTTTGTTAAGAAAATCTGATACTTGGTAAAGAAATTGCTATTGACACAAGGGTAAGTCATGACCTTAACTCAAAGCCATTCTGGCAAGTTCAAAGTCACCGGCAGAAAAAGAATAAAACTCTTGTTTGGGCTTTAAACTTGGTTATGGAGAATCACTGGTAGCTCATACTTTTTACAAAGACTGGAAATGTCCCTCGGGTTTGTCATGACCTTGACCCAAGGTCACTCCGGCAAGTTCAAGGTTACTTGTATAATAGAAAGAAACGGGTAAATATTTTTTTTAATCTTGATTATACATGTACCATTTTGCTTTTTTGTTTATCACGAAAGGTTTTGAAGCAGTATAATCATACTTTTTGTTTCTCAAGAATGTGACGATAAAACGTTTGGGGTGAATTGTACAGAGAAGTGCGGAAATTGTCTGAATATCAAACATTGTCATCACATTAACGGGTCTTGCATCACTGGGTGTTCATCTGGGTACCAAGGAACGGCATGTGTAGACAGTAAGCATCTTTTGATACTTACACAAATCTACAATAATAACCAATAATTTTCTTAGATTGCCATTTCTGAAATAATGCACACGGCTTTCTATTGTCTATATTTTATACATGTAGAATGTGAGGAAACTTTTTGGGGAGTCAACTGTAAAGAAAACTGTAGTGCGGATTGTGTAAATCGGACGTGTTTTCATGATACCGGAAGATGTTACAAATCGAAAGTAAGTAACATAAATTGAGTATTAAAAAACAGACCTATATTTTGTAAGGAAATAAGACTGTAAATTACATTTTTTTCATAATGTTAATTAATTTTTTTTTACATATTCTGCAGAACAGACTAAGAAATATTACACTGCAAATGCAGAAAAAAATGTTAGTTGTTAATTTAAAAAAAATATCTGCAATTCTTTAAAGATATGTATTCTTATGGATGGAAAAAAATGTTCATATTACATGTAATTGCAATGTTTCCACTTCGTAGTCATTTTACATTCAGTTTGAAGACAAACCCGGATTTTCTGTCCTTCCCGTCATCGGTGGAATTCTAGCCCCTGCAATCGCCATCTCCATTACAATAGGGATATTTATTTTTACACAAAGGTATTTTATCAAAGGATAAAATGAGAGCATAAAAAAGAGACCTGCCAACCCAATGATGATTTTGTTTTTTCTTTATTAATTTTTCAAGTTTTCAGTCAATATATGAAATTCTTGTACAATACCACTTTTGATACACCAGATGCGCATTTCTATTAATTTTGTCTGTTCTGTGATGCTAATGCCGAAACGTTGGGAATCCGAAATATTTAAATTAAGAAAAATATGAAGAGCTGAAAAAATCCGTTACTTTTGACTTTTATCTAGAAGATTTGTTAATTGAAACGATTTCACATATAATGTTGTAAACGCAAAGATGCGTTAAAAATTAACTTCGACATCATGAAAAATTGTAGAGACTTAGGATAGGTAGAGGTCAAAAATAATTGCATTACTTAATGTTTGTTATTCTTAATCTTGAAATGTGTGCCTAGTCATTGAAATTTTTTTCATTTCATTTTTTTTTTCAGTTAAAAATCTCCGAGCCGTGATTACAAACATATTAAACTTATCGAAAAACAGACATTATTTCAATATTATGCTACTTAATAAAGATCTATTTGAGCATGTATAACAGATGATAAGTATTACCGAAGGGTAGTTTATAAAAGCTTTTTTATGAAAATGGAACTTTGAGAAAGTGATGGAATTAACCTTTTTTTCGTTAAACGGCACAATTACAGTAACATTTATTTTATTTTTAATTTCTTATTCATTTTCATACAAGAGGGCCACATAGCTCACCTGAGCACATTGGCTATGAAAAAGCACAAATCAGTTCAGTGTTGAAAAGTTAACATGGGGAGAGGGGGACTTGAATTTTAAACTACCTGAGGATGCTTCTATACCAATATAACAAATGGCTTTGCTGTTATTGACCAGAAGATTTTTAAAGATTTTTTCCTCTACATTTGACACATCCCACTATGACCCCTCCCTGCCCCCGGGGGTCTTCATTTGAACAAACTTAAATCTACAATACTTGAGGATGCTTCCATATCAATATGACTAAACATGGCTTTGCTGTTCTTGAGAAAAAGATTTTTTCCTGTATATTCCTATGTAAAACTTTGTTTCCCTATTGTGGCCCCACCCTACCCCCGGGGTCATCATTTGAACAAACTTGAATCTACACTACCTACGAATGCTTCCAATTCAATATGAATAAACATGATTTTACTGTTCTTGGGAAGAAGATTTTTTAAAGTTTTTTCCTATATATTGCTATGTAAAACTTTGATCGTCTATTGTGGCCCCTACCTACCCCCGGGGGTCATCATTTGAACAAACTTGAATCTACAATACCTGAAAATGCTTCCATATCAATATGAATGAACAACCCCACCCTACCCCCGGGGATCACCACTTGATCAAACTTGAATCAACACTACCTGAGGATTGATTGATTGATTGTTGTTAAACGTCCCTCGAGAGAATTTTTCACTCATATGGAGACGCCACCACTTGCCGGTGGAGGGCTACAAATTTTGACCTATACTCGGCACTCAGGGCCATTGAGCAGTGAGGGATCTTTTTCGTGCCAGCACCTACTGCGACACGGGACCTCGGTTTATACGGTCTCATCCGAAGGACCGGTCTCCAAGTCCCGCAGTGGGATTCGAACCAGCGACGTAAGGATCAACTCCTTACTCCGCGACTCGAGAGCAGACGCTCTGACCAATGCGCCACGCGGGCGACACACTACCTGAGGATGCTTATATATATATATATATATATATATATATATATATATATATATATATATATATATATAAAATTAATATGACTAATCATGGCTTTCCTATTCCTGAGAAGAAGATTTTTAAAGTTTTTTTCCTATATATTTCTACGTAAAACAATGATCCCCCATTGTGGCCCCACCCTACCTCTGGGGTCATGATTTGAACAAATTTGAATCTTCGCTATGTAACAAAGGTTTCCTATTAGTTTCAACTTCACAAGCTCACATACCCCACGCTCCCCCAAAACTCGACAATGCAACACGTAATGAATGACACAGTGCGTTTTAAATACACAGTATAATTCAAAAAGGGGCATTACTTGCAAAAAATCATCACATCAAAACTTCTTGCATATAAGGACATTCAAATCTTTGTATGTTACAAATTTAATTGGGCTGAAGTTTCTAGATAAATGATGGAATCAAAATTTCTTGGTAATATACAAATCTATACATTATGTCTTAAATACATAAGTTTCATGAAATGCAGTTCCGGAGTTATGCTGACAAACTGTTATTTAAATTCCTCAGTGATTTCGATTTGTTAATGAGTGTAAGTCCATGTCCAACACATGACAATTTACACATTTAAATAATTGATTGAAATAAAATTATGATGTAGTCATATGAATTTGTTTATATACTATTCTTATGAAATTATTTAGGGCAAAGCACCAATTTGAGAGGGGGTGAGAACTATCCAAGATTTTTTTTGTGTGTGTTAAATCATTAATATTTTGATCTCAAAATCAATAGGGGTCTTTTAAGGTCATGAAATATTTCACATAAAATTTCATTACAAAAGCTGATTCCAGTGGATTTCCTTATTACCTAGCTGAAAAGTTTTTTCGATAAAAGGCAAAACTCTTAAGGCAAAAATAATGGAATTGGAATTTCCTGGTAATATGCACATCTACACACTGTGTACTAAATATCTGCAAAGTTTCACCAAATTCTGTGCAGCGGTTTAAGAGGAGTTGCGCTGACAAACTGTTCATCTCTATATTCAAGATATGGCCAAAAGTCAAGTTGAATAGCGCCGAAATTCCCAGAAAAATAATGGAATTGGAATTTCCTGGTAATATGCACATCTACACATTGTGTCCTAAATATCTGCAAAGTTTGACGAAATTCTGTGCAGCTGTTTATGAGGAGTTGCGCTGACAAAAAAAAAACAGAACTGACGGACTGACACACTGACTGACTGACGGGCGGGTCAAAAACATTATACCTCACGCATCTTGTTGCTTGGGGTATAAATATGCCACCAAATTTCCACTATTTCTGATTTATCTCCCCTTGGATGAGGGCGTGGCCCTTCATTTGGACGAACTTGAATTCCTAACATCCAAGGATTCTTTGTGGCAAGTTTGGTTGAAATTGGCCCAGTGGCTTTGGAAGAGAAGCCGAAAATGTGAAAAAATTACAGACGGACGGACGGACAACAGACAAAATGTGATCAGAAAAGCTCACTTGAGCGTTCAGCTCAGGTGAGCTAATAACATTTTTTTTTATCCAGATCTGAATATTCAAGGGAAAAAAATATATCTATCATTTGTCCACTAAATCACTGTTATTACTTTTTTTTTTCGAAAATGCCGAATAAGTTAAAAGAATGATATTTTTTTATATATCAAAAATGTTTATTATAAATTATCTTTTTTGTACATAAATTTACACTGTTTCATAAATTTCACAATGGTTTTCAGGTTATGCAGTGAAGGCAAACAAAATATGAAACTGAATTCAAATCTACCAAGTATGTTGTCTTTTTGCCCTCTTACATGTAGTTGATACTTAGAGAATTTTTTCCCTAATATTTAGCTATATTTGGCAATTTTTGTCATAAATGCAAGATAAATTCTGTTATGAATTGGTAAAGTCAAAACAATTCATGCTTCAGTAATAATAATGGATATGTTAATTGAAATGATTTGTTGCTCTTTATCATATTTTCAAATTGTGAGAAATCGATTTTGAAATCATTTTAGCAAATAAAGGGAAGATTGTGGAGAATGTTAAAGATCAAAAGCACGAAAGGGATGATAACACTGACGTTCAGATACATGTATCACCGACAAAACACAACAAAATAACGACACACGATGATACAGACGAAGATATAGACGACGAGGGGAAATTGCACGATGATAATCCGTATGGTGACATGTACTACAATGAAGAGACACTTCCAGATATTTCATTAGACAAACTCGAGGAAACGATAGCGGGAAAATGCATTGATGATAATGACGGATTTAAACGAGAATACGCGGTGAGAAATAATAAGCTTTAGGAAAATTTTGAGGAAACTTTTTACGTTTGATGATTTACGATAATCACCCATAATTAGCAAAAAAGTTTCCTTCTTGTATTTACAATACCATTTAACAGGCACTTCCGTATGGAAAGAAATACACATGCGATGCCGGAAATCTACCAGGAAACATAACAAAGAATAGATATCAGACTTCATTACCTTGTAAGTTTTATTAGAGATAAAAAAAAATTCTATCTGCAACAGTAAAACAAATCAAGGTTTTTATTATTCTTTTATTTATGAGTATTCTGATCGGTTATAAACAAGAAAGAGAGCAAACAAGAGAGGGCGTTTCTTTACTATGCATTTGAATAAAGAAGCATAATGCTTGATTCCAAGACGTTGTTTAAGAATCAGTGAATAGCAGAATTAGAAACATAAAGATTATTATGTACAATTTTCAGATCTCTTCCATTTAATGTTTGAAGAATTCCATTTATATTGAAATGGAATGAAATCGAAGATATCGAATTTAACTGAAATAGATAATTAAAAGAGGTTCCGTACCGCTATAATATATTCTTATATTCATATTCAATTGATTCTTTCGAAATCAAAGGCAACTTCTTTTCTCAAATTATTGGAAATCCAGTGACCCCCCCCCCCCCCCCCCCCCACTCTCTCGACAAGTAAGTTTAGTTTTACATCCGAAATGCAGGATACTTGTACAATCTTTTAAATAGCATTTACTTTGCAAGTGTCCTATGAATCTCTGTCCGTAAAGGCACAACTTGTGAAAATAACAAACTGGCTAATTACATATATTTATTTCTGAAGATGATATAGATGATCCACTTCATGAATGTTTTAATATAGATGTATAAACACTACTGATCAATAATAATAACTACATTTGTTTCAGCGAACTAAATTTAAGTACTTAAAATTCTGATCAGGGTTTTTGTGTGTGTCAGTGATCAGTAATGTCATTTTAACATTTAGTTGCTTGACCAACGTACATGCACTTTTTATGCTTGATTCTTCCCACCGATTTTTTTTTGTTTTGAACTCAGATGACCACACTCGCGTAAAATTGAAGAACAATGAGTCGGACTATATTAATGCAAGCTTTATTAATGTAAGTAATATTTTTGATAAACTTACATTTTACAATCAATTTTAAACCGTTTTATTTTAATTGTATCAGATATGCAAAGCTTTTTCATCGTAAAATTATTTCATATATTAAAATTGCTATATGAACATTTGTACAAATAAATAGGGTTTACAGGAGGAAAATGCATACATAGCAGCCCAAGGTATGAAATGCATATTACATTTGTCTTAAGAAATATATTTTACGCCGGAATGTACATTTTTTTTTCATATAAGAATATGGAATAAATTTAAAGAAAATAAACAGTAACCCGGGGCTTTAATAAACATTTTTGCACAGGTCCCAAGCAGAATACAGTGTCAGATTTCTGGGCCTTGATTTGGCAGGAAAGAGTCAAACAGATTGTTATGCTGACTAACCTAAGAGAAGGAAACAAGGTGAATTTTGGGTAGTAAACAAGTTTTAAATACTGTTTATACATGATATCACAAATTATAATGCTTCCTGTACTTTTGTCACTGTATAACAAATACCTGATTATTTTCACAAAAGGATTGGTTTAGCGTAAGCATACAATGCCTAAATGGTGCATAACTTCCCTATTTAGAAAAAAATAAATATATCAGCACCCACGTTACTGATCGAAATCACGATCCCGAAAACACCGGAAATCCTTATTTTATACAATGTTTTTTGAAGTTAATAATAAGAAAAATCATTTGCATCTGACACCAATTTCCAAAAGAGTAAAAATCTTAAAAGAAAATTCTCTTAACAAATATGAATATATAAACTAACCAACGTCATATGAACTGGTTTTTCGGTGTCATTCAAACACTTTTTGAAATATTTAATTTTGAATATTTTTGAAATTTGGTTTGAACTATGCTGATATGGTAGTCAGGGTTTGACATATAATGCACTTGCCTATTCCTGCTCTATGTATCAAACTACCTACTAATCAGCATAGTGCATCCTAATTATGATATTTTTTTAAGAAATAAATTATTTAAAATGTATTTTATCTCAGAGTTTTGACTTTAAAAAAATATCGCAATGATTACTTTATCTATCGATGACTCTTTCTGTCATTATTTACGTTTGAAAGACACCGTGTGATTTCCTTTAAAAACGCAATGACATGTGTTTGCCGATGCTTGTATGTCGTTCAGAAACCAAATACAGAAATATTTAACTTCTGATTTTTTAACTTATTTTGTTTATAGGCAAAATGTTTCCAGTACTGGGCTGATGTAGGAAAATCAGTTATTACTGGGGGATTTTCTATACATACTGTCGACGAGAAATATTATGCATTCTATGTTATCAGAACTTTAAAAGTTATTCATAGAAAGGTAATATTTCATAGTTTAATGTGAACATCTCCATTCAAGAAGATCCAAAAAAGCAGTTAGAAAGATTGATTTATTTCGACCCACTTTACTATAAATGTGGAAGAATAACATACTAAACCTAATTTCGATTGAAAAGATTTTGTGTAAAATTTTAAGATTAAAGAAGTCTGAAAAATATATTTAATTTAGTTTATCTCCGTGAATGTGCAATATTATAACATTTTTAAACAAATGCCAGATTTCAAACAAAGAATTTTGTTTTGATTATTCTGGATTATTATAAGTTAAAACAGAAGAATTTAGTACAGCATTATCAATTCACGGCTTGGCTGGACCACGGAATACCAGAACCATTCTGTCTTGTTGTATTTCATGATCACGTGAGGAGAACAAGAAATAGTAAAGATAGGAATCCAACTCTGGTACATTGCAGGTATAAAAATATTGAAAAATTTTACAGAATAACTTTTTTCAAAATTTTAATATAAGTGGTCACTTAAAAATATTTGCGTAAAATAAAAAAAAAATATCTTCAGATTTAAAAAAAATGTACGAAAAGTATAACACTTCGACGTTTTAAATATTTTGTCATAGTAAATTTGAGAAAAAAAGATTTTTGTGTGGTTTTATATAATAAACTATGCATGATATGTAGCAATATACCATCATCACCTGCTTATGGAGATTATGTCTCCAGTTGATTCGATACGCAAGAGTATATTCTTCGTACGAATAATTTCTTATACGCAGCAAGCTATGTCAAACAAGTTGAGGAAACAAGGATATTAACAGTCTTTTTTTAAAGTTAACATTTTGCAAATTCTATGATCGATACAATGATTTTGTCAAAAGAAATCTATCATTAAGTGGAATGTTGACTGACCTTCTTCTTACAAATTGTAAGGACATCATCTTCACACTGAATTGTCTACGGATTTTCCCGTTTGTCCGATCATGACAAGGAGCACATGGCTGGTGTGATCGGACGATTAGGGATGTTTACTCCATTATATCTGTCCCATCCTCTTCTGTTTTAGAGGTTCTTTACTAGTTTTGTCCAAATTTGTATTATAATTTCAATGCATTTTTGATCTTGATTACTGTTCGTTTTCATATTTCATGATAGGCACCAGAAAAGTACCAAAAATATCAAATTCACATGTAAAATGAGTATTATACATGTATATAAACATGTACGAACGCCCATTTTGTAACAAATAAAAATTTAGGCCTGCCTACTTAAAAGGGTTGTTTTTTGTAGCTTTTTAACAATTTGTCTGCATATTTGACTTAGAGATGTCATTATTTCAACTTCAAAACCATTTAAATAAGTATAATATCCAAATTATTTCTATTCCCATTGTGTTTTTGAATAAAAATCTTAATGTCTTTGTGTGTATATTTGGGCATCTAGTCATTGTAATTCAAATGTGTTTATCGTCTGTCTGTATATGTAATTTATTAAAAGCATCTCTGCTTTACCAGAAGAATTTTAGAAGGTTTGGATTTCAAATTGTAGATCGTATTTAGGGAGTCAAAAATTACGCGTAAATCTGGAGAGTAGGCAGGCCTGATAATTTAATAGCGAACGCAGCGCCGCTCGTCTCTGCGAGCTCTTAAAGCAACGCCTGGGCGAAGAGAAAATTCAGTTTGCACATTGTTTCAAACGAATTTTTTTGCGCAGTAACCTGTGGTCCCATAATGCTTTAGGAATTGAACCTCGCCGCAAACTACGTTCTCGCGGAAGGAACAAAAATTGACAAAAAAAAATTAAAATCACATCGATTTAATGGATATTGCAGAAAAAAAAAAACATTAGATTAATTTTCTTCATTAAAACTAGAACTGTTCAGGCTTCAATTTGGTAATGCAATTTACATACAACACCATGTGACGTCAGAGTCTAGACGTACCAAATGTCACGTGCGGTTTGAAGAGACGATGTAAATTAAATTTGCATGTACAGTACCAACCAGACCCAACCTGACACAAAGCAGTTCCAGAACAGTCCTGGAAAGCAGTCCCAACGGTCCCAGAAAGCAGTCCCAGTGGGCGGGGTTAATTAATTAAATGGGCGGAGCTTACTCAGAAATGAGATTACCAATAAACAATGTAACTATAAAAGGCAGTGGAAATTGATCATGCATTTCTTTCTGAGCAGTAACAACAAATATTTACAATTTTTATGTGACAGTCATTTCTGAACTGTAAGGAAAATTACAGTACGTGTATAGAAACAAATAATAAATATTGAACGAAGAAGACATTCATACCTACTAATAATATGATTATTTAAACAAAGTTATGTGGTATATTAATTTTTCACCAAAATAAATTAATTTCTTTTAATTAATATTGGTTTCCATATTTATTTATTTTTATAGAAAATTAAACTTGATTTCTTTTTTTTTTTTTTTAAATCAGAATTAGTTAAAATAGATATTATAATTATAGAGGAAGGCCTATGCCTATACTATACTCTGAATGTATTTTTCTTACAGGAAAATACTGGGGCTTTTGAAAAATTCTTTGTAAAATTTTGCCAAGTATTGTATTTCAGTCATGATTATTTTCACTGACTTGCCAATTTGATTATCGTTAGATTCTCTATGTAACAGAAAACAATAACACTCAGTTTTAAGTGTACATCTGTGTGTACATCTGTACGCGAATGGAACCCTCAGATTATGTTTAAAATTAATTAATGCCGAAATATATCTATACACATTTATTGAAACAAAGATTTTTTGCAGTTCATAGATTGAAAATAGTGTCATTGTTGACCAGCGTGCTCAGTGATGTGTAACACTGATACAATTTATTGACTTTCTGCTAATCATGCCCAAAGGCGATTGAAACCTCAAGACTAGTGTTGACACCACGCAATTCCCTATATTTTCAAATGTTTATTTTTTAAATAAATGTTCCTTTTTAATAACTTGTTTATAAATTAAAAACTAATTCATAAATTAATCCCTAAATACTTGTTCACATTGTTTATATGGCGGAAGAATGGTAGAATGATTTTATTTCATGGACATTTAATAAATTAATTATTAGGTTTTATTTGAAGGCGGTAAAAAATACCAAGGAAAGCGCTCTTCTTAGAATGGTTTTAGCTTTTTCAATTAAAATAAAAATCCAGTACAGTACGTCCCCCTGAATATCTTACTGAAATAACATGTTTGTGGGTTTTTTTTTAAATAGTGCTAATGCAAACTTTGAGTACATAGTTTGTTAACATTAATTAATTAAATAGGCTTAGATAATTTTGTTTCAAACACCTGTATTAAAGTTTAATTTTAGGGATAAAATTCATCTCCTGACTTCCCTTTTTAATTACTTTCGTTTTTTTAAAATTAATTCTAGACTACAATGGTGTAAATTTAGATCCCCTGAAGACATATAGTAATTACATGTACATGTATATCTATCTCTACTTGTTAAAATTTTGTAAGAAATCCTTGTTTTTTATTTTTTATCTTGAACACCTCTCTGCTGAGAGTAAACAAAACAACAACAGGAAGACTGCAAATTCAGAATACAAAAAGGGGGCGGAGCTATCATGTCACTCAGAACCTTTTTCACGCATGAGTGAACAAAGCAGTCCCAGAAAGCAGTCCCTGGGACTGCTGGGTCTGCTTTCTAAAGCAGTCCCACAGCGGTCCCAAAGCAGTCCCGGGGACTGCTTTCTGGGACTGCTTAGGTGTCAGGTTGGGTCTGGTTGGTACTGTATAGGTCCGGTATCTGCGCTCGCCCTAACGGTCGCACTGTCAACATATTAAAATTCTCAATGCATACTTTCTATTTTTAGCGCTGGGATCGGTCGTACGGGTACTTATATATCAATTGATGCCCTGTACAAGGTTGGTGTGAAGGAAAGGACTATCAATATCGCAGAATTCGTGAAGAGAATGAGAGAGAATCGAATGAACATGGTTCAGACATATGTGAGTAGAACACTCAAAATTCACTATGAGAGCCTTTTTCTTTGAGCGTTCTTTTGTACGGGGATTGCAATATAGAAACATTATGGTTTTAGAAATGTTTTTCATGTGGTTAAAATTTATGAAAAAAAAATATATTAAAGTCGGCTTCCAAACTCGGTGCATATACCTTATATCTCTGTAAGGTGATCTCCACATTTTACATTGAGTAACTTAAGTACATAATATAGATGTTGCAACAATAGTTATTATTGCGATTATTTAGAGTAACTAACTCCCCATTATTGCGCTCTCTTACGTCGGAGTTGGACATAGTCCAAATTCGCGGGATTTTTGGGTACAACGTTTTGAAGGTAAACAATGCCAATGCAGAAGGATGTACAAGCGATAGACGAAATAATTACGACAATTTTGAATTTTATCAATTTCCGAAGGTTGAGTCTGTTAGAAAAAAGTGGTTGCGATATACAAGACGAGACAGTTCTTCTCCGTAAGTTTGCGAAATCGCTATCTTCGTCGTCACAGTGGTGATAATATAGCTGATCAGCTTCCTCACACAACACTCGTAATTCCTCTTTCTTCTTATTCGAGTGACTTAAGCCCTGTGATCGTAAAAAGGTGACAAGTTCTGGTTTCTTTTTACCTTTAATCTCCATATTAACAGCTTCGGTAGCACCGCGCGTCTATATATAGCGACGTCATTGTATCCAACCCGTAGGCATAACGCGCCTCCAATACGGAAGAGTTCCTAAATGACGAGTAATCGAGATAATAACTTTTGCCATCAAGAAACATCAGAACACTCCTTTTGCAGTACTAGGACCTTAGTAATAATAATAAAGCTCTTAAAAATAGTCACGACTCATCAGACTTGGTAAATACCCGAGTATCTCTCAATTCCTTTAAGGTTTGGAGTCATGGCCAAGGTCTTTCTTGGTGAAAAGAGGTGTTAAGTTGCCTTTGGATTGCTTTAAAGTAGCTTTTTGTTGGTTGGTATAATTATCTGTCGTTGCAATTGATTTTAGCTTGCTTTTAATTGATATAATCCTTCTGTTGATTAATTTAAGATTGCTGTTGTACAGTATTTTCATCGATTCTATTCTATTAATTGTCTTACAGTGGCTGCAATTGGTGACAACTTACACGAACGATCACGTTACACGAACGATTCCGTACGATTAACGCACGATAAAACCTGTTACACGAACGATCCCTCACGCACACGATTCTACACGTTACACGATCTTACACGATTGCTAACGCAAAGGCACGATTCTTCACGCAAAATAGTTCAAATTCTTTAGGAATGGATATTTTCAAAACGAAATAAGCCTTAATATTTATTTTAGATTTCGAATAATTATTGGTATTATTTCATAGACTTTGAAAAATAAAAGAAAAAATACAAATGGATATTTCTGAAACTAAATACATTAGATAACAAATAATTATTTACGTAATTCTCCGACTGAAGAAAACTGTTTTTTCCTTCTATCAGAAGATGTACATGTAGGTGGACCGTGAGTTTTGATTGAATTAGATTTCATAATATGCAGAAAGGGATAAGTCTAAAAAAATTGGCATGAAAATGAATTAAATTATAAGTTTAATCCATGTTTCCATTTGTGAATCTCTAAAATCAACAATTATCATTATCAAACAAATCATTTATTTGCAGAAATTATAAAAAAAATAGTTAAAAGTAAGCTCCAGAGATAAACACTGATAAACGAAACCCCGACAATCATGTCGTGTACATGTACCTTCGCGGACTAAATATTTATGTAAGCGTAGAGAATTGTTTATTTATTTTTTGTAAAAATATCTATTTTTTGATCTATTGATTTTAAAAATAGCTTGACCATTATTAACAGTAAACATAATTAACATCAGAGAAAAAATCCTTAAACATCTAAGTATGGTTTATCACAAAAAATCACGCGATTTGACGAGAACACAATATTGTACGACTTACTATATTGCTTATTTCCAAGCGGTAACTAGTTCCTTCTGCTTTCAATTATGTAAATCGGGTTTCATTCATTTTATTTGGATTGAAAAAAAATTAGACAAGAGATATGCTTGTTTAATAAATAACATTCCGATAAAAACTTACAAAACGAAATTTATACGTTTCTTAACGCACGATCACGCACGATGAAAACCGCAAACGATTGAGTCTGATACACGCACGATCTCGCACGTTACACGAACGATCACGCACGTTACACGAACGATTCTACACGATTGGTTTGTCAACAATAACGTTGCAGCCACTGTATATCTGTGGTTGGATGATATTATTCGATTATTGGCTTTAGCTACACGTGTCGGTTGGATAGTATCATCCCTCCGATAAATGACTTTTAAATGACTTTTGCGTGCTCTTGGATGGTTTCAGCTGCTGGTGGACGGTGCTCTGTTTGTAGGATTGTGCTAATGTAGTAGTGTAGTTTAAAGGTATTTCCTCCTTGCTTGATATCTGTCGTCAAAGTATCATCCCCCATAATGGTTTTAGCTTAATGTTTAAGGCCTTCATCAAACTGATACTTAAGACCATCAGCTTTCTGTTGGTCGGCTTTACCTTGTGGTTGGATGGTTTCATCCTTCTATTGAATGATATAAGCTAACTGTTGGATTTTTTTCCAGCTTGCTTTAATTTTACATTACATAAATTAAATTTCTAGGTTTAAAAAACATTAGCTCAACATAATCATGAATTAAGTTCTTATTACTGTGGAATCATGACTGTTCTTGGGAGATCAATGTTCGTAGAATTCTTGGGTCACCCTTATCCACGAATTTACATCCCCACGAAAAATTTCGTCAACAGATCTATTTATTGAATCTTCTATATATACTATTACCCACGAAATAACGTTCCCGCGAACCAACAAAATTTTGCTTACCCACGAACACTGACTTCCAAGAGTTAAAGTGATTTAACAGTACTTGTAATATCAATAACAAGTAATTGCACGATTACAAACCTATCTTAGGAGCAGTACATGACCATATATCTGGCACTGGAACATGTCTTTAAAGCCTCACCGGCGATTATGAAGAAAAGTGAATTCCTAACAAAAACCCAGGCCAAAAGGAAAAATAAACCGGAAAACCAAAGTGATCTTAGAGAAGAGTTTCAGGTAATATACACCCAAATAAGAACTAAAAAGTATCAGTAAAATTTTGAAATAATTGCATTCCTTTCTTCATTTTCCAGACTCTGTTAAAAGTTCGACCTTCTTATACAGAGAGTGATTACAAGATGAGCAGGCAATCAAGCCGGGGTGATGTGACAGTTCTTCCTCGTAAATATTAAAATATAAAGTAGACTTTATCTGCTCTGCTCCATTTTATTTGAAATTAAAAAGTCTACTAAAGAAAATACATTTTATGGTTTATTTCAGTGGACAAGTACAGTTTGTTTTTGCCGTCCAGCATACCAAAGCGTGGAAATTACATAAACGCGGTTTCTCTTCCGGTGTGTATATGTTCAATATAAGATAAATCCCTATAATTTGCACAATTCTTAAAGAATTTTCAAAATATTTACAATCGATGCTTTATGAACCCCACTGAAATAAGGTATGATTCCTTGTCAAAGATTCTTCTCAATAAAATGCGTTTTATTTTACGTAAAATTCAACATCTGAGTCCAGCTTTTAAAAAATGCTTTGAATACTACGCAATAGCCTCAGATTTTTAATTTTTATATTTCATAAGTCTCATGATATATAACATTCTTTTCCTATTGCATTGGTACATGTACCGTACATAATTTACATCAAAAATGTTTTATTTTTGTTGCACTTTATTTGGTTTTAAACCAAAATGCTTAGGAGGTTTAAACGTTCTGAAAGATTTGTTTGACCATTTCTTTATTCATTTGTTTATTTATTTGATATTTCACACAATTTTGGCTTTCAGTGATATTTTTCTTACTTTTTACTTTAGTCTTACACCCATGAAAACAAGTTTATTGTCACCCATTATCCAACACCAGATGACGCTGTTGATTTCCTTCGCCTACTCATTGATCATGAATCTGAAACAGTGATCTCCATGGAACCCCTGAGTGATGTTAAATCAGTATGTACATGTAAATACTGTATATGTATTCCAGATATTAGCATAATTGATAAATAATGAATGTAAACCTTTTGTTTTCCCCATTTTTTTTTTATTTGTACTTTGATCGAGATGCGTATTTCTTTTTCAGAGCGAAGCATGGTTACCAGACTCCGCTGGATCTAAATGGGTATCGCCCTTTACAGTTCTATATCAAAAAGAAGACTTGACAAGTGTAAAGTGTACCACAATTCATATTATTAAAAAGGGGGTAAGTATACAGGAGACGATTCAAATGAAGACATTGCAAGAGAACTTGCCAAATCCTTTAAAATTGTTCTTGTTGTATGTCAAAGTAGGGGTAAATCCCCTATGGCTCGAACAAAATAAAAGAAAAGAAAAGCTGAAACTTAATTAAAATGTTTTTTAATCTAAAAAAAAGCCTATCCACTCTAAAAAAAAATGTGGACCGGCAACTGCAAACAATAGATTTTTTTTAAACCGTGGCCCGAATGATCTCGGTATTCATAGAACAAGTATATTGTAATTCATCTTCACAATGTCAAGGTTTGTGATACCGTTTCTCCTCACAACCCCTTGACAAAGTTGGTATTCAAAAGTTGGGATTGTCATTACACATGACCCAATGGTTAATTATAAACCAACCAAGGAGGATATATCTTATCTTTCAAATCTCACGTTTTCAAGTGGCTCAAAGTCATAGCAGATCTATTGTGATTTTAAGAAGGATATTCAAAAAATTAATCTCCGATATTCTATTTGAGGTAACTAGTCACGAATCCTACAATATTGGCCCTTTCCATTTTTAAGACGTCATGTTTGATTCGACAACTCACCTACATTAAAGGCTGTTTTCTGATTGGTTACAGTCCTATACCTGAAACAAATGAAATAGTAGCTTTCTAGCCCGACTTTTGAATAGGACTGATATCACAAAACTTTGATAATGTGAAAATTATTGTAAATATATAAATAAAGATGGCAGCCATTGGGGTTATTGCATATAGTTTTGAAATATTTCATATAGTGGTCTCATATAAGCGGGTTATATATATAATAACTAGAAACTTTTTGCCATGGCAACAAAATGTCTTCCGTTCTATTATGATACTGTTTTCTTTGATTTTTGTATGTAGAGAAACGTGTACAGTGTACACTAGTTAAAATAAGCTTGAGTATTTTAAAATTATCCTTTCGGTACTTACAGTCCATTGATTTTACTGCAAAAATGAAAGAACTTTTTGTCCTTATATATATTGTATGCCTTACTTTTTGCATTAAGATAAACATATTTAGACTTTTCAAGTAACAGTAGGTAGTATCTAGAAAATAACCTGCCAGTACTTACGGTACGTTGATTTTTACTGCTAAAATGAAAGTATCCTTTGTTGATATTGTATCCTTTGCTTTTTTCGTTAAGAGAAGCATACTTAAACTATTTAAAAATAAGAGGAGGGAGTGTCTGAAAAACAACCTGTCAGTACTAACGGTACTAAGATTTTTACTACAAAAATGAAAGTGTATACCATCCTTATATATAATAGTATATAAATTGTTTTTTACATTTAGAAAAAAACATTTATATATTAGTTGAAGTATCTAGTTAATGTCGTTTCAGTCTTTGTGGTACTTTGATTTTTATTGGATAATGAGAGTAGCTTCCATGGGTAAAATATTTGAAGCATTAATTTTTGTGTATAGAAAAACATGCCTGTTTATACTAGTTATAAAAAAGTAGGTATCTAAAGAAAGTCCTTTCAGTACTTGTGGTAGTTTGATTATTACTGTAGTTACATGTAGCCTTCATCCTTACACATGATACTATATGCATGAATTTTTGTATTTAGAGAAATGTGTAAATATAACATTCGTGTAACTTAAAGTAAGAAATGCCTTTCAGTACTTCGATTTTTTGATTGCAAAACGAAAGTAGCTGAAATCTACAATACGAGTCATTTGATTTCAAAACAAATTATATATTTGGCACCTGTGGACCAATCTCTATTATGCATAAAAGTATCTTAAAATATAAAAAAATATTTTTGTCATCTCGCCCAAGCAAAACTATTAGCTTTGTTTGATTTGCAGCAAAAAGATAAACACAGTTTGAATTGAAAAAAGGTCATTTATTAACAAAATGACGAAACTACTAATGCAGTATAATACTTTTGTAATGAGAATTACATAACACTCCATGAGAAAGTCAACTTAATGTACTTTGTAAAACTTCACAATATATACACTCTATGAGAAACATCTGACTAGTTCAATGATTATTGCAAAATCAAAGGTGGGGACCAATAAAACAGCCTTAATTACGTAACACTTCATGAGACAGTCAAATTAATGTACTTTGTAAAACTTTACAATATATACACTCTCAAGAAACATCTGACTAGTTCAATGATCATTGCAAAATCAAAGGTGGTTACCAATAAAACAGACATAACAAAATTACAGGTTTGGGAGGGTGGTGGGTGAAAACACTAAATAGCCAGCTTTCTACTACCGTAGAATTTCAGCTTTTGTTTACAAACTTTGACGTATTGCACTGCCACCTAACGGCAGTGTTACTCTGCAGGGAGATAACTCTCCCAACACACCAACTACAGCTCATGCCAAAAATGCATTTATTAACATAAATGTAATTTTTTGTCATCTCGCCCAAGCAAAACTATTAGCTTTGTTTGATTTGCAGCAAAAAGATAAACACAGTTTGAATTGAAAAAAGGTCATTTATTAACAAAATGACGAAACTACTAATGCAGTATAATACTTTTGTAATGAGAATTACATAACACTCCATGAGAAAGTCAACTTAATGTACTTTGTAAAACTTCACAATATATACACTCTATGAGAAACATCTGACTAGTTCAATGATTATTGCAAAATCAAAGGTGGGGACCAATAAAACAGCCAACGTATTACTAATAAGTATGACTGATTAGTAATACCCCCCACCTAATAGTTTTGTGGGCGAGGTAAACAAAATAGGAGAAAACACCTAGAGTATGTTATTATAAGACTTACAATTTCACACAAAGATAAGATTTATCTTCCATTAATACTTTTAAATGTTAATTCGACTGTATGGCAAAACAATTCATTCCTACATTACACTCTAATGTACAACACATGGATACCAAGTGAACCCACATCAAAACATGTTTAAAAAGTAGCTAATTCAACATTAGAATCAGCAGAAAAACAATGCAATAAACACACATGGATACCAAATTTAAAAACATCAAAATATTACTAAAAAGTAGCTAAATCCACATTTAACAATCAAAAAACCTAAACTAACCTTAAGTAATTAATATAACATGACATTTTGCCTCTGTCTTCATATCCAGTCTTGTATTTTTAATTAAACCAATCTAAAAATTACATATGCATTGGATAGAGGCCCCTGTCCTCACATCCAATTTTGTAACTTATTCAATTTTTTTTTTTTTTTTTTTTTTTTTTTTTTTTTTTTTTTTTATTTTGGATAAAGGCCCCTGTCCTCATATCCAACTTTGGAAATATTCAAAAACCAGTACATTGGCTCCTGTCCTAATATCAAATCTTGTAGCTATTTCTACAAAAATCAGTGTGTAACAATGGACAAAGGCTTGTAACTATTCAAAATTATACACTGGATAAAGTCCTTTAGCCTCATATTCAACCTTCGAAATATTCAAACAATACATTGGATATACATTGGATAATGACCCTTGCCATCGTATCCAACCATGCAACTATTTCTATTCAAACCACTAAATGTATAACATTGGATAAAGGCCCCTGTCCTCATATCCAAACTTGTACACATTCAGAATAAATTGTAAGTACTTTTACATCAGATAAAATTACACATTCAGTATCAGTTTGTTATTAAGCCTTCCACAATACAAGCCAATTATGAGGGGACTATACACATTCTTGCAGAATTTCTTCTCTATGCTACAATTAAAGGTACCTGATAACAATATATACACGTGAAGGCTTATTATGTACTAGTAAGTGTTCACTTTGTACTGCTTACAATCAGCTGAGAAATTTTTCCATTTTACAATGACAAAACTTGTTGTTTATAATTTTAATAAAGGAATTCGAATATATCTTCTAAAAGCTTCTGATTTCCATCTTCCTAACAGCTGAATCTGATCATCAGAAACTCCTTTTGATTTAGCCCATGATGCAGCACCAATTCTAAATGAATGACCCTTATATATTTTAGTATCATAACCCAAGAATGTAAGAGAAATTTTCAATTGTTCATTGAACATATGGCGTGTAATAGGCGATTGATCTCTAAGCATGAAAAGAGGCCCATCTTCTTCACCCCTTACATTCAAATAATCTAACATTGCTAGCACTGCACAAGTTTCCGGTTTTTCAGTGTCTGCGGTTATTTGAAATGTCACAGGTGGCTTGCCTTGATGATGCTTGAAGTTTGTTAGAGTTAATATCATTTCTTTAGGTCTGGCATTGGGAGATTTTTCCAATTGTATAGCTGTTAATGGTAGGACAGTAGAGGACTTTGTTGTGCTTGTGATTTCACCAATGCGTAAAAATGCATGAAAAGCTAGTAAAAACATTGCTTTAAACAAACATTTCTCATAAAATGAAGATGTACATAAATGAAGGGAGTTTACCAACTTTTGTAAAATTGAAGGGGTAATAGGCATTCTGACATCTGCAGTGGACTTTAATTTTTGAAAACCCTGAATTGTTCGTTTTATCACAAAATTTTGAGTAGGGTCAACATGACCTTCCATCTTACTAAAATGTGCTAATGCAGACAAATATGTACAAACAGTTTGAGGTGCAAGACCTTTTTGATAACAATTTGATATAAACAACACTAAATGTTCTACATCAATTGGAAATGTTACTGTTCCAGGAAAATGGTCTTCCAAGAATTCCTCATAAGCCAATTTTGCTCTCTGATATGAATTACGTGTCCCAACTGTAAGGGCATTGTCCAACAAGAACTGCGACACCTCTTTCAGATTTTGTATATTTCTGATGGGATCTCCAATGGAGACTTGTCCATGTGTGGAGCCAGTTCCCGGAACTGTTGAATCTGCAATCGAGACAATTTGTCACTTAATATGTTTTTGACACCTGGCACATGTTTAGCATAAAATAGAATGTTGAATTTCAAACACTGAACAATGAGACGACGCAATAAATTCATAATAGACTGGTCCTTTGCACTTTGTTTATTAATAACGTAAACAACTGCCATATTATCTGAAAAGAAACAGATTCTCTTATTAGCCATTTGATTTCCCCATAAATGAACAGCCACAACAATTGGGAAAAGTTCTTTTACAGATATATGATGTTCAGTCCATTCGGTCGTCCATTCTCCGTAAAACCATTGTTTTCCAAACACCCCTCCATGTCCTAAGCCACTTGCATCCGTATACAATTGCAGTGTTTCTGATGTTTGAAGCTTATCATCCAAAAAAAATGATGAACCATTAAAATGTTCAATAAACAATGACCATGCCTCTAAATCCGCTCTTGCATCTTTTGTTATTCTTCGCTTATGGTGAGGCTTTTTTAATCCTTTGGTCAAATCAATGAGCCGGCGGAGGAATGTTCTTCCTGGTGTAACTACTGCACAGGCAAAATTTAATAGCCCAATCAATGATTGAATTTCTTGTAGAGTCATCTTTTTCCGACACTTTGCATTGAAAATTTCCTTGCGTATCTTGGAAAGTTTTTCTTCTGGGAGACGTATAATCATGTTATCCGTGTCCAATTCCAATCCAAGAAATGTGATGGTGGTTGTTGGAAATACTGTTTTATCTTGTTTCATTGGAATGCCGATGTGGTCAAAAGTGTTAAGAAGTATGCATAATTGTTTCTCACATATAGAGTAGGAAGGTGGTCCTACCAACAAAAAATCATCCAACATATGTACACATCCAGGAATCTTAAGTTTGTTGGTTACAATCCAATGCAATGCTGTTGAAAATTTTTCAAAAAGATTACATGCAAAACTTAATCCCATAGGAAGTGTCTTATCAAAATATATATCTTTTCCAATGGCAAACCCCAATAATTCATGGTCAGATGGATGAATAGGAATATTTTTATAGCCATGTTCAATATCTGTTTTAGACAAATAAGATCCCTTTCCAAATTGTTTTATCAATTTAACAGCATCATCAACAGTTTGATAAGATACAGCTGAATGTTCTCTATCAATTCCATCATTAATTGATGACCCTTCAGGAAATGAGAGGTGATGGATTACCCTATATTCCCCAGGTTTCTGCTTAGGAACCAGACCCAGTGGAGAAATCTGTAATGCTTTAAATGGAATATTATTGATATGGAAAGGGCCCCCGACCCTATTTGTGGCAACTTCTTTTTGAATTTTTTCCTGCAAAATTTCTAAGTTTTCACGAGCTGACTTGAGATTTTCACTATAACGAAAAGTTCTACTGCCATTAAATGGAATGCGAAACCCAAACGTAAACCCATCCAACAAGTACTGTAGTTTTTCCTCCTCATAACCCTCTAGCCACAAATTTAACACATCAACTTTTATCGGTGTAACCACATCATGATCTTTATTTCTTAGCCTTTGTTGCGGTCTGACTGATTTTGTTTCCGCTTGCTGGCAAGGATCTAACTGGGCTTGGTTGGATTTCACTTGAGAGGGTACAGATTCTTTTGTGGTGTTGTCCTTGGCACCTAAGGCAAATATGGGGAAAGTCACAGTTTGTTCTGAGGCACTTCCCTGCGTTGTTGTTGAAACTAAAGCACGGACCTTTTTCCTGTGATCTGGCACGAAAGGGCTGCTGTTTGTTTCCTGACTGCTGAGTATAGGAGCTGTTAGTTTTTGATGATTTCTCCCAAGTCTGAATTTTGGTTTTTAAGCCAATCTGTAGTGCCTCAGAATGAAGTTCCTGGTTGATAAGCTGCCAGGGCATAAGACTTGGGCTATCCGCTCTCCACAGTCGAAATTGCTCATCATAATACAAAGCGGCCTTTTCCCCAACATCTGCATTTAATTTCTGTACAATTGCCATGTACTTCATCATGTTGGAAGACTGGTTAGGAAATTTCTCACAATAAATTGACACAAAAATGTGGAATGCATTTATCCACTGAGTGAAAGATTTCAAATAAAACTTTTGCTCTTTGTGCTGAAAAGTTATTTCATTGTTTGCACCTTGCACTGCTTGTAATTTTGAATATGGATTCTTGAACAGGAGAGCGCCAAGTTGGATGTATTCTTCCGCCCAAATTTTAGCTTTCAATTTCTTGTCAATGCTTTGTCCTAAGGGACGACCTGAGTGTAATGGACCTGTTGCATTTAAAACATTACCTTGGGTACTGCTTGTCAAGGGTTGACTTGGCAGGGTTGCTGCACTGCTTGTACCCTGTTGACTAGGCTCTCCTTGATGGACTGTTGCTACAACATTGTTATCTGGGGGCGGTTGGCTTACATCCAAGCTGCATACGTTGGTAGGAGATCCTTGCTCTGTAGGCAGATGCGACATATCTCCCTTTAATTTCTGAGTAACCATTTCTACAATGTTTGGTACCATTGTTTGCAGCATCTGTGACATCAGATCGGAAACCTCCTTTCTAGTTGTATCATCTAGTCTTCTTCTTTTGCGTGCTGGCGGCATTTTGAGAGCTGAAATAAATATAGCTTTATTACAATACCAGTACTAACGTACTTTATGGCATTTAGCATTGATTAACATCAAAATGCAAAAAACAACTTGCAATTACCATTGCCAAGACAATTAAGTAAAATCCTTAGCAGGAATAAACTTTCATCTTTTTGATAAAATTCCTTAACAGGAAGTTCCTTAACAGGAAAAAGAAACTTATCATCCTTAGCAGGATGAATAAGCCATTATTCATTGCAAGGTCCTTAACAGGTCTTACATGTATTTAAAAATTCCTTAGCAGGAATACAATTTCATCCTTAGCAGGATAATTCAGAGACTTCTGATTCTAAGTTCCCTAACAGGAAGTTCCTTAGCAGGAAGAAACTTTCATCCTCCGCAGGGTAAATAGAAAACAATTGATTTCAAATACATAAATTCCTTAGCAGGAATAACTTTTCATCCTAAACAGGATATAAATGGATGATTGCAAATTCCTTTACAGGATTTAAAATAATTTAAAAATTCCTTAACAGGAATCAATTTTTTCAACCTAGGCAGAATAACTCAGCCTGCTTACCATAATCTTAAATAGGATATACCTGATATTTCCTTATTGTTAACATAATGAGAGAGACCGAAGACTCTGTAAATTATCTAACATGGTTAACACCACTGTCAGTACCTTAAGAGTATCCCTTCCAATTCTAGTCTTTGATTGATGCGAAAAACTTTACTGGCATGTACTGCTACTTAATCTGTAAAACATGTCTGTATGCATTAAATGTGAACGTCATACAAATTCATACGCAATGAAATTTTTTATATCAACACTGAGTGCAATATGTCACAACTATTATTTAAAATTTTCACAAAAGATACATATATATATAGTACTGTATATATATACAAAGCATTATGGATTAAAGTCATTCATCTGCTCACTATACTAACTTCAGAGTATGCAGAATGGCACCTCGAATGTTCCTATAATATTTATGGTAGCCAACAGTCTCATTTAAATGTACACCATCCTGCTTGTATATATCAGCCTGACTGTTTTTTAACCCCTTTAACTTCCAATACCTTAAATTTGAATGTTTAGACAATTCCTTCTTAAGAATTTTGTTTGCAAAACTCACAAAATTATTGTAAGTACAATCTGTTAAATATCTTGTTCTTTGACGAAACAGTAATTGGCACACTATTATTTCAAGGGAATATCTTTTTGCAAACAAGTTTAAAAGGGCCACATATCGCAAAATGATTGTATTTACTTCATCAAATGTCACTTCTTTAGAGTCTAAATCATTCCCACCCAAGTGTACAACAAGACCTTTCGGTTTATGTGTCTTTATAAAAACTTCAATTCTTTCAACATGTCGTGAATTTTTAATACATCCTCCTGGTATTCCATAACAAAGAACGGAGCAGTCTTCAATATCAAATTTTTTATCACGATAAGAAAGGAAAGTTGCTAGTCTTTTCACGTGTGAATCGCCTACAATCACAACATCGGTCATGTCGCTTCATTTACATATTGACATGTAACTGACCAATCAGCATCGAGGATATCTTTAGCACAGGCAGACAATATCTCTCAGATCCGTATTTTCACAGCGTCCACACAATTCAACCATAAATAACAGTTGTTTTGTTTGTTTGTTGTTTGTTTTTTAAATACCTACATGTATATACTATGGGTTTCCTCACGTTAATGATGCTTTTCTTGTAGCAAATTGTTGATGGTCAGTCCGCGCCAATTTTCACAATGGATGTTCACAATGCAACCCACGCTATTCGTTTTTCCGACGTTTCCGCCTTGGCTGAACACACACAATAGAAAAATTACACTACAGTACATCTACTAACTTGCGACATAAAATGGATCCCACTCACCGTGTTTGAAAACACTAAATAGCCAGCTTTCTACTACCGTAGAATTTCAGCTTTTGTTTACAAACTTTGACGTATTGCACTGCCACCTAACGGCAGTGTTACTCTGCAGGGAGATAACTCTCCCAACACACCAACTACAGCTCATGCCAAAAATGCATTTATTAACATAAATGTAATTATATAAAAAAAAAACAAAAAAATCGAAAATTTACGGAAACAGAAATTCACTTCCTGTTCGAACAGGAAATGCTGAAAACAAACGAAACATATCTTGTGCATTGACAAATATTAAAATCTTATATTTCAGAAACTTTTAACTACTTTACCTCAAACCGCCCCCCCCCCCCCCCTTCCCAAAAAAAGACAAAAGTCCATTTAAAATTTTGAAATACGGCGATAACTTCGGACCGGAGGTGAATTTTTCATAAAAAGAAACTTTGTATATCTTCAGATATCAGCCTATTATCCTGTGAAAAATTGTGTGAATCTTGAGTAATTGCTCTCACAAAATTTGGGAGGAATAATAATAATAAAAAGAAACAATACAATCACTATAGGTCTTCCGTTGTGAATGGTAGACTTAATAACATCAATCGGAGTTTTTTAAATGCTGCATTTTTCCCACAGCAAGAAAATTACCACGCTGTTGAGGTTATTGAGCCTACCTTCAGCATACAATCCAAAGGGCAATGTGCCAAACAGCTGCTTGAAATGGTCTCCTCAATCTTAGGGAATGGGAAAGAAGGACCAGTCACGGTAATAAGCAGGTAATGTCACGGTAATAAGCAGGTAATGTCACAGTAATAAGCAGGTATTGTCACGTTAATAAGCAGGTATTAAATTTTAGCACCTTTGGTACCTTTGAATATTATTAATTTCTACAGTTGGAATCATTTCTTTTTAATGTATGGATTATTTTAATTGTTGAGAATGGAAGGACAGCTTATTTACTTGGACCGATATTTCTGAAATGTATTGATATTTTGGTTCATTTATTGCGTTTTGCTTGTGTGCGGGGGATTGCTCTGTAAAATAAAAGAAGTCGAAGATTTCTCTGTAGAATAATACAATTCGAAGAGAAAAGCGCTTTGGGTACTTAATTAGATTGGGTTTTTTTCATAACCACAATGCCCATGGAAAGTTTTGGGATAAGATAATTTGAAAAAAAAGTCTGGGTCACTTTTGCAGGACGAAATGCTTGTCGAAGATGAAACCGTGATACTGATTAAGGTCAGACGACACTGTCTTCAAATAAATGTTTAGCATCTCTTGGCATTATGTAAAAAAAACAATCATAATTGTCGCTCTCTTAGAATTTCTACACTGTTTTCAATATGATTAAAAAAAATGACATACATAATTGCCATTAAGAAGATTACCCATAAGGATTATATAAGAAATATCACCCTCTGGTATCTTGTCCAAATGCCTGGTAAGGTAACTCAATTTTTTATGAGGGCATTTCAATACTTTAAGGACAAATTCTTTGGAAAAATTATATATTTTCGAGGAACGTGTCGTCTGACCTTAAAGAATTTTATTTCTTGGTAGTCGATAATTCAACAAGGATATAGATACGTTCGTAATGATCTAAGAATACACCTCTTTTTTTTTAGTGACGGTGCAGCATTATGTGGAATGTTATGTGCTGTATACAATGTCGTGCAACAGCTGTCAATGGATGATGAAATCGATATTTTTACCGCTGTCCGGCAGTTACAAATAAGACGTCCTGAGCTATGCTCTACCTGGGTAAATATTTCCTTGATTGTTGTTCAAATTGCATATTACATGTAATACCGCATCAATGTACATCTTAGTAACTCTTTCATTTTACTTTAGAGTATATTATGCTTTTCTAACTGGAAAAATCTTTTGTTTTGCAATTAGTATTCAATCTTTTTATGATATCACACATCATCATGGGAATACATGCAGTAAAATACTCCTTCAGAAAAAAAAAAATAAGGAATTGATTTTCAAATACATGTATTGTGTTTGCTTTCATTTCTAAATTATATATGTTTTACAGACAGAGTACAAGATAATCTATACAGCTGTAATGGAGTATATTCAGACACAGGAAGAAGAAATAGGGGGCGCCATCTACTCTAATCAATGAATAGCAGAACTATAAATATATATTGTAGAAATAATGAAGATTTCTTATAAATTAATTTCTGTCAAGATGGGCAAGGCTAATTAGGATAAATCAAGAAAACAAGAGACATGTGCTCTTTGAACATATATGGAATAATCCAAAGATTAAAATTAATAATTAATCTTTCTTTTAGAAAAACTATTTTAATGAAGGCATTGTTTTTCTTATTGACCTCTTTAATAATGAGGGTAGTTTCATAAGTTTCGACTCCTTAATAAACTTAAAAGTGAAAACAAATTTTATTGAATATAATGGTCTTGGGACAGCAGTGATAGATAAACTGAAAAATATAAACAATAGTGAAATTAAAAATATAAAGTCAATTGGACCACACATTCTAAATTCCATTTTTGTGTATTATAAACATGATAAAGGTTGTAAGGACATGTATAATATATTTATAAGTAAAAAGAAAGAGCCAGTCAACTCGCTCAAAAAATGGAGAGAAAATAGTGTCTTCCTTTGTGAAGCAAACTGGAATAAAATATTTGAACTTCCTTTTAAAATAACACAAGAATCTAAATTTTAATGGCTACAATTTCAAATATTACATAGAATCATCCCAACTAATCATTATCTATTTAGACTTAAATTGATTGATTCTCCAGCATATAGTTTCTGCAGAAGTGACATAGAAACAATTGATCACTTATTTGTAAAATGTTTTTATGTAAAAGAACTCTGGTGTACCATTGAAGAATGGATTTTAAATAAGTTAAATATCCATTGTAGTTTGGATAGACAAGCAATACAATTTGGTAAATATGAAAATAGGAATGTTTATAAATTGCAAAACATTTTAATACTTATTGTAAAACAATTTATTTTTGTTAGTAAATATAAGAAGGTTCCAAGAATAAATGTTGACGCTATATTAAAGGGAATCAAAGATAGAATTTTTATTGAAAAAAGTTTTGTTGTTCAAAAGTTGTACAGTACCAACCAGACCCAACCTGACACAAAGCAGTCCCGGGGACTGCTTTCTGGGACTGCTCTGGGACTGCTAAAGCAGTCCCATAGCGGTCCCAGAGCAGTCCCACAGCGGTCCCAGAAAGCAGTCCCAGTGGGCGGGGTTAATTAATTTAATGGGCGGAGCTTACTCAGAAATGAGATTACCAATAAACAATGTAACTATAAAAGGCAGTTGAAATTAATGATCCATTTCTTTCTGAGTAGTATCAATTCTCATGCGACGGTCATTTTTGAACTGTTACATTGTAAGAAATTCACACTACGCTTATAGAAACAAATAATAAATACTGAACAAAGAAGACGGTCACACCTACTAATAACATGAATATTTAAACACAATCTTGTGGTATATTAATTTTTCACCAAAAAAAAATCAATTTTTTAATTAACTGTGATTGATATCGGTTTCCATATTTATTTATTTATTTTTTTATAGAAAATTAAACTTGAGTTGTTTATTTTCTATCAAAACTAGCTTTAAATAGACCTTATAGTTATAGAGCAAGGCCGATTTCCATACTATACTCTGAATGCAGTTTTCTTAAGTACTGGAGCTTTAGAAAAATTCTTTGAGTATTATATTTCAGTCATGATTATTTTCACTGACTTGCCAATTTAATTATCGTTAGATTATGTAACAGAAAACAATAATACTTTTATTATATAAATGTTTGAGTGTACATCTGTAAATCACACGAATGGAACCCTCAGATTATGTTCAAAATTAGTTAATCCCGAAAAAAACGAAGATTTTTTGCAGTACATAGATTGAAATTAGTGCCATTGTTGACCAGCATGTTCAGTGATGTGTAACACTGATACCCAAATAACATGCATTGACTTTCTGCTAATCATGCCCGAAGGCGATTGAAACCTCAGGTGTTGACACCATTTCATACATTTGTATTGCTTTTTATTAATCGGCCAATCAGCCAGGATAACACAAACAAAACAAATAAGAAATAAGTCACAATTCCCAATACATGTAATTTTAAAAAGTTTATAAATTTACTCTTTTAATAACTTGTTTATAAATCAAAAACAAATTCATAAATAGATCCCCCAGTAAATGTTCACAAATATAATTGTTTAAATGACTGAAGAATGGTAGAATAATTTTATTTCATGGTCATTTAATAAATTATTAGGTTTTATTTGAGGGCGGTAAAAAAATAACATGGAATGCTCTTTTTTAGCATGGTTTTAGCTTTTTCAAGTTAAAAAAAATCCAGTACAGTACTTCCCTCTGAATATCTTATTGTAATGACAAGTTTGTTTGTTTTTTTTTAAATAGTGCTAATGCAAACTTTGAGTACATACCGTAACTTGACAGCATTAATTAATTAAATAGGCCTAGATATTTTTTTCAAACACCTGTATTAAAGTTTTAATTAGCATTAATTAATTAAATAGGCCTTCGAGATATCTTTTTTTTTCAAACACCTGTATTAAAGTTTAATTCAAGGTATAAAAGTAATCTCCTGATTTCCCTTTTAACTAATTTCATTTTTTAAAATTAATTCTAGACTACAATTGTGTAAATTTACAGCCCCTTAAGACATTTAGTAATTACACTTGTATCTATCTCTTTTTATTAAAATCTTGTAAGAAATCCTTTGTATTTTTATTCTTTATCTTAAACACCTCTCTGCTGAAAGTAAACAAAACCATAACAGGGAGCTGCAAATTCAGAATACACAAGGGGCGGAGCTATCATGTCACTCAGAACCTCTTTCATGCATGAGTGAACAAAGCAGTCCCAGAAAGCAGTGCCAGGGAGTGCTGGGACTGCTTAGATGTCAGGTTGGGTATGGTTTGGTACTGTAGATATAAGGAATATGAAAGGCATTGGCAAACTATTTGTGATGCACTGTAATTAATATAGTTATATATATTTCCTATTACCTATTTGATTCAGAGGAAAAAATTAGATTGATCATTTTGTATTATTTGTAATAGAACAATTGTTTTCTTCTTTTTTTTTGGCTACCCCCCCCCCCCCTCCCTTTTTTTTCTTGCTTCTGTTTATTTGTTGTTGTTTTTTTCTTTCAAAACAACTTTCACAGTGCATAAAGTATATTTGTGTAAATATGAGTAAGATGTGTATTCAGATGTTAACTCATACCAAATGATAAATTTATCATGTATACATGTACTTATGAAAGTGTTTTTTAAAAAAAAAAGACATGCAGTAAATGATCTGAAATAAAGTATGTTGAATTGTTTAGCGGATTATAAATGTATCATTTTTTTCACAGTAAAGGAAGGACAAAATAATCACTCCGGATAACTCTATTTCTTTAATTTTTCAAAAATATTAATATCAAACAAGCATTGTGAGAGTATTGCATTAGCAATACTAGTCCCCAAGTGTAATCTGGTTCCCGCTAGAAATTGAAAATTCCCTAATTCCGTCAAAAATCAATGAAGCGGAATGAAATGCAAACTTGATCTATAACTCATCACGGTAAAGTCACTTACCAAAAATCAGCTCAATATCTGAAAGCGTTTAGAAAAAAAAATTGCGGAAAACCCTGAAAAAATTGAAAAGGTTGAAATTCTGCCAAAAATCATTGAAGCGGAACGAAATGCAAACTTGGTCTGTAACTCAGCAAGATACACTCACATACCAAAAATCAGCTTAATATCTGCAAGCGTTTAGAAAAAAAAATGCGGTAAACCAAGTGGAACAGACAGACGGACGGACAGACTGAGATGAAACCTATAGTCCCCTCCGGTTTCACCGGTAGAGGACTAAAAAGCTATCAGCGTTAATAACGTTTATCATTTATGAATGTGTGTTGTTATTATGTGTATCACATTTTGAAATTTTAAGAATGAATACTTAGATGCAAACCTTGTTAAATCATTTAAATGTTTTAGAAAATCAAGCAGATTCAAAAGAATTGTGGTCCTTCGCCTTCGGTGTCTTGTGTAACTTTCTTGTGTGTGTTTCCAGCCTTGTCTGCACATCATAAAAAAGACAAACTATTGAATTAATAAAAGCTATGCAAAGATTAAAGCTTCTCAAAACTACATAAAACTTCAAAATCGAGGTCATGAGGTTAAATACCATAATACAATTCGAAAGATCTTGTATAAGTAATGCACTTGTGAAAAAAATTTGAAAGCCGTATCTCTTCTGGAGCAAACGTTATGGCCAAAGTCAACATTTTTGATAAGTAGGCTAAAATTCAAGGAGAAAGTCATGAAGTCAAAAATGATATATCTTTCTGAAAGGTGTTGTCATAGGTAATGTTCCTGTCAAATATGAAAACCCTATCTTCTCCCATTCCAAAGTTATTAACAATATAAAATTAATTTGAACAAGTAAATTCAAATAATTGTGTCAGATAATTGTGTTACCCGCTTATAATGTCTTAAGATTTTAGGATGCACTCATTAATGGCATATTCGTTTGTAACTTTCTTGTTTGTTTTACCGTTCACGGTAGCTTAGTCGTTAGAGTGCTCACTCCCTGATCGGGAGGTCGTGAGTTCGAATTTCGGCCGCGACTGACCTAAGTCGATAAAAATGGGTAGCAACTGTTCCTTCGTCATGCGCTCGGCACTTTGAAGTGAAAGTTGCGGGTCCTTCGGATGATACCTTAAAAACCGAAGCCACGTGTCACGGCAGACGTTGGAACGATAAAGATCCCTAACTGTTCAATGGCCCTGAGTGCCGAGTAAAGGTCAAAATTTGAAGTCCTTCACCGGTGTATGGTGACGTCTCTATACGAGTGAAAAATTCTCGAATGGGACGTAAAACAACATAAAATCAATCAATCATATTGTTTGTTTATTACGGTAGCTCAGTCGGCAGAGTGTTCGCTTCGTGATCGGAAGGTCGTGTGTTCGAATCACGGCCGCGACTGACCTAAGTCAATAAAAATAGGTACCAACTTTCCTTTGCCAAGCGCTCGGCACTTTGAAATGAAAGTTGCGGGTCTTTCGGATGAGACCTTAAAAACCAAGACCCCGTGTCATTAGGGCTGTATCAATATATCGATACGTATCGATATTTAAGAATGTATCGTATCGAAAAAATAACTTCCAATACGTATCGGACAGGCAGATTTTCTCATAATTCTGTGAAAAAAGTTTTGAATTTCAATCACCAAAGGTTATGTTTTCACTGTTTTGAATTAAAATTGATCAATAATGACATAATCATTAAGGAGATAGCACATCTTAGATAAATATTACAAAATACACAGACAACTTTATTTTAACGTATGTTGTTTTACAGTCACTAAAAGTTTGAATTTGAAGTGAAATTTGTAGAGACAATTAGACAAGACCTAGAAATGGGTTATAAAACAATTAGTTTTTATAAAATTCATGCATTTAATGATTTGTATGACTGTTTCAATAGACTTGTTGAAGAATCCAATATATCGGATATCGCATTATAAAATATTGTATCGTATCGTATCGAATTTTTTTTTTGCTCAATAAACAGCCCTATATGTCAAGGTAAGCGTTGGCGCGAAAAAGAACCCTCACTGCTCAATGGCCCTGAGTGCCGAGTATGGTCTGAATTTGAAGCCCTTCACCGGTATATGGTGACGTCTCTATACGAGTGAAAAAATTCTCGTGCTGGACTAAAACAACATTCAATCAATCTTGATTGTCCTTCAAACTTATAGGTCAAGGTAATGAAGTAAAAAATTATATACCTCCCTCAAAGGTGTTTTCTTAGTTAATTGACATACAAAATATGAAAACCCTGTCGTCTCCCAATAGATAGTTTTCATTTGGCCCAAATTATCAAGAGTTATTTCCCGTTGGCCGCCATATTGGAGGTCAACATGCTCATATTCCTTCATTATTCAACCAACTTTAACTGTTTATACTGGCCATTGTGGGGTAGGAAGCATTGTTTTTCTAAAATCTTTACATTTGTTAAAGCCTCCTTTTTTATATAATTTTTATTCCCTAAAGATTTTCTACCAAATATTTCTGCTGCACCTTCTTAAATTTGGTAAGACAAAGAGGAGAAATTACCAGGTTGACCACCAAGATGGCAGCCAAGGGAAATACCTCGTAGAGAAAATATGTCGTATGAAAACTATATATAACCAATGGGAAAAAAAACACTGTCGATTAAAGTTTAAGGTCAAAGTTACGGTCTAAAACCAGAATATATTCGAAAAGGTCATGAAGCAGATAATGCACATGTAACAAACAAATCTCTCATCCAAATGTTAATTGTAATGTTAAAATTTTGAAAGTCAAACTTCAAGATCAAGGGGTTGAAAATCATAGTATGTTTGGAAACGTCTTGTCACAAGTAATGCACTTGACAAATATTAATCCCCTTCCTTCTTTCATTAACATGGCTGAAATATTGCCGACTCGGCGTAAATATTGCTTCAAATATTGCCGACTCGGCGTAAAACAATAATAATCAATCATCATCTTTCATTAACAAGTTATCACCAATGTGAAAATTTTTGCAAGGTTAAAATTCAATGTCAAGGGGTCAAATAATAGCATCTTTTTCACAGGTTATGCTAACGTCAGGTATGAATGTTTTTTTTCCTAGCCAGTGATATTTTTTTTTCAAAAGTTCGTCAAAAATCATAGTACATTTTGAAAGGTATCGTCACAGGTTATGCACATGTGAAAGATGAAAGCCCTTTCTCTTGTCATTCAAAAGTATTGAGCAAGGCAATAGCAGACTTAAAACTTCATTGTTAGGTCACGGGTCAAAAAAAAGTATATCTGTTAAAGTCAGTTCACAGGTTTTGTATATGTGAAATTCCTATCATTTCTCAATTGACAAAGGAGATGTAATGTCCTCTTACTTTCCAAAAAGTGGGGGACAAAAAGGCTATGTTAAATTTCAAGGTCAAAAACCACAATTCTCTGACGAGACTGTAGCTCTACTAGTTTTTACTTAACAAAAAGAAAAGAGAGGTAGCACTTGACTTCAAACTATCGCAACTAGCAACATATAATGACGATCCTTGGTTTAGTATCTTTCTGAGTAAGGTTTTATTGTAATTGTAATTGGACAAAAACTGTAGCAGGCGTAACATTTTGATTTCACAGAATTTTAATTTTTTTCTAACCAAGGAAGCACATCACATCAGAAACTGATAATAGAAATATGTATCTTAGTGTGATCTACTTGTGTACCAAGTTATACTGAAATTGGACTGACACAGTAGGAGAAGTAGCATTTTGAAGGAATTTCCCAGAAATTTTTACTTTTAGTAACCATGGCAACATTGTTCATCAAAATCAACCATTATACAGAATCTTAGTAGCGTCTACATGTTTACCATGTTATGTGGAAATCGGACGGAAACTGAAGAAGAATCTTGAAAGAATTTCATAGAAATATCTGTTTTAGGAAAACTAGCATTATGGAAAAAAAAATGTTACAGACAAACAGACAGACGGACATCTGACTATCATATAGGCTCTTCTGGTCTGTGACCAGCAGAGCTAACCGAGTACATTCGGAGAGGTTTTGAAACGGATAATGCACCCGTCAAATGTAAATGCTCTATATTCTATCAATCAAACGTTATCAGTGAATACAGTGATGCTAAATTTTTTGAAAATTAGGTCGATTATCAAGGTCAACATCTTGGGATTAACAATCATAATACATTTGTAAATGTTTCTCACAGGTAATGCGCGTGTCAAATATGAAAGCTTTACCTTTCCTCCATCAAAACTTGTCAACAATAATGTGTGAAAATTTTTCACTGATTGATGAGCGAGGTTTAAAGAAGCTGAACACTACTCGTAAAAGGCATTGTCCGCCATATTTCTATTTCATCGGCGCTATCCCAACAACCCCTATATAAGCCCCAGACCTCTTAGCAGTTCAAAGTATTACGCTGTAGAAGTCTCACCTGAAAAGACGTACATCTTACATTGCCGTGTTACTCGGTCGCGATGAAATTATCAAATTTTACACTTTTTTTTCGATCCAGGAGAAAAGTAACATCAAATATACAAGTCAATGCATTATTTACAAACAGAAAATGCACATAAAACAAGGAGTGAACTAAAAAAAAATCTAAGACCATGAAATGAATACTACATGTCGGCCACAAGTTTCAAGTGTGCAATCGGGTGTAACGAAATCGAAGGGTTTATATACCTGTGTGACTGTGCCTATTTATGAGTAGTGTTCAGCTTTAATGTCCCTTCGTTTTCGCGAAAGCGGAAGACAAAAATTACATAAAATTCCCTAAAGATGACGAAAGTGTAAAATTATACATTTATTGACAAGCGTTTTGTCGGACTTAAGAAGCAAACTGTTTGCCTGAGGCTGTTACCTTTTTTGACATACACGTATCTTGTTCTGGCTTCCATGATGTAAATTTCCTTTCTCGCACTGCGGTAAAACTCGGTCGATTCTGTCACTGTCGAACACCGAACACTAATGCCAAAAAAAAGGCTGCAGTGTGACGTAAGCGGTCCAATATCTCATCGACAGGTCCAATCTCTCACTCTGCGGTCAATCATCGATTTTTTTATGACCGCTTAGAAAAACATTGAAAAAATTAGAATTTTATAAGCATATATTTATATAGGAACTGGCCCCAAGATCATAAACTGAGAATAGACTTGAGTCAAAATTTTGATTTTTAACATCTTGAGTTTTACTTCATGTATTTGCTTAAAATTGTGCAATTTTATATAACATTTAAATTCAAATATATTATGAAAATTTGATTTCATTATCAAAATTATTTCAAAAGTTATATTGCTTTGAAATTTTGACTCAAGTCTGTTCTCAGTTTATGGTCTTGGGGCCTGATTTTAGTGGTATTAGAATAATTGATAACACATGTAATAGCAAATGGAGTAGAATATTGATTTAAGTTTGAAGACGGAATTTTACATTCTAATTAGTGATTAATATTTTTCGAAATCAGGTCATCAGGACCCATCTTGTTTATTTTGTACCGAATCATGCAAATGTTGATTGCAAGGCTCACATACGCTTGGAAACTAATCATATTCTAATTTCTTCTTCAGCTTTTTTGTATATAAAAGGTGTCCGAAATTGTAAAATGTAAAGGTATTGCTATGACCGTACATTTTACCCTAAGAAAAAAAAATTACTGTAGTTTACTTTACCATGTTTACATAACTATAGTGTCTCAGTTATCACTATAATAAAAAAAAATTTTCAAAGTTGTCAAGATAGTGTCAAAGCGATCATCATATTTAAAGCGACTGATTGATTGTTTATTGTTTAACGCCGAGTCGGGAATATTTCAGCCATATTTTAAAGCGAAGTTATCTTTATAAGTATTCCAAAAGTCCAAGTTATCATTACTTGAAACAAGAGACCCAGGGGTCTTAACGATCACCGGAAATTAATACAACACTCTGAAGGATCTACAAAAAAAATTAACCGATAGATGAAGATATGTTGCCCAAGAATTTTGATATCCTGGTAGATACCCTTGCTTATTGTAACGTGCGAGACCCGAGTGATCTCTTTGGGATCATACTCAGTTTTCTCAAGTTTTACAAGGATGGTTATGAATGCAAAATATACAAATACAATGGACACTTTTCTTGTGTGTAAGGTATTAAATATATAGAGATATGTTTTTGTTACTTGCCTAGTGCAACAACTTAGTACACAAAGAGAGACTTGGCTTTACACCGTGGCTATTTGCCACTTGTCACTAAGTACAATATGTCCCCCGGTCACACTGTCTCTCTGTGATCACTTGTTCACTTTGACAAAGTATAAACTTTTTTGTAGTCTCTTGCAAACTGAACTGATCTCCATGAATTTACAATAACTCTCAATTGTCAAACAGTATCCCATAGAACATTCATACTATTCAAATTACCTTTTTTGCTACATAAATTCTCTTTCTGTCAATCTTTTATTTTGCCTTCCAGACAAGAAACCGAATGTGAGCATTCTTCTCTCATTTAAACCATTTATTTTTATTTTGTTTCTATATAGATAACATTGGTTCTTGTGTTCTCATTCATCAATTAACGTGTTAATAAAATTATATACAAGGATTTCTTGATTAACACAATTTAGCAAAGGGGAGAATCTCTCATACCTTCACCTCTTTCAATTGTACTCTATTTGCAATGAAAAAGGCACAATTCCTTATAATAACATAGATAAACATTAATGTTCAAGGGAAGTGGAGAAGATTTTCAAAGCATTAATGTATTTTTGCTATATAATCAATAGAGCTCCGTCCATCCAACAGAACCCCTGAGCCAGGAGCCATGAAATTCACAATTTCAGACCTGTTTTCCCATATTGTTGTTCTCTCAGTATTTTTTATTAGATATGTCAGTGAGATTTGGCATTTGCCCGTAAGATTTTACTTTCCATCGATTTTGCATATATTACTAGAGAAACTACCGCGTTTTGGCATCCCGACATCACTTAAGTGTTTGAAATCTTTCTTTTTTAGTGATTAAAAAGCGTCAAACTGAGAGAGATCATACCGAAAACTGCTAAAATCAAACGAACGGATTTCGAATTTCCGTATTATCATTAAAGTAATTAAGGACTCAAAATCCGTACAAAATACGGCGAAATCGTAAGAGTAAACAGGTCTGCAATTTAGAAAGAGGCACCCTTCTTTATAATAACCATGTACTTATTTCATCGGCTTCATACGAAGGAGGAGAGAAAAATGTATTCTCACTATATAATCATTAATGCCCCGCCCCTAACACTAAACCCTTGACCCAGGGGCCATGAAATTCATAATTTTGGAAGAGGCATCTTTACTCATCATTACTATGCATTTAGTTTGTTTGCTTAATACCCAGGAACAGAGAATATTTTTAAAGAAATAATGCATTTTCACTAGGTCATCTTTATAAAAAAAAATATTTGGTTGCCCTCTGCCGACCGACTGGCTAAAAATTGCCCGACTCGAGAAAAAATTTTTAACCTCCAATAAGGAAACAATTTTTTTAGGCATTCCTGAAGAGATATTGAAAATTCATCATTGATGTTTAAATTTTCTGGGAAAAAAATGTCAAAATTGCCTACCGACCCAATTTTTTCAACCCTAGTCGGGAGAGGGCGAACAAACATTCTTTAAAGTTGCTGGTCCTTCGGATGAGACCTTAAAAATCGAGGCCCCGTGTCACGGTAGGCGTTACCACGAGAAAGATTCCTCACTGCTCAATTATACCATTGAGTGCCGAGTAAAATGTCTAAATCTGAAGACCTTCACTGGTATATGGTGACGTCTCTATATGAGTGAAAAATTCTCGAACGGGACGTTTTGTTTGTTTGTTTGTATGTTGTTTAATGTCCCTCTCGAGAATTTTTCACTCATATGGAGACGCCACCACTTGCCGGTGGACAGCTGCAAATTTTGTCCTATACTCGGCACTTACGGCCATTGAGCAGTGAGGGATCTTTTTCGTGCCAACACCTACTGCGACACGGGACCTCGGTTTATACGGCCTCATTCGAAGGACCGGACTCCACGTCGCACAGTAGGATTCGAACCCGCGACGTAAGGATCAACTCCTTACGCCGCAACTCTAGAGCAAACTTTCTAACCACTGCGCCACGCGGGCGACCGAACAGGACGTAAAGCAACATACAATCAATCAGTCATTAAATTAGTTATCTACTAGATTTACATGTAAGCTTAGCTTGTAAAAAAGGTTTTAACTTATATCTAAAAGAATCTCATATGTTATTTCGTTTGGGTATAGATTTTAGCCTAGCGTTTTTCTTTCCCCCCCTCTCCGTGGTTATGGTATGAAAGATGTCATACTTAATATGCGAGATACATATTTATATCAAATGATCAAGTAACACTAGTGACTTACGCACTAATTTTGTCGTCCGCGTGGTGCAGTGGTTAGAGTGTTTGCTCTAGAGTCACAGAGTAAGGAATTGATCCTTACCTCGCGGGTTCGAATCCCACTGTGGGATGTGGAGACCGGTCCTTCGGATGAGATTGTGTAAACCGAGGTCCCGTGTCACAGTAGGTGCTGGCACGAAAAAAACCTCACTGCTCAATGGGCCCATGTACCGAATATAGGTCAAAATTTGTGCCTCTCTACCGGCAAGTGGTGGCGTCTCCATATGAGTGAAAAATTCTCCAGACGGACGTTAAACAGCAAACAAAGAAAACGAACTAGCTTTGCGTAAATTAAGAAGAAATACACATGGGAGCACTAAGAGCAGGATAAAATGTCTTTTATTGTTTGTTTGTTTTTTTTTTATTAACATCCCTCTAGAGAATTTTTCACTCATAAGGAGACGCCACCACTTGCATGTGGAGGGCTGTAAATTTTGATCTATACTCAGGGCCATTGAGTAGCGAAGGATGTTCTTCGTGCCAGCAACTACTGCGACATGGGACCTCGGTTTATATGGTCGCATACAAAGGACGGGTCTCCACATCCTGCAGTGGGATTCAAGGATCTACTCCTAACTTAGCGACTCTAAAGCAACGTTCTAACCACTTTGCCACGCAGGCGACTAAAATGTCTTATATATATATATTTTTTCTCTTTTAGCACAGAACATTTGCACTTACATGTATGATGGATAGAGAGGGGAGGGCTGAATGACCATCATGTCTTTGGAAGGACACTCTCCGTCACATCAAAAAGGCTTCCCGGCAAAGCAAGGGCATTCATCAGAAGTGATTATACCGGACGCTACCACTGTGGAAATCTATGGCTTGCCATTCCCAATATCGTGAGGCGTACTTGCAAGGCTTGTTTGTCCTCATGTAAATGAAAAACTTAGGTATAACCATATTCTCTTACAATAAGATATAGAGGATATGAATTACTTCCATTAGTACATGTAACAGAAGATCTGATAAACGGAATTGTGTATCTTAATGTAGTCTACTTGTGTGCCAAGTTATATTGAAATCGGACCAAACTTGTAGGAGGAGTAGCGTTTTGAAAGTATTTTCACAAAATACCTTATTTCGTTAACCATGGCAACACTGTTCATTGAAATAAAAAATTAGCTAACTATCGGCTAAGCTCTTCTGGTCTCTGACCAGTGGAGCTGAAAACCCAGGAGGACGCTGTATGCCTGAACGACATGGTTGCTTAATAAAATAAATAATAGCCAATGTATATTCTTTGAAGTTTAACAAGGCAGGCACCATTATTACTAAGTACATGTAATGTGTGCACGGCTTCGTTCGTAGACTTCAGAGACTTGTTGAGGGGCTGCAATAAGGACATGCCATTGAGGAATGTTGACTTCTATCTGATTGGTATAGTCGACAGGACTGTTACTTTGTATGGAGAAAGTCCTGTCTGCTTTCAATTATCAAAGACAAGAATCTAGCCACTAATGAATAATGTGCAGCGGTTTATTTCCATATTGCAAAAGTATCGACCAAATTCCATCTTAGTTGTTGACTTAATTTCCAAGAATTGTGCAGAAATATCTATTTTTAGTAGTCACGACAATACCATTCAGCAAAGTAGAATTAAAAAAAAAAAGAATTACATATATGTATTTCAGTGGAATTTACTTGCATGCTAAGTTGTATATCAAACGATCATACCAAAACTCTAGGGTTATCGTTTTAAAAGTATTCCACAGAAATTTCTACTATAAGTAACCATGGCGACACTGATTATAGAAATCAAAAATTGATCAATAGAATTATGAATCTTAAGTGTAGTTTACCTGTGTGCCAAGTTATATTGAAATTAGACTGAAATTGTCGGAGGTGTAGCGTTTTGAAAACTAGCTACAGACAGAAAGAAAGACGGACGGACCCCGTACTATGATAATCGCAGAAGCTCCTCTGGAATAACATTCTTTTGGAAATATAAAAACTCTCCCTCAATTAAAGGGCACACCCTTTTAATTGGAAGGAGAGTTAGAAGTAACTGAACTGTACATTTGACATTATATTACAATAGAGTGTTACGTATATAGCATACTTTAATGCCAAATTGTGTAAAATTTTCTCTAGGGTTTGTCACTTTGTAGGATCTTTGACAATTAAATATATATTTACTGACCTTAGTACATACATGCACATGAAACCGTAACATTTTAAATGCGCATGATTTTGTCCTGGGTGAACATGTCGTTTCCTGCCACATTGTAAAAATCGATACAATACAATATTAAAAGAAACGAGAGGCAAAATATAGGACTTCATTTTATATAATGAAAATAAACCCCCCCCAAAAAAAGATACCAATATACAAAATGTTAGAACAAAACGGCTTTCATTAATTTTCTTCCAGAGACAAAGTAAAAATAATTGAGAAAACCAGTCACAAAGTCATAAGACACTATCCCTGTTTTCTCTTCTCATAATTGAAACAAATTGAATTTAATGCTTTTTTTTTTAAATACCAACATTTTCTCATTTAAGGCATGTTCGAAAAGCTAACACAATGTTACCAGTAGTTTTAAGACTTTCTGAAGCATCTGATATAAGCTACAACACTAGTACACTAGAATATAAAACATTTGTTATAGATTTTTTCTATTTCGATGAACGATGTTGACACCGTTATTTAACATAATTTTTGTGAAATTTCAAAATTCTACGCCTCCTAGTTTTTGTCCGATTTCAAATAATTTGGTACAAATGTAGAGAACACTAGGACACATAATTCTGTGCATCGTTTTAAATAAACAGTGTTACCAAAGTTACTTAAAATATTTGCTTGTTGTTGTTTGCGTCCCCCTCGAGAATTTTTCACTCACATTGAGACGCCAGCACTTGCCGGTGGAGGGCTGCAAATTTTGACCTTTGCTCGGCACTCAGTGCCACTGAGCAGTGAGAGATTTTTTTTCGTTCCAGCACCTACTGCGACACGGGACCTTGGTTTATACGGTTTCATCGGAAGGACCGGGCACCACGTCCCACAGTGGGATTCGAACCCGCGTTGTAAGGATCAACTCCTTACTCCGCGACACTAGAGCAGACGCTCTAACCACTGCGCCACGCGGGCGACGTTACTCAAAATAGAAATTTCTATGAAATTCTTTCAAAATGCTACTTTTCCTACAGTTTAGACAGATTTCAATATAATTTAAAACGCTTATAGACTACATTAGGATGCACTAGTATATTTCAATATATGAGTTTTTGATTGTAATGAACACTGTTGCCATGGTAATTAAAATAGACTTTTTTGTGAAATTCAATATGCTACTGTTACTACAGTTCTTGTCCAATTGTAATTTAATTTTATTTAGAGTTTAAACCAAGGATGATTATTTTATTTATTGCTGTTGACATAGTTTTAAATGTTACCTTTCTTTACCTTTGTTAATTAAGTAAAAACCAGTAGAGCTACAGTCTTGTCAGAGAATTGTGGTCTTTAACGAGTCCATTTTTTAATTCTTTTTTCGTGGATCTAATGCACTAACCTCAAGATTTTTTTTTTCAACTTTGGATCTGTGTACTTCGGAAGCACATTGGAACAATTTTGTATGCCTTTTCTTTCAAGTGGTCCGTTAGCTTGTTCAGAAGTTGAAGCAGAAGACCAGATGTAGTAAATTTCTCTTCACGTTAAAAGTGTAGTTGTCAGTATAAATTTAATGTCGGACACAAACTCCACAAAACTTAATTTCTGAGTAATGAAATACTATAACAACTCTAGTCTTGTGTGTTTTTTCATAGTCATTCATAAGAATGGCTACAATAAAAGTTTTTTCTTCTCAACAGTTGATACGTTGAATTCTGCCGCGTTTTGCAATCGATGATCAGCTTGTGTTATGCGCAACTGAAAGCCTGGTAACTGCTTTTCTTTCAAAATTTCTAAGGCAGCTTTGCTTTTGTGGAAGTATGTTACAAATTGACATACTTTTCCAAGAATGTTTTAAGCGAATACGAAGAGCATTTTAAATAACCAAGTCTAGGGTATGTGCAAAGCAACCATACTTTAGATAAGTACCTGATACTTCAGTTACAACTGTCATGTTAATTGCATAAACCACTTTAATCATTTTGCCAGAAGTAATCATTGTTTTGACTTCAAACTTTCTGGCCATTTACCCAATTTAACCTTCGCCATAACTGTCGAACAGTTGGTCGTTCGCACTTCACATGTGTAATTCTTTTGACAAGATCTTCCTTTGGATACCAACAACGGTGACCTTGACTTAGGAGTTTGACCTCCTTTTGAAAAAAAAAACATTAACCTTAACCATAATTTTGAAAGGTCAGTGCTAGGCCTTTCATACATCACATATGTAATCCTTGTTGCAAGACCTTCCTTTGGATACCAACAACTTTGATCCTGATCTTGGAGTTTGACCTTCTTCTGGACAAATTTAACCTTGGCCCTAACTTTTGAACAGTTAGTGCTAGGGCTTTCATACTTCACATTTGTTATCCTTATGAAAAGACCTTACTTTGGATACCTACAACTTTGACCCTTTCACCTTGGAGTTTGACCTAATTTTGAAAAACTTTAACCGTGGCCATAACTTATGAACGGTTTGTACTAGGGCTTTCATATTTCAAATGTGTATTTCTTGTGAGAAGGCTTTTCCTTGTGCACCATTAATTTTGACCATTTGGCCTTGATGTTTGACTTACTTTTGAAAAACTTTAACCTTTTCCATATCTTTTCAATGGTTGCTGCTAGGCCTTTCATATTTTACAGGTATATTCCTCGAGACAAGACATTATTTTTGGTACCAACATATTTGATATGCATCAGAGAAAGCTTAACCTTCGCTTTAGGTTGCCATACGGGGGCATCAGTGTTTCACAAACACATCTTGTTTTTTTTTTTTTTAACCCAGAAAGACCAGCGGGGATACAATGTTAACATACCGGGTTTGGCATACCTTTCTCCCTAATGATATACATGTATAGTGGGGTATATTTTGTTTGGAACGATTATTTTGGATTTTTCCCGAATGTCTTATGGTATACATGGTAATTTTGTGTATATTTTTGTAACCAGGGCCAAAACCTTTAGTCCAAAAACAAAAACCGAGTCACAGAATCATGTGTCATAGTATAGTTCACTTGACTGGTTCGACGTCCAATTCAAGAATTTTCACTGACATATAGACTTTGCCGTATGGTGGTGAAGGGCTTCAAATTTAGACCTACTAGATGAAATCCCGCGCAAGCGCGGGTAATTGAATTTATACCACTACCGACAGAAAATATATTGTAGTTTCTACTGACAGCCTTATAGCAGGAAGAAATACTTTGTTCAAAATCCCGCATGTGCGTCTCCAACCCCCCATCCCCACCCCACTCCCTTTTGTAAAAACTTGAAAAAAATAGCAATTTCATTAATTGATGTTTATTGTGAAACCTGTTATACTATGTTATGGATATTGTACTTCAGATGCTCTTATTTCATATCCGTCAAGGACAAAAGCAGCGAATATGCACATTTTACTGATAAATTGATTTGGGGGAGGGGGGGGGGTAAAAATTCACAGGTACTTGGGTCTTGATTTATAAATATGTATGTACCTTATTGATATGTAAAAAATGTACTTTACCTTTACATATCAATAAGGTACATACATATATATAAACCAAGACGCAAGTACCTGTGTAAAAATTAGCTTTTAACGCCCTATGTTTTTTGTTTGTTTTGTTTGTTGTATAACGTCCCTCTCGAGAATTTTTCACTCATATGGAGACGCCACCACTTGCCGGTTTAGAGCTGCAAATTTTGTCCTATACTCGGAACTTAACGGCCATTGAGCAGTGAGGGATCTTTTTCGTGCCAGCACCTAATGCGACACGGGTCCTCGGTTTATACGACTGGTCTCCAGTATTTGATACAAAAGACTGTATTCAGAAAAAACTGAAATTTATTGATTAAATTTTACAGCTTTAATTGTATTTGAGCAATACCTTATTCATTAATTTTCTCTTTTCATGTAAGCAATTTTATTACGAAGTAGAAATTTTACTTCGGGTTCGTTGCCACGATGCTCTAAATATATACACATTTTACCGATAAATTTATTAAGAAAACCTACTAAATATATGTAATAGTCTTTCGATATCTAAATATATTCACAACTTATAGTGTTATCAATGATTTACCATTATCTCAATGATCATTAACATATAAGCTTTTTTCTATGTTCCTGCAGCTATAATCGTCTCGTTTTTCTTTTTAACATCGGGCTCAATGCTATACGATGTTCTAGAAGCTTCCGTCAATATTAAGATCGGTGAATGACAAAAATAATTTGCACATTTCCCTTTTTAAACGGTTATCACAACTTATTTCTTTTATGTCATTTAAATCAAGTTTTGATTGAATAATTCAGTGATGACGTTTTATGAAATAAATAAACGATTGATTGTTGTCAGTTTCATTGAAAATTGCCAGAAACTTAGATCCGCCAAACCGGAAACGCCACCGTACTCACGTTTTTGCTATTTCATGGCTGTTTATAGAAAATAAAAGTAGACTTTTAATTTAATGTACGATACTTACAATGCGAGTGAAATCTAAATATAGTTTACGGACATCATATTCTATCTAGTGTATTCTTGGAGGAGTAAGTAAAAACTCTGGTGCATCCGTTTCGGAGTTTATTTGCAAAATTTATTAATTTATAAGTATAGATACTCACTCGGGGCCATTGAGCAGTGAGGGTTCTTTATCGCGCCAACGCCTGCAGTGACTCAAGGTCTCGGTTTTTAAGGTCTCATCCCAGAGTGTCGCTTTACCAATGCATAAGCTCTTTTGGTCTCTGAACAGTAGGGCTTTATCATGAAGTTTTTATTCGAACAAACAGTGTGCTTTCTACAATATCCTACCCATTTTTATTTATTTTTTTTTTTTGTTTTCTACATGTTATCTATACTTTTATGTTCTTTTTATGAGTTACTCAAGCTGCATTATTAGGAGAAGAAAAAAATTCTACTGTATCTATCGACTCTTAAACCGGAATAGGTTGTACATACAAAAAGGTATTGATCTACAAACACATGATTTGAGTGACTTAAAAATTAAAGTTTTGTGAACTTTTGTTAATTTAAAAAAATGTTATTAAAATATTCATAATAGATAAAATCAATTTCAAAATAGCATTAACCGCTAATGAGCTGATTGGTTTTTAAAAGAAACAACCAGCAGTCTTCCCCTTCTTTTCAGGGGATAGGATGGCGAGAATAATTTTAAATCTGTTTAGTTCAATGTTTATTTTAACCAAATCCAACATATTCTGCATCGCACGTGTGAATGTAGCGTTAGAAAAATTACAACATGGGTACAGACTGGAAAGGAAAATGATAAATTCCTTCACCGGATACAGTTTGTTTGATTGTATGGGTGAATATATTAGAACAAAAAGATGCAAATCGGTAGGCTATTATAGAGGAGCCAGTTATTGTGAAGTATATTTTGAAAACAGAGTGGCGGCTCCAGATAAATTTGTTCACAGTAATGGATGGATTTATAGTGACAGGAATGATTGGGAACAGGTAATACTCTCATTATTTATGTTTAATTAACTAATAGTTCATTGAATTTATGAACTGTGTGTAAATGTATAGAGCTTGAAAATATCTACATGGCTTAATCTGCAGACCAACATCATTTATACATCTTTTGCTTTATACTCGACAGTGTTGTCAAACGATTCCTTTTAGCTGTCAATTTATTAACAATAACTTGTTCAGTATAAAATTGGAGCAAATTAAAGTAAAACATTGAAAAAAAAAAACAGATGTAGTTGAATAAAAAATCAGAGGAAATAGATCCTTCTTTTCTTTTTTTTATTTCTGTAATGAGGTTTCTATATCGAAATAATCGAAAAAACAAAATTTAGAATTCCGAAAAATGTCAAATCGAGCAAAAATAATTGTTAAGGATGAATATTCTATATTGAAGGGTTCATGTGAACAGCAGTTGGACATGAGTCAGCCGATCCTAAGAGATAGGATAACTCCGTTCTGAAACGGGACACTGTCTAAAGCAAAAATGCAAAAAATAAAAGAAATTGACTGAATAAAATTAGGAGTAATCCCTTTTAGCAGAAAGCCCCCCCCCCCCCCCACCAAAATTTAAAGCATGACTTAAAACCAAAATCACTTTTCCCCCTTTTAAATAAGCTGTTTTATTCTTTGCTTTATGATAACTGATTATATAAATTGGAAACAAAATCATTCAGCCTGAACATATACTTTAAGGGGGGGGGGGGGACAAGAAACAAAGCAAACCAAACCAATAAAACAATAATAATAAACATCCAGAAGTCTCTGATGAGACTGTAGCTTTACTGGTCTGTACATATAACAAAGGAAAAGTAGCACTTGGATTTGAAACTTTGCAACACGCAGCAATAAATAGAATAATGTATCTTAATGTAGTCTACTTGTGCGCCAAGTAATATTGAAATCAGACCAAAACTGAAGGAGTAGTAGCCTTTTAAAGGAATTTCACAAAAATTTCTATTTTTAGTAACCATGGCAACACTGTTCATTGAAATCAAAAACCGATGCATTAAATTATGTATCTAAGTGTAGTCTACCTGTGTGCCAAGTTATATTGAAATCAGACCAAAACTGTAGGAGGAGTAGCGTTTTAAAGGATTTTAACAGAAATTTCTATTTTTAGTAACCATGGCAACACCGTTAATCAAAATCAAACACCAATGCAATAAATAATGTATCTTAGTGTAGTCTAATTGTGTGCCAAGCTATACTGAAATCAGACCAAAACTGTAGGAGACGGACAGACAGACAGACGGACACCTTACTATAGCATAAGCTCTTCTGGTTTCTGACCAGTAGAGCTAAAAAAGTAAAAAGAAAATTAAAGAACAGATTTTGTCCATTCAATAAATGCTTAAAACACTGATCGTATAAGTTACTCAGATAGTGTACATGCAGGGTATCGATGGACATTGTTCGACGGCTAATTGTGGAATCAATCAGAAATGTTCATCCTCTCTACTTGGGAAAACTGTCTGTGTTTTGTCAGGTATGTATGAAGGTTTAAACTCTGGGTATGTTTTATACTATTTATGAATTGTACAATATTGAATATATTACTTACTTTTTGTTTAAAATAGTGGTTCAAGTCTTGACATCATTCAATTTACACTGGCCATTATTTATTTCTTCACACTTATTAAAATTACCAAGAAGCTCTGAAAATTGTGAAAATATTGCATTATTGGTAGACAATAGCGAATTGATGTTTGTTTTTTAGGTCCATGCACTGGTGTTGAATGTTTTAATTTACTTAATCTGAACTGGAATCAGTTCGATATATGTTAATTTGGTTCATTTGGCTATGACTTAATTTGTGATTCTGTCTTTTCGTAACCATTTGTGACAATAGAGTTAATGCCACAAATGAAACAGACGAGTGAATAAACCTCTAATTTTTTAAATAATAATTTCTAATAATTTTTACGCATATATCAAATGCCCGTCGATAATTTCAGGTAAGCTTCAAACTTGAGCATATACATGTCATAACAAGCTTCGTTTTCGTCAAAATCACAACATATTTTGTAAACAAACTAATTCTGGGAATTTTTCTTTCCCGCTTTAGGATCGATCAGAGAACTTACGAAATGATGACTTTAAACAAGACTGTTGATATTCTTGTTTCATCAACTTGTTTTTCAAAAGCTTATCACGTGTTAGAAATTGATCATACGTAAAGCATGCGCTTGCGTATCGAATTAACTGAGATACCCCATATGCAGGTGATAAGGGTATATTGCTGCATAGGTAAGGGAAGCTGACGATTGAAAACTTAAAGTCATTGCGTTTATCCTATTTTTTTTCTTTTTCTAGTAAAATATCCAAATATGAAACAGATGAGTCAGACTCTGTGGTATCTTTCTGTCCATCTTTCCATCGGTATATTCCTTTTTTTTCAAAACGCTCCTCTTCCGACAGTTTTTGTCCAGGTTAGATAAGATCTAGTACTATACTTAAATACACATTTTTTGTGTATCTCATTTCGATTTCAACAAACGATGTTGCCATGGTTATTATATTGGCAGGTTTTGAGGTGTGTTTTTATGTACCTCATTTCGATTTCAACAAACGATGTTGCCATGGTTATTATATTGGCAGGTTTTGAGGTGTGTTTTTATTTACACACTGAATTGTCTACGGATTTTCCCGATCATGGCACGGAGCTTCACACAGGGTGGGTGTGGCCGGTTGGCAATGGATGTTCACTCTTCCATTGCACCTGATCCTACTTCTGATGTCTTATAAGTCCGTGTTTGCTCTGCTCCTGGTTTGTACTGTTTGAATGGTTTTTGACCTTGAATACTGTTCGTTATCTCCATATGTCACTTAAGTCTTCATAGCATTTAATTTAAATCAAAATGGCACCTTATGAAATCCCGATAGGTGAAAATACCACCTTGGATTAAAAACAATCCCAAGGACCATCTGGGATTCCCTGGTGAGTGAAGGTGTGATTATTTTCTAAGGGAGGGTGACACACCAAGAAAACACACAATTAAAATATAATGTTGATTATTGAATGGGATTGCAATAAACAATCGGAAATTTTCATTCTAACAAAAGACATTGAGAGAAAAAGACATACTATTTGCACAGACATATTATTTGCACAGTCCGAAAAAGACACCAATGTTGGACCAAAAAAAAAAAAAGAAAACTCACTTAGATCTGAACATGAAAAACGCTGAAAAAAAAATTACAGCAAAAAATTGAAACAGAATAGAAAACAAAAAAATATACCATGAAAGTTTCTTTAGCAATGAGTGTAAAGAATAAAGAACTGACACTCATAGAACAAAAGCTCAGTGATAAAAAGATGGTAAACTGTACCAGTAAGAAACGAAATCAAACAATTTGAAGATGAGAAAAAAAAGTAGAGAGGTAGACTCAGACCACAGGAAATCTACATGAAAATTTGCAGGAGAATTTTAATCACGAATGAGCCCGAAGGATCAAGTGACTGGAAAGCCTTCTTCACACAGTTCTCTTTCATGGCATTAGGGTACAAATTGTCTGAAGAACAGAAACTTGACAGACTAATTGAGAGTCTTCGAGAAGTGTTGTATTGAAATATTTCAGTTCAAGACCCATTTCAGATCAAAGAATTTCAAGAAACTCGGCGCAAAACCGGATGAAAGATTAGGAAAGACCTTCCTAATATCATCAGACAACTTTAAGACATCAGAATCCCGAGTAGTCAGTAGTAAATATTGGAAGTGACAACAGTTGGATATCCAGATATACCTAAACACACTTGCTATGGCCTTCAACTCGACATGTAGATATATCGACGACGCATTAGAAACTAACAATAGATATCGACTCTAGATTTCCCAGTGAGCTGATTCCACAGGCTCGGACATATCCGTTTCATATTTAGATATTTTACTAGAAAAAGACATAGCCCGCGTGGTGCAGTGGTTAAAGCGTTTGCTCTACAGTCGCAGAGTAAGGAGTTGATCCTTACAGACCGGTCCTTCGGATGGTTCCGTGTCGCAGTAGGTGCTTACACGAAAAAGATCCCTCACTTCTCAATGGCCCTGAGTGCAGAGTATAAGTCAAAATTGGAAGCTCTCCACCGGCAAGTGGTGGCGTCTCCAAATGAGTGAATATTTCTCGAGAGGGAGTTAAACAACATGCAAAACAAAAAAAAAAAAGAAAAAGAAAAGAAATTGACACTACTTAAGTAATAACTCAAAATTAACATCACAGCCCCCCACTTTTAATTATCTGTTCTGAATATATAAGATAATTTTAACTATTCTACTCAAATTCAGTGAAATAACATTACTTCCAAATGCTTTTATTGCTTGTTAAATTTTTAATGCCAGCAAAATGATATTTTTTGAGTGCAGAAAGGTCAAATAATTGACAATGCGAAGTAATTTGAAAATTCTTTTGTGTTCACAAATTTTAATGTGTTTATTTAAGATGAAATAAGACTGTGTTTGTTCCCATAATTTATTGATTAAAAATATTGGAGGAAAAACTAAAATTGATTTATGTGTTAGACGTAATTACAGTGCAAAAAGGTCATATTAAATGCTCCGTAGCGCTAAAGGAAGCGCATTAACCCCCATTTTTTTTGTTTTGATTTTTAATTGAGCTGTGTGTGTAGATTCTAAAAATATACTTGATAAAAAATTCTCAATACTTTTGATATCAGGATCCAACCTCCTTAAACCAAAATTTATTTGATATAACGTAACATAAGTTACAATCTATCTGAGCTGTTGACCTTCGGTGGGACAGGTGTCTATAGACGTCTGCAAGGATCAAGGGTATATTCACAACTAACTAATATAGGGTAGTAAACACTTGTTTAAGTCATAAATTTTATCCCGAACTGTATTGTACCAGGAGTGGTGGCTAAAATTTGTGATCAAATGCATTGGAACGAGAAAAAAATCACTAATCTTATCCAGGGGAACAACAGAGGTATGTTAGTCATATTGAAAAACATCCAAATGTGTGGTCTCTACTCTACGTAAGCCGGTTGGTGCCAGGTAGAAAAAAAAATATTTTATCTGGCGGCCGCCAGATAATTAAATAGAAGGTTAAAAATAGAAGGTTAACTGGCGATTGCCAGATAACTTATCTGGCGTTCGCCAGTTATTTATGTGGCGGCCGCCAGATAAAATATTTTTCTACGTGGCACCTACCGGCTTCCGTACTATTCAGTAATTGGAGATTAAAAAAAAAAGCGGGAACATCTTTTAAAAATAATTCTAAGAAATGCAAAAGTGATATAGCCAATGGGTCTCTTATTTATCGGAAAAGAGTAGGCTCACTGGGGGCCGCCATAGAAACCAAAAATGGTCATGTACACTTAATTTGATCAATCAATCATTCTAATGTTTTTTTCATTCTCAAGCAAACGATATCTGGCTCGGTGGTACAGATCACGTGGCTGAGGGAAGATGGACCTGGATCTATAACAACAGTAAAGGGTCTTTTTCCTACTGGATTTTTGGCGAGCCAAATGACTCTGTTGGAACTCTTAACTGTGTCATACTGAAACAGAAAGATGGATTGTGGTACGATAGAAGCTGTGATGAGGCACATGCTTATGTGTGTGAACAAGCGCAAAGCGAGATTGCATAAACATCTGGAAATAGAATAAAAGTTAACAGATACACGTGTATGCATGTGATTTCTTTTAAATTTATTTTTATTACCAATTGACAGTGTTAATAATATGTAACTGTCATCCGTCTAAACTTTAATATATGACTTGCAATTAAAAAGAAATTATCTTTCATACGAATATCCTTTACAGATAAGATATGTTCATTGTTTTGCAATATTGCGATAGATAGCATAGATATTCGCGTATACCCAATTCACAGGAACAAAATTATAGATTCAAAATTCATTCAACAGAATGATGGTGGTTTTAAGTGTGATTGTTGAAACTTTGCCTTAGATCATCCTCTCGGCAAATCCTCTCCAAACAAATGGCGAAAATTACTCGAAGATGCTCCGTTTGTTTGTTTGTATGTTGTTTAACGCCCCTCTCGAGAATTGTTCACTCATATGGAGACGATTAGGGCCATTGAACAGTGAGGGATCTTTATCGTGCAAGCACCTACTGCGACACAGGACCTTGGTTTATACGGTCTCATCCGAAGGACCGGTCTCCACGTCTCACAGCGAAGATGCTTCGTAAATGAGAGTCTACATTTATTTAGAGGTTACAAAATATACTAAAATCGAGGCCATGAGGTAGAGGTCAGCCGACATTGAACTTGTGTAAATAATCGAGGACGAGTATTCAATATCAAAACTTTGTTGACTGTCAGCCTAATGTTGAGCAAACTTGTGCAAAAGACGCATTATACAATTTTCACAATGTGTGTGAAATTAAAGGTTCAATACTTTTCCTATAACAAGCAACAGCTATATACCTGTGTGATCCATGTTAAAATATTTCAATAAATTTTCTTATTCCGAAATAACTTTCATAAAATTGT